>NC_139973.1:10802602-11235102 GCF_963993115.1 Abramis brama | reverse complement strand
ATATATATAGACAGAAATCAGTCTAATATATTGATTTGCTGCTAAATAAATATTTCTTGATATTATCATCAATGTTTAAAAAAGTTGAGCTGCTTAAAATTTTCAGCTTTCAGTTCAGATGAGATTTATGATATTTTCTTAATGTTAACACATTAATCTCCTGTGTCTGTTAAATTTTAGGAGAGCAAAGATGGACCCAGTGAGGAGGAAGAAAAACAAGGAGAGAACGGCAAGAAAGAGGAAGAGAGAGTGAGAGAAGGGGAGACAGACAGAGAGACGGAGAAAACAGACTCAGAAATGGGTGTGTTTACAGCAATAAAATATATGTGCAAGATAAAAGTCCAGCAGAATAAAAAAACAGGACTTATAAGAAGACATAAAAGGTTAAAATATGCAAATGTATAGTGTGATGCAGATACACTAATGCATTATTTACCCAAACCAAACGAGTTGTCTATCTAGCTAGAAATAAATGCACTAGAATAAAAAAAAACTAATCAGTTGTAGACGACATGTACAAAACTGCCATTGTAGTATGTGTTGCCTTCATTAACCGTTATAGTTAATGAATATATAGAGACAGAGGTGAAGTTACTTACCTGAACTCTTTTGGATCCCTACAGCCGATGGCGAGAAGGAGAAAGAACGGAAGGAGGGATCCGAAGAGGGTCAGAGGGATGGAGAGAGTGAGGGAGAGAAGAAGGCAAAGGTGGAGAGAGATGTAGGAGAGGGAAACCTGTCCACTGCTGCTGCTTCGGCGCTTGCTGCTGCTGCCGTGAAAGCTAAGGTGCGTGAAAAGGCGGCATCGTAGTGAGAAAACAAGCAGCTTTCCTGCAAATTAAACACTGAACCCTATTTTCTTTCAGCACTTGGCTGCGGTGGAGGAGAGGAAGATCAAGTCTCTGGTGGCTCTGCTGGTGGAGACCCAGATGAAGAAACTGGAGATCAAACTCAGACACTTTGAAGAGTTGGAGACCATCATGGACCGAGAGAGAGAGGCGGTAAGGCCACATGGACAATGTGGTTTTTGTTTAATAATCAAGCATAGTTACTTTCAGTGGTTTGTCAGGTTCATTAAATTATAACAAAAGCTTTGTAGATTTGTTGCCTAAAAGAACAACATTTTTACAAAACCTGTATGATTTTATTTCTTTCATGCACTTGAAAAAAACATTTTCTAATTAAAAAAAAATTCCCTGTAAAAAAGTAAACATTCTTAAAACAAGGATAAGAACATTTGAATAACTATTATAATTTAATAACTGTTAATTACATTTATTTTTACATTTTCTATTAGTTTTTTTGGTTACACTTAAAGCCTTTATGTATAATGCATTATAAATGTATTCATAATGTACATTATAATGCACTATATCTTTTTTTATAAATAATCAAAACCAAAGTTAAAATGTATTATAAATTTGCAGACTCCTTGTTACATCTGAAATTGCTTGTTTGTCATGTGTTTTAATGCATTATATTTTCTAAAGGCTTGAAAAGCATGAATATTTATGAGACAGATTTAAGAAATTTAAATGGAATAAATAAATTACCTGGGAAAAAAAAGAAAAGTGAAATGTATCTTCTTTTAATATTGTTTTTTAAAAACAATGTGAGGAATCAAAGTCATCATTATTCACTGAAAATCTTCATATTTTTAGGGAAACTGTTCCTTTAATTTGAAATGAATATGCATTTATGTATATTATGTTTCTAGTTGGAGTATCAGAGGCAGCAGCTTCTTGCTGATCGTCAGTCGTTTCATATGGAGCAGCTGAAGTATGCAGAGATGAGAGCCAGACAGCAACACTTCCAGCAGATCCAACACCAGCATCATAGCAACCAGCCTGGCAACCAGTCTGGCAGTACTCCATCTGTACCCCACCAACCTGTCACTCCATCTGTCCCGCCCCCAACGGCAAGCCCCGCCCCTGTGCCCGCCTCTAATGCCCACAGTGAAGCTCCTCCACCTGCCTCTCACAGTTCTCCCCCGACCAACGCACAGGCTGGAGCAGCACACGGTAATGACACATGCACACACGCAGTGAGGGTATATATACAGTACCTGTCCAGTGTACATACACCACCGTCCGAAAGTCTGGGGTCGATACGATTTCTTTAAAGGTTTTTGAAAAAAGCCTCGAATGCTCTCCAAGGATGCATTTATTTGAACAAAAATACAATAAAAACAGTAATATTGTGAAATTTTATTACTATTACTATTTCTATTTTAATGTATTTTAAAATACATAGTATTCCTGTGGTGGCAAAACTGAATTTTCAGCATCATTACTCCAGTCTTCAGTGTCACATGATCCTTCAGGAATCATTCTAATATGATGATTTGCTGCTCATAAAACATTTCTTCTTATTATCGATGTTAAAAACAGCTGTGCTTTTACAATTCAAATAGGTCAAAATTGTTCTTATGGTTTAGAAATGTTTATTAAAATCAGATTAATGTATTAATTTATATTTTAATTCTGTCACATTGTGTTTGTTTCTTTTCCATTTTTGTCAGGTATAAATTTACTTTTTTATTGTTTGTGTTTATATTTATATTATTATATTTTTTATTTTTTTATTATTATTTATTATAATGCTCATTATATTTCTATTTAATATAATTCAATATAAATAATAATACTTATTAGGGGCCAAGTACTGAAGGTGAGTAGGCGTAATTGTATCCGTTAGTCGTCTTCTTCTTCTTCTTCTTCTTCTTCTTCTTCTTCTTCTTCTTCTTCTTCTTCCGTTCGTGACTTCTATGGCAGCCCATAGAACCGTATTGTAAAAAGTTGTGAAATTTCACACACAGATAGAGGACAGTCCCAGCATTCACCACAGCAAATGCTCAATCCCTCTAGCGCCACCAACTGTCCAAAGTTGCACTTACGTTTATGCTAATAACTAATGAACCGTAAGCGCTAGAAAGATTTTTTTTTTCGCCATGAAAGGTTTTACGAAACTCGTTATGTGTCATCAGCACCATGTCCTGAAGGTACTTCAAAAGTTTCGAGTTTTGAAACTGGTCTTTATAGATTCATTGAGTCATACAGAGAACAATGAGCGAATTATGTCTGCCATTTTGAATTTATTTGGGAAAAAAAATTCAAACTCCTCCTAGACCATTAGTCCAATTTTCACCAAACATCAACAATTTTTATGGCATGGTGCCAAGCTGATTCCGAGGCTGTAACTCTGCAGCACTTTTGCATATTGACACCAAACTTTTTATGTCATTGTCACCTCACACTGACCACACAATTATAATTTGATAACTGCGCCACTATTGGTAAAAACTGATAAGCAATTAAATCTTATTACTAGTGATTGCATGAATGATTTTTCAGCCATTTTGCATAAAATAATGAAGGTCGTAGCCATGCTTGCATAACTCGTTGTGCTTTTTTGTGTTTTTTTGTGTTTGGCCCCGATAATTATATTTAATATAATATATTTATTATGTATAATTATATTTATACTAATATAATTGTTGTATAATTGTCTTATAGATTATTTTGTTTTTTTCCCTCCAGATTCCAGCACTCCACTACCAGGGGATTCTCTCTATCCAAACGCCCCTGTGCCTCCACCACAGTAAAAGAGAGGGTGAGATTTAAAGGGGATCAGTGATTCCAGAGAAGAAATGAAATGAGATAGAAAGCAAAAGATATAGAGATAACTGGAGCGATATCTTCTTTTTTGTCACTTTCATCATTTTTGGGAGAAAATGATATAAATTGCCAGCATCTTGAACATGACATGATTCAAAATAAATAGCTAAAGCTAAACACAGATAACCTTGAAAAAGACTGACAAAAACCCCCCAGAAAAAAAAAGACCTTTGTTTGGACTTTTGGAAAGGTCTTAAACCCGAACCCCTGTTAACACCCAACAAAAGCACTCTTGACCCTAACAGCCTGCATCCAAGTACCAGATACAAGGCTCAATATTTCCTTGTCTGTCCTCCATTTTGAGTAACATCACTTAACTTTGAGTCGAACTACAGGATCCAAGGTACCCGTGATCTGCACTTCAGAAGCATCTCAATGTACATTAGGTACTCACATGGAAACAAACAAAAACAAAAGAAAACCAAGAACAAATTGCACTTTCAGAATGTTTCCCAAATCGTACTTTTTGGAGGGATGAAGCATAAAGTCAAAATTAGTCCTGACTTAATGTTTTCTTTTATCAATGTTCTTTTTATCACTTTGTATTTGTTTTAATAGAAGCACTCGATTTGGAGTAAGTCCGAAGAGAAACTTGACTTTGTAATCGTTACTTTGTATGTGTGCGGGTGAATGTCGGTTTTACTTTTGGGACAATGTGAAAGCTTCAGTGGTTTGGCCTGTTTTTTTTATTATGTACAATTTGATTTTAGCATGAGAAGAAGAAAAAAAAGAGATTACAAATTAGTATTAAATCTGTTTACTTTGTATGAAGCATCTCTGAAAACATGTACTGTAAACCTGGAAGTCATGTCATCAATAATTGATGTTTGCATGTTATTTTTTTGGGGTACGTGTGCACGTCATCTGCCACAAAATATCACAAGTTACTCTACCCTTCTAACAGGTGAAAGTAGTCTTGTTTCATTCACATCTCATTGCCATGCTTATGAGAATACTTAATTATGGGAGTGTATGACTAATCGACAATGAAAAAAGAATGGGAAACGCAGCAGGGAATCACATTGGTTCCTTTCCAGGA
Source organism: Abramis brama (assembly GCF_963993115.1). Taxonomy (NCBI): domain Eukaryota; kingdom Metazoa; phylum Chordata; class Actinopteri; order Cypriniformes; family Leuciscidae; genus Abramis; species Abramis brama. The sequence continues at coordinate 11,230,386 of NC_139973.1, read as the reverse complement.
AAACAATACGCTGAATATGTGTGTTGTATTTTTGAGTTTTCTTGAGATCACATTACACATTTTAGTATTCAGTGTTCATGCCAGAACTGATATTTCGGTTCAGAATGTGTTATGTGTTGTGTGTGTACGGGTGTTTTAGTATCAGGCCAAACCCACAGAAAGTATTTACGACATGAAGGAAAAACCGTTTTGTTTTGTTACAAATTAGTGGCAACTACCTGATGAGTAGAGACAAGGGATTTTAAAGTTACGTTTGCAGCTGTGGTCTGTGTATCTCATATCTTCATATTGTAACCGTCCTATTTTTGTATTTTTATATGTTTCTTTACACTATTACGAATGACGTTATCATATTATACATGTCTGTAATGTTTCCTTCTCTTTCTGATTGTGGATGTTGTCGTATTATTGACATGTGAAAGTGTCAGTCGTTTTATACGATGAAGCTGGACTCTGTGTGTGTGTGTGTGTGTGTGTGGTGTGCATGCCCTCTATGATTTGCCACACATGTCTTTTTGTATGTATGTATGTTTTATTTTTTTATTCTACATTCATTTGCCATGTTTCCAGACTACAAATGCTAGAGGTGATGGATGTCAATTCTGTCAATATCATAACCAACAAACACATGTACACTCCCGCTGTGATCGTATCTGCAGTTTACATCGTCACACACGTATGTGAATGCACATGTATGCAGTAGTCCAACATGCAGTATTACTGAACAGATTCACATCAACCTCACACATTTTTGCACACCTCAACCAGTGTTGAATATCTCATTTGATCAATTTGCTCAGCTCTTTGGTCTTTGTCTTTTTCATTTGTAGTTGTATTGGTAGTTTTTTTTTTTTGTTACATTTTGTTTATACTTTTTTTAATGGTGAAAGCTGGTAACCATTGCATTGAGATGTGTGAATGTTTGGCGACGTTCGGTTTGTCTTTTAAGGAGATGTAGCTGGAGCTGTCTAGCACCTGTTTGACAAAGAATGGATTCATTTTGGTTTCATAAATAATGAACGGTTGTGCACAATAAAAGGCATCATCAGTGATAAGAGCTGTGTGAAGTGTACTCAGTATATAAACCCATCTTATATTTCTGATTAAAAGGATAGTTTAACATTTATCATACTATAAAGTATATTACAGATGTACAAAAAGAAGCTCTCAGGTCTATCCTGAATGTGCCAGATTTGAACTTGAAAAAAACAAAACAATGGCAGAAACCAAGATTGGGGTAAAAAGTAATTTGAGTTACTAATTTGAAGAAGTAACTCAGGTATTTTATTGTAAATTTAGAAAGTAATGCGTTACTTTACTAGTTACTTGGAAAAGTAATCTGATTACATAACTCGAGTTACTTGTTACACTATTACAATAACTATTCAGTTTTAATAATTATTTGAATTCTATGAGAATAGGGAAGTCCATAACGATAACAACACAGGGGAACAATATCATTGGAATCACTCTCAGAATGTTTTTTCTCAGCTGACGAGCGTTCAAAAAAAAATTACAGTCAATCAGAATCCACTTGAGCATTTAAAACAGCAGATGACACAACTGATGGGTTTATACTCTCATAGAATGAGAACAATTATTAAAACTTTAGTTATAATTATCATCCTTGGTGTGAACAGGCCTTATAATGATAATAATGACATGAATTTAAAAAATAACAATATGCACAGATAAATTATGTATGATAAACACTGCAATAGTCCATAAAAAATAAGAATTGTAAATGCTGATTTCATGTTGACTTTAATTGAATGTGAAAACAGAATGTGACGCGACACTATGGATCGTACAACAGCCAATCAGAAGTTTCTTTCCGTTTCCACGTTCCCTCATACTCACAACACACTGCAGCTGAAGAACACACAGTGTTTGAGTGTAATTATGCATGTCATAAAAGGTTTTGTTTATTAAGTCAACTTATCTCTTAAGGTAAACACAGGACCACTAAAACATGTAGGCAACATTATGTTCTCAGCCAGCACATTCAAACACCTTCACATACTCCTAATTTGGTATTGTCTTTTATCATGTTTATAGGGAGAGAGAAGTCTGTGTTACTTAATATCTTTACTAAAATGGAGTGGTTGTTGCAACAATGCCCTACAAGGCAACCCACGCATACACCCCCGCTCACAACTCTGACATGAGAAATCAACAAAACCAAAGATGATTCTGAATATTTATTATGATGAACATTAAGGAGGGATGTCAAATGACTTACAAACATTTAGATAACAGGTTAATAAAAAAAACTGCAATAAGAGCCTATCAAAAATGTCCCTCACAGTTTAAGACAAACAGAGGCTAAATACAATGACCTGTGGAAAGAATGTAATGGCTGAATGGAAGGTATTCAAGCAAACCTATGAACATCAATGAAAGTTTTTGGAATTAAATGAGCCATAATCCTCCAGAAACATGATAAAAGGCACTTAAGGAAAAAATAAAGAACAAATAATTAAAAAAGCTAATAAGGAAATGAAGAAATCACATAAATGGGGGGGGCCTGACTGACAAAAATAAAATAAAAATGTTTGAATTCTTCAACCGCTCATGACCATCCTTACGAGTTCTGTAGAAGAGAGAAAAAAAGAAGAAATATGAGGCAGGGATCCAACAAAATTCAACCCACTAGATCAGCAAATGTTGCCATGGACACCACACATGAAGTTCTAGATACTTCTAGACCCATAAACAGTCAAAGATCGCACAGTATGTGTAGTTCAGTGACTGGCAGTCAAACTACATTTCCCTGCAACAACTAGGGGTGAAATGCAGAAGCCCCAGGATGATTTGACAGAAAGGGGAGGAAGAGAGGTTGTCCAGGCCTAAACGAAATTAGAATGGGTTAGCATACCTTATAAAGGCATAAATAGATCAGATAAATACACAAGTACAGAAGAGAGAAAGAGAGCAGGAACAACATTGTGACAGGACTGGATACTAGAACTACAATACATCTCCTTACAAAGCTTCCTACAGTAACAGCAGATGTTCATACCAGAAAGCAGGAGATTCTATAAAGGACCCATCCGAATCCACTACCCTGGCACCGTTTTAGCCTTGAAATACAATGCCGATAGTAATTTTTCTATCACAATACCATCAGCTTCTATATACTGTTTGTCTGCGTACACACTGCAGAGATTTAAGAGTGACAATCACATTTAAAAACAATATGTACACTACTGGTCAAATGTTTGAAATAATTAAGATTTATTGCTTTTGAAAGAAGTCTCTTATGCTCACCAAGGCTGCATTTATTTGATCAAAAATACAGTAAAACAGTAATATTGTGAAATAATATTACAATTTAAAAGAGCTGTTTTCGATTGTAATGTATTTTCAGATGTAATTTATTCCTGTGATGGCGAAGCTATATTTTCAGCATCAGTGTCACATGATGACAGTAGACATTTATAATGTTACAAAAGATTTCTATTTCAAATAAAAGCGGTTATTTTGAACTTTCTGTTGATCAAAGAACACATCAGCATATTAAAATGATTTCCAAAGGAAATGTGACACTGAAGACTGGAGTAATGATGCTGAAAATTCAGCTTTGATCACAGGAATAAATTACATCTAAAAAAAATATTACATTAGAAAACAGTTATTTTAAATCGTAATAATATTTCACAATATTATTATTGTTTTTACTGTAGTTTTGATCAAATAAATGCAGCCTTGGAGAGCATTCTTCATCGAATACGTTAAAAATCTTAATTATTCCACTGAAAAAGTCCAGCTAGCTGCAGTTTGTATGTGGCCTATTAGAAGTAGTGCAAGCAAATGGGTTTTGAATATACAATATTAAAGTTGGAACACAGCATTTCCGAATGAAGGGGAATGGCTGGTTTGGGGGAGATGGGCATAGGAGTGACCAGCAAACTCTGTTAGCGCTGGCAAAGCATCACCATGGCAACAGTGGGAGTCAGGAGACGCCTACATTATGCACATGCAGAAATGCTACATGCTAGGCTAAAGCCAGGGGACGCAGCAGAGAGGGAGCTGTAGGAGAGAAGAATAAGTAAAAACAAACTGAGGACCATTCGTACCCTCTCCTCAACCAGCCATAATGTGGCGCACCAATGCTGTCAGAAGGAAAAGCAAATGGATTAAACATTGACACTTACACTAGTCTTGATGTTCAGAGAACAAAAAAAGACCCATTTGTGATTGTCGTACCTTCATAATTGATGCAGCCATTAGCGTCCTCGTGTCCTGCCAAGAGCGTCTCCACTTCCTCCTCTGTCATCTTCTCACCTATCATAAACACGGGCAAGAAGATGCATCAAATTCTCCTCAAAAATATATTTCAACCTGTTTTACAGAATGTCATTCTGTACAGCTGTAAGGTGCTTCTAGTGCTTTGTTGGCGTTGGTCAATCTGTTTGATTGAAAGGACTGATATTATATCCAACAAAAATCAATTCAATACAATGATTCAAAATATCAATGTATTTTAATTCAAAATATTTATTTTTTATATTTCAAAATACTCTACTTAAAGAGAGAACACATTCATGACAGTTTCTTAAACTTGAAATAGAATGATACGGAAATTGTGATAGTGTTTTCTTTAGTATTGTGACGCATATCCAAGTGAAACGGCTTCTTGGAGAAAAAAAAAAAAAAAAAAAGTATGGCGACTTGATTTGTTTCATTTCATGATAACATTTCAAATAATTTTTTAATAATCTTTTGTTGCAAAATTTCAAAAACAAATTTCAAATGAACAAAATCTGACAACAATGGCATTAAAAAAATTCTTAAGAAAAAACTATTTTTCAGTTTAAAAAATAAATAAAAAAAAATCAGTCAATGAAAGACTTGTGTTCCCATAACCACCTTAATGATAGCTACCAATATCTCTTATGCGTTGCATCCCTACTTGAACTCTCCCTATACCATGCTCACAGTTCTTTTCAAACAATCATAAGCACTTTATTTTAGTTCAGGTTTTCAAAATAAATCTCAATAGAACTCTCAGTGAGAAAAAAAAAACCTAAGAGGAAGAAACCTTGGGAGTAATCAAAGAAAGATTATATTATACTATATTGTGATATCATTCTAAAAGAGGCCATGACTCTTTACCCAGTGTCGTGAGGACATGTCGCAGCTCAGCGCCCATCACCGTTCCATTTCCCTCTTTGTCAAACACCCGCAGCCCCTCCACAAAGTCCTCAAAGGAACCCTGATCCTTGTTCTTAGCGATGGCCTGCAGCATGGGCAAAAACTGCTCAAAGTCCAGCATTTTCATGTTCATATCTGAGAAAAAAGAACATTACAATCACTCTTATTTGTATTCACACCGACATCTTAACACACTGAGAATTAAGCTAGAAAATCATCACTTAATAATTTAATTATAACTGTGGAAGATAGAGACACAACTAGATTAATTCAGTGGGACTGTTGAAGTTGTCCTGATTGCATCTTACGACTGATTAAAGGAGATTAAATTGCTTTTGTCTGACAGAATAAGGAGAAGTAGCTTATTGATCAAGGGAAGTGACAGAGTCATGCGGGTTTGGAACAACATGAGGGTGAGTAAATGATGACAGACTTTTCCTTTTTGAGTGAACTATCCCTTTAAAAGAACAGGGCAGGGCTTTTAAACATTGTTATGTTTAGACAGTAAAATTGGCATGATTCAGCCGTGCTTATACCAACGACCTTTAACAATTTCCTGTACTAAACAAAATGCATTTTTTTTAACAAGTAACACAGGACAATGCAGTAAAAGAAGGGTCTGACCTTCATTACTGGGGTTTCCCAGGACTTTGAGGACCTCAGCATTGACAGGGTTCTGGCCCAGAGCACGCATCACATCCCCACACTGATTGTACATGATCTTCCCATCTCCTGTTCGGTCAAACAGGAGGAAGGCCTCCTTAAACTCTGTTAATGAGAGAAAGAGAGTGCAGAAAATTATGTGTAAAAAGAAAATGATAATGGGTAAAAAAAAACCTTAATCCCCCGGTTTCACAGACAAGGTTTAAGATAGTTCCAGATTAAAATGCATGTTTGAGCTGTTCTAACTGAAAGCTACTTGCATTGACAAATCTTTAGATATGTCAATGCAATTCTTTTGTCTCAAGATACACACCAGTAATGGTTTTTTTTATAATGCACGTTTATAAAAGTAACTTAAATGTCCTAATTAAACTAAGGCCTAATCCTGGTTTAATCCAAGCCCTGTCTGCTAAAGCAACAAGCAAATTCTGATCTAAAATGATTATGCTTCTAGTTCTTGCTTGAGGATTTGAGATTACTATCATAATGCTTGGTAGAGCAGCTTACAGGAATGCGACACTTCCCAGGCCGGCCTGAGTCAAACTTCACAGTCACACACACTCACTGTGATTAACCATATATGGGCAGAAGAGAGATCGCAGCACTACATCAACAGGAATATCAGTTGTGTCCAAAATGACACACTATACACTCTACACTGACACTATGCACAGGGATTAAAGTGAAAAAAATTCTTCTGACTGAAATTTTTTTTTAGGCCAAGTCATATTCCTTTAACTTTTTACATAGTCGAGACCAATAGCGTTTTAAGGGGAGACGTTTTAAACCGCTTTAATATTGCCAGTAGGGGTATTTTAAAAGCTATTTTCATCTATGAAAACCAGGCAGGGAGCATGTAGGCTACTGTAGAGCACGAACGGCAGCATTGTGACTAGCTTCTGATTGATGGTGACCTAGCACTTTTTTACCATTATTGCCATATTGAAGTCTCCTGTGACATACTGTGCAAAGACGTACCTGGCTGTTTGATTTTTTTAGTCCACGAACTAAAAGGCTTGCCATTCTCCCCCCATTTCGCTAAGCCTTCCCCTTTACTTAAACTTTCGTTAAGTAAAGGGGAAAATATTATATATAGGCAAATTATAACACATGTTTACACAAAATTTGTGTTAAAAAAAGTACTTTTCCCCTTTACTTCACATAAATTGTAAGAATATGACTAATAGTAAAGACTAGTACTAATACATAAACATTAGGCCTATGCTAAAGCTATTAAATAGCAGTCCCAAACTAGTTTTTGTTAATACAATGTTGGTATGAGCCACTACAGTCATTTAAAAATATAAAAAATAATACAAAGAAAAATAGTGGCATTTTGGGGTTAATATGGAAACGACAGTTACGATGGTGAATACACAATATTAACAATAACTATTAATGAAACATGGAAACTGCTCCTGGTGAATAGAATGAAAATCATCCCTGCATTACTTTTATTTCGGGTAATTTACAACGTAACGGCGTTGCATGCTCGTAGTTTCTTTTGCACTTGATCAGTGAGGCGATACAGCGCGCGTCGCCGCATTTGCGCGTGCAATTGAGTGTGCGCTACGAGAACAGTATAACGGCTGACAGGACAAGAACGTCCGTTTTTCTGAGGTGAAAAACTTTATTTCAGCGTACACTTATGTCACTGCCTGGTAGTTCCTATTGTGCTGGGTTTTCTGAAGTAGTCATGATTCGCCTCTCATAACATAACGCTCTAAAGTTAACACGCACGCAGAGTGGAAAAGGAGGAGCGGAGGAGAGGGGAGCAAGGATCACAGCGCAAATTTGAACTATATCGATATATTTTTTATATCGATATATCGCCCAGCCCTACCTGCATTATAAGTGTGTCCATGATAACTGAAATATAGTTCTACCTCAGCGCTCAGCTGTAGCCTGACATGCACTTTCCGTGAGCGGTAATTGAAAACCTGGAGTGGACCATCAGCGAAGTGATTACAGAATGCTTAGAGTGGAGAGAGGAACGTGCTTTTGCTCCACTCCAGGCTTTGATCACATCCCACTCAGCAGGGTGAATACACCTCGTCTTTCCTTAATTTAAGACTATTCAAACTAAAGTTAAGACATTTATTACACTATTTGAGAAATGAAAGCCTATTTACGGCCTTAAAATTATGAAAAGTGAATTTAAGACATTAAGGTAAGACTGGAACCATATTGACGGAAATCCGTCATAGACTTGCTGCAATTAACGGAAATCCGTCGTAGCGACGGAGAACTTTAATCCCTGTATGCACTATGTACTCAACAGTCTAATGTGTGAGGTTTTTTAATAAACAAGGTAGAATAATACATAATGGACCAACACAAGAATTAGAAATGTGTTAAAGCGACTAACGATTTCAATTACAGTGACATAAGAACGGTATTGAATCTCTTCATTGATTTAGGCTATTATTGTCTTTTTTTCTATAGCTTGATAAAATTCATGCTCAGCATAAAATGTCATTTTATCCAATCTATTTTCTAAATGCAAGTTACTTATCTAATTGTGAACAATTCATTCATGCATGTTTTTTTGCTAATAAATAAATAAATAAATAAATAAAGACAGCTGTTTCAAAGTTTTACTTTTCAATTAGCTTTACTAAATTACCAAATAGAACTGTATAGAATTAATTTACCATCATCCATTCATCTTCCTTTACTTTTTGAGTGCAAAGCCCATATATCCAATTGAATCAACAACTGATGCATCGAAGTCCCAGCAGTGTAATTTTTCAATAATCCGTTGATTAAATGATGATTAAATAACTCACTCTTAACACAAAAGACACTTCAACGGGTCAGTGGATGAATCTTTTCAGCGACCTGATTCAAAAGATTCGAATCACTTATAAGAATCAAATCCGCAGCACTCGCCCGTGATCACTAAACGTTTAACTTGGAGCTTTGTGCTGCAACTACGACCTATTAAAAAAAAACATAACTCACGATATTACTCCATCTCAGCTCGCTAAAATTCAGCAGATCACATTATCATTATTTTCTTGAATTCACACCCAATCCATTTTGATGTTGTTCATACGTAGCGTCTCTAGCTACACATTCCACAGCAGCAGCTTCCGGTGCTTCAGAAGCGCCGCATCTGAAAGCTGTCTGCACTGTAACCTCAGCGATTTAACATCAGAAATTGATATATAAAAGAAAATCATTTTTCGTTGTTACATTGGACATTAGGTAACGTTACACAATACAAGTGGTAAGCATTGACTGCACATCTGTCAGACTCAGCCAGAGTAAGCTGATGTGCAGGCCTACGTTTATTTTGCATTAATCGGCAACACAAAAGCAACTATATAACCTCGACGAATTCATAATCACAGTATATTCAAGTAGTAAACATTTATTACTCACCACAAATCTGGTCCTCTGAGAAGTCAGACTGTCCATGCCAGGATGAGGATGGCAATAGAGAAGATCAGCATTAAAACCGAAGATGCATTGGTCTTACAATAAAGGATATTGAGATCCTCCCTCAAAAAATACAAAACACTCAGAGCAAACCAAGACTCATGTGATAATTAAATGTGTTGGCCTGATAGCAGCTTGGCGGTTTAAAAAACCTTCAACATTCTGTTTAACGGTCACCTACCGACTGTGTGACTAATAGGCGTTACCTGCATTATAGTGAGAATGAGAGATGACTGGCTATGATAATGGACTTACCATGACTGCAGTGCTTGAGGATGGAGCGAGGGAGCGTCAGTATGAGCGCTGTGTGAATTACAGTATGGGCGAACACACTTTGTGACACCGCTATATTCACGATGATGTCATGTCAACTCGATTCAAGCTGAATCGGCCAATCAAATAGTGCGGGCGCTGGTTTCCCTCTACTGTCATTACCGGCAAGTCCGTATTATATGCGCAGCAAAAACTTGAATACCGTAATACTGTTTGCGTTTCCCAAATGGGGGTTCGCGAGGGAACTGTATGAGTTGATGAAAATCTAATTTCATTTCATTAAATCGAATGTAAAGTTAAAACAAATAAATAAATGAACGGGGCTGAATTGAAATAAAACAAAAGTCGCGATATAGGTAAGTCAGCGCGGTTATTACATCGAAAGCTTTTCCTTGCACTGTGCAATACGAAAAAACGCATACGAAAATTTCGGACTCGAAATTTTCGTATGCGTTTTTTCATATTTGTCATTCGGTGACTCTGAATTGTCAAAACACCTCTCAAAATGCTTGACGGATAGATAAATAAATGAAAATAAAAAATCCGAATTTTTATGACATACGAAACTTAAGCTTCGGACTTAAGTTTAAGAGGCAGTAAAAATGGTCAATTCTTATTTTTATGCAATATTGCAGTATTTATTATTATAAATTATTTATTTGCGCACATCATTTTTAAAATTAAAAATTAGAATTTGTCCATGTAATCTTTAATCAAAATAACTTTCCCTCCTTCTTGCAGCAACATCTCTTCTCTTCTCTTATGTGTTTACTGGCGTACTGTCTATCCCTGCATTTCTTCTTGTTTGAGAAGCCATTTCCTTTCTTACATCATAATCAAGTCAAGTCAAGTCAACTGTATTTATATAGCGCTTTTCACAATACAGATTGCATCAAAGCAGCTTCACAGCATTAAACCAAAATAACACAACAAGGTTGTTTCTAGTGTAAATTTATTGATTGATAAAATTAAATTAATATCCCCAAAATATCCCCAACTGAGCAAGCCAAAGGCAACATGAATCATAATAGGGAAGAAAAGACTATGGCAACTTCAGTGTCATTCTGACTTTAAGACAATACATATTAGTATTGTAACTTTTACTGTAAAATAAATATTATTTCTTTATTTACAGTAAAATTGTGATTTACAAAAGTCATATATTTTATCTTCATTTTTTAAATTTATGGTTAAAACTAACAATAAAAATAATAATTATTATTATTCTGCCTATTATTGTTATACTATTCAATTTGAAACACCAGTGTGACTATAAACCAACATCAGAGAACCTGAAAATGTGCATGTCATAAAATTACTGAAATATTAACTGATGTTCTGTCAGCTACATTTCTATCAGACAACAACATCATGTGGAAATCATCTTAAGAAAACATTTATGTACACAGTGATACTGTCAAGAAGGCTATGCACATATAGAAATGTCTTCCACATTTTCTTTAGACTTAGTTATCACACTATATTTTTAATTTTTCATTTCATTTTTAATCATTGCATAATTAGTATGTTAGAGCTTGTTTGTGTATTGAGTAGTGTTTCAGGACTATGTGGTGGTTATGATTTGGTTTATAGCCAGCTTGTAGAAGCCTTTAACTTTTCAGAACTTAGTTTGCAACATACAAACAGTTATTCTAGCATATTAGATGCTGGATCTGTAATAAATTGTACTTCACTGCTAAAGGGTATACCAAAATGGATATGGTCTCTAGTTTGTAGCAAGGTGACCCAGGTAAAGATCTAAGGCCCGGTTTCACAGACAGGGTTAAGAGTAAGCCAGGATTTGGCATAGTTCAATTAAGGCATTTAAGTAGTTTATAAACGTGCCTAAAAACATTACTGGAGTGCATCTTGAGACAAAACAATGCCACTGATATATTTTAACCTGTCTGTGAAACCGGGGGTAAAATTATGAAATATGTGCATTTTTATTGCAGTCCATTAGATGGCACTATAGATTCAGTTAGGATGGATAATAGCACATGAGAATGAGCAATTATCCTGGCGAAATAAACTCTTCAGTAAGTGGCAGTAAAGCACTTGACACATAACTAACTACACAGACACCTGCCCAAGTCAGTTGCTAAATTAACTAGGTGCTCATACTATACAATTTTGAATTCAGTCAAATAAAAAGCTATGACATCAGAATTTTTAGATTGTAAAATGTTTATTTTTTTGTGGTGGCACAGAACCAGCAGTTGTTTAGATTCATGAGAACTAAGTTCATTGAACGAAGTTGATGAGACATACATTTTATCGATTTTGATCCTTACAGGAAATATAATTCATATTTTTACAAGCCATTTATTTTCTCATTCAAATGGCTGTGCTCACTCCTCCTGACTGGTGCTCTCTCCACATTTGAAACGTATGAAGTCTAGGACACGTGCATCCTGTGAAATCAGGTACTGTCCCACTGTGTATTTGGGATCTGGGAGGAAGGTCTGGGGCAAAAGTCTTGTCTCAGAATCACCACATGGTATATCGTCCATGTTGCCAAGAGAAACAGGTGCTTCACCTACTATATGTTGCCCCAGCTTCCTTCCCAGAGTGTCTGTCCCATCCTTAGGTCCACCTTGAAACACAACTAGCGATCCATAGCGCCCCATATCAATGCCAACCTGCCCAGGAACCGCTCCATGAATGTATGAGCCAATGTGCCAATCAGAGGGCACGACAAGTGATACGGCTCGCCGCATGCCAATGTTCTCACCTAAACGCCCTGAAGGGGGAAAAAATATTATTATTTTAATGCTTGTATTTAATTATTAGGAGGTGAAAGGTAACAGGGTGTGTTGAAAAGCTTCACATGTTATTTAAATCATTTAAACATTTTGTAAATATGTAATTTCCTGCACTGTACAGATAAATACACTACCATTTAAAAGTTTGGAATCAGTATGATATTTAAAAATGGTTTTAAAAAGTCTCTTATGCTCACCAATTCTGCATTTATTTGATCAAAAATACAGTAGAAATGGTAATATTGTGAAATAATATTACATATTTTTATTTGAACATATTCTAAAATATTCCTGTGAATTTTCAGCATCATTACTCCAGTTTTCAGTGTCACATGATCCTTCAGAAATCATTTTAATTTGCTGATTTGGTGCTCAAGAAACATTTATTATTATTAGTAAGAAATCACAGATAAACCTGGTTTTCGAAGGTTATGCTGAAATGAATATAATGTAAAAGGTTTCTTCTCACCTATAGTCAATGCCACCTGATCTGCCAGTGATGGTCCCTCAGGAATGTGGAGCTTAGAAATGTCCTCAGATGACAGCTCACTCTGAATCAGAGAACAGGTCAGCATTAAGAGATTGCAGAAGGTGTGGAAGAAATGCACATTTCTCAAACTGCAAATGAAGGGCCTGTACCTTAAGATACCCTGTCTGCTTTTTGCTGCAGAGATGAGCCATTATTGACGAAGCAACATCCTTCACCAACAGCTGAAATTTCTCATTTCTCGCCACAAAATCTGTCTCACAGTTCACCTGAACATAAAACATTAACATTAGTGAACATTAGTTCATTCACACACCACATCATTTTGGAGACCAAATATCACATTGTGTGGTAAGATTGGCATGTTAAGTCTACCTCAACCATGACAGCTGCATTATCACCCTTAATGACACCAATCAGCCCCTCCCTGGCTTTCCGACCTTCCAGTTTGCTTGCTTTGCTCCAGCCCTCCTTTTGTGCTTGTTCATGCAGCCAGCTTTCTGCCTGCAAACATCACATTTTAAGTCATAGTTAGTTCACATCCCTTACCATGTAAAATTATACAGTGAGTTTAAAATTCATGTTTGAGTTATCAAAATAGTACAATTATTTAAAAATCACCCTCATGTTTACTTCAGAGAATATTCTGGGTTCAACACAAGTTAAACGCGCAAACAACAGCATAGATAGATAGATAGATAGATAGATAGATAGATAGATAGATAGATAGATAGATAGATAGATAGATAGATATTGGATCGCACCTGTGTAATGTCATTGTTGAATTTCTCCAGTGCCTTTTTGCAGTTGATGAAGGTGTAGCCGGTAGATTTGCGTAATTTCAGGAGAAGTGTTTTCTCCGCTGCTAAACTCGGGGAGCTGGTGTAGAGAGACTGGACATTCTGTGTGAGACATCCCTATGAATAACATATTGTTAATACGACACGTGATTAAATGATGCTACAGGACATTACACAGCCGAATGGAAACCATTTAGCAAATACTGTCATATATTATTTAAAATACAAGATTTAAGAAAAATTACGTTTTTTTTTATCAAACTAGACTAGCATGAAAATATTATAACTTCTAAAGCAAATAGACAAAGGCATTAAAAGGTTAGAATGCTCAATACGGGAAATGAGTCAAAGCCTACCTTGACTATTTCAGTCCTGACAGATCGAAACAAAGAATATAAAGCCATTTCTATATCTTCATCAACTAACACAGGCTTCCTTACATCAGTAACTGGGATGTCATTGAAGCACGCTTTCTACAGAGAGAGAGAAAGGTCATGTAAAAGAGAATTCAGGCTCACATGTAGCGCCATCTCCTGCACAGGAGTTTAAGCTGCATCTAAAAACTATGTTATTAATGGTCAATGATAATGTGTCAATGTGTTATTGATTTGTAATAACTGTATATTTGTTTGTAAAATATATTATTATTATTATTATTATTATTATTCGGAAACAATCCTAATGTGATCATATATATATATATATATATATATATATATATATATATATATATATATATATATATATATATATATATATATATATATATATATATATATATATATATATATATATATATATATATATATATATATATATGATCACATTAGGATTATGGATATAAATGTATAAATAAAAGCTGAAAAATTGAAAGCAAGAACACAAGAAGGCAAGATGAAAACCTTTAAAAAAAAGTATATTGATTGCCGTGTGAATGGAACCACCTGGTCTTGCTGACTGTTTGCCCACTATCAGTTCATGCAGAAACATATTATGGAACACGTTCTTGCCAAATGGAGGAAAACGTGATTTCAAGAAAGAATAGCGAAATTGTATTAAATGCTAAAGTTTATTCATAATTTCCACTAGATGTCAGTTCCTGGAACCTGACAACTAACACCACTGTTGTTCTCATAGATTTCAGACCAACTGACTGAAACAACAGGAACAGAGATTCATTTATTTTATTTATTTAAATGATTTATTATAACATATTAAATATATTTTTATCATCTCACCAATCTAATATTACCTTTTTGCTCATAGCAAATTTTTGGAACTGGTCCTATCGTATCGCAACAGAGTTTTGGTGCATGGGAGGAGTTCCTAAGACTTTATTTATCTGAGATGGTATAAAAACCAAATCGGGTCTTAATCTGCAGTTCGTGCAACTGGATCGTCCTATGATGAAGGTCATCGTCATCCTCTTTCTCACCCTGATCTCTCAGGGCTGCAGTGGTAAGTTCATAACAAACTACAATTTCCATCCTGATTGTACATTCATAAGTTACTAAACTAGCATGTTCATGTGTCTTTTGTTATTTTATAGCATAGCAATTATCAAAGTAAATGCAGTTTCCCTCTCCCCCTCTCTCTCAAATGTTTTTGAGGAATGTTTTTACATTTTTTTAATATAAGAAGAGTTGTTAAGATTCAAGAGTCAAAAAAGTCTCTCTCTCTCTCTCTCTCTCTCTCTCTCTCAGATTCTCTGGAATTCTGTAAGTGTGATACTGAATTTTACACTGACTTTTTCTCTTGTGCCTTATGTCTAATTGTGACATAATTGAGTTAATTTCACAAGCTCTAATAACTACTAGTAGGCCTACAAATAATAGGTTAATGACAAAATTTGCCTAGATGTTTTCGTCCACATAAAATGTAACTCGAAATAGTCCGATTAAATGTTTAATAGCATGTGAAATATACCTCAGCTCCAGATGTGGAGAGCCCTACGATGTCTTAAACGATGACTATAACAAGCAGTAGTCGTCGAGGTGACTTCAACATCTGTAATTCTGTAAAATATTATACAGTACATATTTGTAGTGTTAAAGGGTCAACAAAATTAAAACAAATAGGTTTGATATAGGATAAAATAAAACTATTCGACTGTACACAATAGCTGGCGTAGCTAAATATCTTCAGTTAGACAAAAGGCATGCACAAACGAATTACAAAATCAGACAAATCACATACACTGATGAATCACTCAAAGTAATTCTGAACAAACACGAACAGCTTTTATCTCTTACATAAAATGTTCAAGGTCTGTTGAGTCGCGTGCATTGCAAATCAGCTTTTTTTAACAGGCACAAAGATAGAAGCTATGAGAGATTTAGTTCTAAATATTAGGGGTTTATCTGTGATATAAGAAACTCAGTGTAAACCATGAGTCCTGTTTTTTTTTTTTTGGATGCCAAAAGTGGCATGAACTCAGCTGTGTCAACTGCTATAGTTTCACACACTTAGTTCATCTCAGCATTCATTTCAAAGTACTAAACACCACAGCCGTAAAATCCACAATATATTGTGCAATGATTCATAGTTTCACTTTGGTTTAAGCAATTACAATAATTTGTTTATTTATTGTCATAAAACAAGTCTACAAATCCTAGAAGACAAATCTCATATTAGTTCAATTCTAATTCAAAAATCTGCACTACACACAATGCACTTTGCAATAAGGACTCATTTGTTAATGTATTAACTACCATGAACTAACAATGAGCAATACATTGTATTAATCTTTGTTAATGTTAGTTAATAAAAATCCAGCTGTTCATTGATAGTTCATGTTAGTTCACAGTGCATTATCTAATGTTAACATATACAACATTTGATTTTAATAATGTATTAGTACATGCTGAAATTAACATGAACTAAGATTAATAAATGCTGTAGAAGAATTGTTAATTCTTAGTTCATGTTCACCCACACATTTGTGATACACACATATAACAACAAACAATATAATAAACTCAAATCCAGTTAGATTTAAAGTGAACACTAAACATGTTCAGACTTTTGAGTGATGATTCATTAACACTGTTTTCTTGACTAGAAGACAACATAGAAATCGAATGGAAAACAAAAAACAAAACAAAAAAACATAATTGCAGTGATTGTTTGGTTAATTTATTTGCAGTAATTATGTTAATTCTTCCCTTCATTCTTTCAGTTTGCTCAGGCTTTGTCAGACTTTTCTTTGCTCCTCAGGTACTAACCTTTTTTTTGTGTATCCATTTCACATCCCAAGCATTAGCCAGTGTCACTGACGCTGAGATCAAGTCTCTGTCTGAGACACTGTACGAGTTAGACTCTAACAGGGCCACAGCCTCAGAGCTGGTTATTGAACCTCAGACACTGATCTCTTCTTCTGCAACCGGCTCCGCGAATGACCTGTCATCACGCCCGTAAGACACACATAACCACATATACACATGTGTGCGTGTTATTATGTATTATAATGTACTCTTATATTCTCTAGATTGTTCAAGCAAGTTAGTAGTACTTTGCTCTCCAAGCCCACGTATCAAGCTCTCCTGAATCTACTGGACAACTATGAAAGGATGACAGGAGAAGTGGAGGATGTGCCCTCACAGGAAGTGCAGGAGCAGGACACTTTCCTCCAACAGACCATGAACACGGCCCTGGGCAAGGAGCTCTACAATTTCCTCCACTCTAAAGGTATGTGACGCCAAAACTCTTTTTGTTTTGGACCTTGTGAATTTGAGCGATCTCAGTGTGATAAAAATGCTGCAATCACAATAATGCCAAATAAATATTTTTTGAATATATTTTTATTCAATTATATTGAAATAATATTATCCTTCAAAAGTTTGGGGTCAGACAAAAACAATTAATACTTTTATTCTGCAAGGATGCATTCATTTGAAGTGACAGTAAAGACATTTTTAATATCATTTCTATTTCTGCTTCTACTTTAATAGATTTCTACTTCAAAGAATTGATGTTTTTTAACTTTCTATTCATCAGTTTTCACAGAAATATTAAGCAGCACAACTGTTTTAAACATCGATCAAAATAAGAAATATTTCTTGAGCATCAAATCAGCATATTAGAATGATTTCTGAAGGATCATGTGACACTGAAGACTCAGCTTTGCCATCACAGGAATAAATTACAACTTAAAATATATTAAAATAGAAAATGGGTTTAAATTTTAATAATATTTCACAATATTATTATTATTATTTTGTATTTTGTGAGCATAAGATATAATCAAAAATATATAAAAAAATATAAACTATTTGAACAGTAGTATTAATATTTTACTAATTTTACTTCTTATTTACTAGAATAAATAATAAACTGGGGTGTAAAATGTGAAAAATGTCATCAATGTAAATAGTTTATGCAAGATATTGCTGATTTTGATTGTCAAATGACTATAGACATACTTTATTGTGTTATGGATCAGGTGCATACTCATCACAGAGCGAGTTTATCCAGGATCTGAAGATGATGTGGTTCGGCCTTTACTCTCGATCTAGTGGCAAGCTGGACTCCAGTGGGTTCGAGCACATCTTTGTAGGTCAGTCTGCGTGTGACCACGTGATTGGCTGCCAAAATGCATTTTGAATGTCTTTGGCTGACATGTAGTGTGTCAACAGGGGAAATTAAAAGTGGTAAGGTGTCTGGTTTCCACAACTGGCTGCAGTTTTATCAGAGTGAGAAACAGGGACTCCTGAATTACTACAGCCATAGTTTTGATGGCCCTGTGAGTACTTCATCAAAACAAACCAGTGCTATTACAGCATGCATTTTAAAAGTGTGGTGCGGATGTCTGCTTGTAGGAGTTTTGATTTAGTAAAAGTCAAATTTCCCCTCTCTCTCAGTGGACCACATATCCTGACGCACTGGGAATGCAGTTTAATTGGAATGGCTATTACAAAGAGGTTGGATCTGCCTTTATTGGCTGTAGTCCTGAATTTGATCTGGCTATCTACAGTCTCTGCTACATCACCCGCCCTGGGAAGAGGTGAGTTGTTGTTCTCTCTCGATTCACTTTCAGCCATTCATCAAATAAAACTCTTTTTGGTTAATATTAGAAACATCCATTCCGTATATAGCATATCCTTCAAAATGGCTAGACTTAAGGCCCGTTCACACCAAGAACGATAACTATAACGATAATAATAACCATAACGACTATATTAGCTTCCACTGTTTAATAATAAAATAAAACTAAAATATAGAATTAAATTAAATTATAACAATTATCCATCCATCTTCTCAGCGTTGATCCCACTCATTTGCAGGGTCCACTTCACACACACTTGATTTGGCATAAAGGTTTTTTACGTCGACATGCCCTTCCTGACACAACTGTCATTTATAATAATTTGATTATTATTTAATTATATCCACCTTAAGCATCTGAAATGCTTGACTGCTTTCTCAGGTGTTATGTGAGTTTGGGAGGGCAGAGTCTGGGCATTCAGACCTACACATGGGACAACAGCAGCTATGGGGATGGAAAGAAGTACATTGGCTCCGCTTACCCTGCCACACCTTGATTCTCTGTCATCTGAACATCAGCATCAACAAACTCACAACCAACACAACTCATCTGCAATTTTAATTCTTCACTTGATTATTTGAGGTTGATGTTGGATCTAATAAAAAACAGGAACAGAAAAACACCCCTCCTGTCTACTTTTACTTGTCGGGATCCTATACATTACACATTTTCCCTAGCTACAACTGTCAAAACTGTCACAGATTTTTTTCTACATTTTTAAATTTGACTTCAAAATGATAATCTAAGCATATCTTTACATTTCAATACCTTCTGTAATTATACAAAAAAGGAAGAAATAAAAGAACTGAAATAAATAACACCAAATTGTACAAAAAATACAAAGTTTTATTTACATAAAATGCAATATTCCTCAAGACTTCAAGCATTTGACAGTGAGAGAACTGATGATGAGGTTATGGATCAGCGTCAGAGACGCAGCGGAAGCCCAGGTTAGAGGCAGAACTGTCCGGGGTATTCTGACTACGGGCCGCACACCTGTATCTGTAGCAGTAAGACTACGGAGAGAGAAAAATGTCTTTACAATCATGTATGTAAATAAGTTGAAAAAAGCTTGTTTCAGGGTTCATACCTATTTCTACAAATACATTTCCATTACTTTTCAATGATTTTTAAGGCAAATATTAATGACCTAATGTTCCATGAAATAATGACCTAATGTTCCATGAAACGCCTGTGTAAAATAGGAATAAAAATCCATGTTCAAACTGCAAATCACAGCATATCATAACCAATTAATGACAAGCTATGTGGTTTATTACAAAATAAACATTTAAATACCGCTGACATACCAGAAAGACGGTTAGATAAAATACTGTGTCTGATCCTCAGAACTCCACTGTGTAGCAATGGATGAACATACATCAATGGGAGGCAACAATGTTAAATGGGTAAAATAAGCGTGTTGTTTTTACAGATGGAGGTTGTGTTTTCCACTTAGGTGGATATATGTGTAGATTAAATATGTATTAAAGACCAGCTTTACAATACTGTTCAAAATTTTGGGGTCGGTAAAATTAGTCTCTTATGCACACCAATTCTGCTTTTATTTGCTCAAAAATACAGCGAAAACAGATAAATAAATGTTTTCTATCTTATTGTATGATGTCAAAGCTGAGTTTTCAGCAATCAATAATCTTCACAACCCATTCTAAAATGCTGATTGGTGCTCAAGAAACATTTTTTAATATCAATGTTGAAAACGTACTGCATAATATATTCATGGAAACCACGATACATTTTTTTTCAGGATTCTTTGATGAATAGAAAGTTGAAAAGAGCAGCATTTATTTGAAATAGAAATCTTTTGTAACATTATAAATGTCTTTACTGTCACTTTTGATCAACCGAATCAGTTTTTGCTAATCAAAAGTTTTAATTTCTTAAAGAAAAAAAAATCTTACTGACCACAAACGTTTGAATGGTAGTGTACTTCCAGCAGTATTTTATCTGACATAAAATATCCCATAGCCTCAATAACCCTGAGGTCCGTTTGTCAGTCATAGAGTAGATGGCTTTGTGTATGTTTTACCTTGTGGCACATGTACGATCCTCCTTTCTTGACTCTGTCTGTCCCTGATTCTGGTCCTTTCTGTGGAAAAAATTTGTAGCATTAGTATAATGGGTTAACATTCCCTTTTGAGTATAAAGAAAGACTTTTTTAGCATGGATGTGTGTGTACGCTTCCTTACAGGATTATATCTCTCTTCTGTATTGTGATGTACATTCCACCAGTCTGCCGTCCACTCCCATGCATTCCCCACCATGTCATACAGACCAAAGCCATTGGCAGGAAATGACATCACCTGCCCAAGACATCACTTAAAATGTATTTACAGTGGATATACACAAGTCTACACACCCCTGTTAAAACAGCTGTTTTACAGTGTAAAAATGTGGGAGAAAATAATTATATTTTTTCACTTTTAATGTAAAAATTACAGCCTATGGAACAGCCACTGAAAACCACACTGACACAATTAAGAGAAAAGAGATAAATTAATACTTAAAGTGTGCATACTCCTTTATAATTGTGTGAGGGCTACAAATAAATTGCATGGGAGGTGCTCTCTAAATTTAACAGATCAGGGCTGCGTTTCCCAAAAGCATCGTAAACCTAAGAAGATCGTAGAACCATTGCCAACAATGATCAACTTGGCTCACGATGCATTTGAGAAAAGAAGCCCTGAACCCTTTTTGCAAAGAAGAGTGGGAAAATATTCCCTTGTAAAAATGATAAACTCCTATCCAAACAATAGGTGATCACAGGTGCTGTGATAAACTCAAATGGTGCTCAGTATTAGTTCAGGGGTGTGAACCCTTATGCTGATCGTTTTCAGCAAACTTTGGTTTTCAGTGGCATTGTATAGGTTGTAATTTTTACATTAAAGGTGCAAAAGTTCTGATATGAATTATCTTTGTTTCACTTTTTACATCACAACAAATTCTGCTTTAACAGGGAATTTTTTTTTTTTTTTATATCCAATGTAAATGCTGAACATCTGCATTCAGTGCTTTAACTTCTCTTCTCTCAAATCAAATACACAAGGGTTGAGCTGTAAATCAGGATAAAAGGCTACTATAAATACCTACTAATTTAAATTAAAATACAAAATAAAACTGCATTAATTTATGACAATATACATGTACATGTGTCTTTTGTATTTTGTCTGCTAATTTATTCTTAGCGTTACCGGTGATGTGTTAGCATAGCCATCCTCTGCTGTGTTGTGTTTAGGGAAATCTCCCTGCCACAGGTTAGCATAGTGTTGCCCTTTAGGCATTAGTTTATTTCCCCATGGGTACAGCCTAACAAGAGTGATAGAGGGAGAATATGTTAAAAAATACATTCAAATTGACAAAAAGTGAGAACAAAACACAGACACAGACGCACCTATCCTGAAGTCCCCCTCTACAGGCCAACTCCCACTCAGCTTCAGTAGGAAGTCTGCGTTTGGCCCAGTGACAGTACGCCTGTGCGTCAGCCCATGACACATGCAGAACAGGGTGATTCATCCTAGATACAAACACAGAGATTATATTTAATATGACTTCTACACAGGTATATGACTTAAAAACAGATAAGCATATAATCGGTGTATACAGTATAGTTGGCGTTGTATTGCAACAATTCACTGCTTGCTCATGTGATATTGCTTACATATATTTTCTTTACCTGTGCTCTATGGTTGAATCTGGTCCTTCTGGATGTCTCCAGTCTGCACCTTTCACTGGTGACCACCAAGGAGCAGCAGCCACCTACTGACCATAAATAAACATAGGCAAACTCTAGCACAGCCAGTACTGTTTATTCTTGGCTATAACAAAAGTTGATTATATTTGTAGTTCATTTCTAAGTTTTTCTATGTCTTTAAGACATTCTTTTCCCTGGTCCCCCCATTTCGATTCAATTTTACACTGAAATATATTTAGTTCTGTCAGGTCCATTAAGTCAAGAACACACGGGTTTCAACATTAAGATTTTAGGTTTAAAATATATACATGTAACGGAAAGTATATATTTTAGATGCTCTAATTGGTCATCACATCTGGTTTTTTTTTTCTTTACAATTTTGAGTCTCTTTTGATCTTTCTTCTGATCATTTGTATTTATGTACTAATAGTCATTAATATAATAATCCTGCAGCGTGACAATTTTTATTTATATATTACAAACATTATAAATAAAATGTATAACTGTATGATTTTAAAATGTATAAATAAAATGTTGCCTTTGGCTTGCTCAGTTGGGGATATTTTGGGGATATTTAATTTTATTCTATCAATCAATAAATTCCACTAGAAACAAACCTTGTTGTATTATTTTATTTTAATTTAATACTGTGAAGCTGCTTTGGTACAATCTGTATTGTGAAAAGCGCTATACAAATGTACTTGATTTGATTTGATAACCAGCAGCCAGTTGGTCATTAGTACAGAAAGAAAGAAAGACGTTTCTCACCGCATGTAACAGAGTGCTCTTCACCTCCTCACTCAGCAGTCCCTCAAAAACAAAAGAGTCTCCAAAACGCTCAGCCTGTAGATATAAATAGCCGATTGAGCTAGCATGAGTATTGATTATTTGTCTTATGGCCCAGTAAATGGATATTATTTACAACGTCATTTCCAGAAAAGTTGGGATATTTTGTAAAATGCAATAAAATCAACAATCTGTGATTCGTTAATTCTCTTGAACCTTTAACAAACAAAAGTACAAAGAAAAGATTAACCAAATTAATTGTATTTTGTAAACATAAACATTTTTATTTTGATGACTGCAACACACTCCAAAAAAGTTGGGACAGAGGCAAAATAAAAGTGAAAAGATGATAGAATATCCAAGTTAAATCACAATAAGTAGGTGAATTGGTAACACTGTAGGTGAGAGTATTGTTATTGGGTTAAAAAAAGAAGCATTTCTGCAAATGGGATTGTACCTCTGTGACGTAGCCTGTCTGGTTGGTGAAGTGTTGGAACTGCTTGTTTGTGACCTCGTGCTCCTCAATGTAAAAAGGGTCCAGCCTCACTCTCCTCTGCGGTCCCTCTCCATCCTGTGGTATTCCTGGGTCATCCGTTCCCATCATAAACCAACCTCCCTGCAGAAGCACCAGCTACACACACAACATTCAGATTGTTCTGTGGCTGTTTTGTTAAACGTTTAATGCAATAGTTAATGAAAAAACTTTTTTTCTCATCATGTTTTTTTCTCATATAACTTTCTCTCCTCCATGAGAAGTTATTTACATCAGAATGTTGTTCTTGTCAATATAATGAAAGTAAATGGTGACCAAGGCTGTCAGTTGAGTCATTCCACACAAAAAGTTGTTATATGGCTATAGAGTCCCTGAGTAAAATGCATGTTTGGGCTGTCTTAAAGGGACAGCTCATCCAAAAATGAAAACTCTGCCATCATTTACTCACCCTCAAGTTGTTCCAAGCCTGAAATTCATACAGGTTTGGAACAACTTGAGGCTGAGTAAGTTAAATGATGACAGAATTTTCATTTATGAGTGAACTCAAAGCAAGTTTGCACTGACATACCTTGAAATATGTCAGTGCCATTGTTTAGTTTTAAGATGCACACCAGTAATGTTTTTTTAAAGGAACATTTAAAAAGATAATTAAATATCCTAATTGAACCATACGTCCTGTTTTACCCGGACATATCTGGCCAGGATTTCGAGATCGCCCAAAATGCTCGGGATTCGTCTTTTGCTTTCTACAGTCACCATTCATTATGTTTACATTATTACGTTATTTGACACTGACACGTACGTGCCAGCTTTGCAGGTCATGCATTCTGATTCACACGGATCCCGATCGAGACGAAAACACAGGAATTTTCTTAGCAATGCTTACACGCACATCAACCGATCACTTGTTTAGCGTTCATGTAAACACTACATTCAGATTAACCAATCGGAATTAATTCAGTACTACTGAATCAAAAGGTGTACATGTAAACAAAATGAATGGCGACGAGAAAGCAAAAGCCGAATCGCGGATATTTTGGGCGATCTCGAAATCCCGGCCGGACATGACCTGGAATATGGTCACCCTACCTAATCCTGGCTTAATCTAAACCCTGTCTGTGAAACCAGGCCTTAAGAGTATTGCATTCAAATCTATAGAACTAAGTTACTATTATAATATTTTTATTGCGCTTTTCTCAACTTTTTTGACATACACTGGTCCTACGCCCCCTTTATCAATTTTATTTAAAAATAATAATAATATTTTTTATAATTTATCCTCAATGAACTTTAACTAAACAATACTTTACTTGTCTAGCCTATGATAATGAGAACAAACCTACCTTAGTGCGTACACCAGGCTCTATCGTGTGTGGACTTTCATTTGCTGTTTTGGAGTATATATTTGCATCATCTTGATGTTCCAGTTTGTTTTCATTACTCACATCAACAGCAACCTCCCTGTTCAGTCCCTGACAACCACAACCCGTGCTCTGCGACTCCGAAGACTGCGGACTCTGTTCGAGCACGATGTCGCCTATATCACAACGTGCTGCCACAATGCATAGAAATAAAACCACAGAGCTGTTCAGTATTGTTGCCATAACCAGTTTAAACTCTGCCAGAGAATGTCTAATAGGAAGACGGGCTCTGACTCTGCTCGTGTTGAATTGCACTTCCGGCTAAGCGGCAATGGTCATGTGATCAGTCAGGTGACGCGTCTTTCTGAAATGATTGAGTTCACTAGCCTGAATTCATCTAACATTTCTAAAGCTATATGTTTACGTTCCCATTCATCTCAATGGCAATAACTGCCATTTAATGTCGTGCAATTTGCTTTAGTAACCAAGTTCTGGTGTTGTGTTGAAAATTGATGATTAGACAAATCTGTGACTGTAGAGGTCGCTGTTTATTAGGCTAAAATTCGTGCACTGGCGGGGAGAAACGGGTTAATTACCTACTTAAAGAAATAATATTTTTAGACAAGTTGTCCGAGTGCAATGCTTGCTCTGTCATTATTATTGTATCATTATTATTTTTCTGATTGCGTTTTACTTTTCTGATTCTGTCAATTGCATCAAATAAATAAAACGATCTATTACATTTGGAGTTGTCGTTATTATTATTATTTAGGACAGACTATCTGTAAAGCTCTTCAAATTCACTCTTTGTAATGTCTAAACTTTTCTGTATTTTTGAAAGCATCCTGGTCTGATTGCCCTGTGAACATATGATATGTTGCATGAGCCTACAGCATGGTCACTGAATCCGACAGCGAACGCAGCATTAGGCTGCCAAAATCTGTTACCCTACTCTATATCACACATAATGAATGTAATGTTATCCAAATGCACTCTGGTAATGCCTGACTCTCTCTCTTCTATATTTTAGAAATAGCTGCATGCAAATAGCCTGCAGCAGGGTCACAGAATCTAACGAGGTAGCACTGGTTTCCTAAATCTGTTCCCTTCTAGGCTATTTCACTCAAAATGGCTTTTAAAGTTTTTCTAACTCTGGTGATGTGTACTCTAAACCTCTCTGTTTCATACTCTAGAAATTATTTTGGTCTGATTTGAACAGCAGCAGATAACAGCAGGGTCACATAATCTGACAAGGCAGCATAACAGGCTGTCGAAATCTGTTTCCCCTCTCCTCTCGTTCACTTAGATTGACTTTCCAAATTCACTCTGGTGATATAATCTTGTCTATTTTATATCCTATAAATAATTTTGGTTTGATGTGAACAGCTGCAGATATAGGCTACAGCAGTTCACCACATCCGACAACACAGCGTTTGAAGTTGCCAAAATCTGTTACCCTCTTCTATTTCACACAAAATTGCTTGATTGTGATCCAAATGAACTCTGTTGATGCCTAAAATTCTCTCTTCTGCATTTGCGGATGTAAACTGCAACAGACATACAGCAGGGTCACAGAATGACTAGTTAATGGTTAATGAAATCAAAATTCATTCTTTTCTAATCTAAATTTAGAAATCTAAACTTCTCTTTTCTGTAGCCTATTTACAGCTTGGTCAAGGTCTATCTGATATGGCAGCATAACCGAATCTGTTACCTCATTTTGGGTCTCACTTCAGCCTTTATTAAATGTATTTAGCTAATATGTACATTGGACTACTTTGAATATAATTTTTTTTTTTTTTTCCATGCACTTATTTTGTAGTACATATTATAGTAGGCTATATACATTATAGCCTACTTATACTAAATTAAATTTAATTTAATTAAAATTAATATTCTAGGTAAATTTGATTACCACAAACAAATTATTGCATAAAATTTTAAATGGCAATGGTTCAAGTTGTAACAACAGCATTAGCAGGTCAATGATCTGTTACAATGTACAATGTAGCAATGTTACAATGTAGCAGTATAATGATCACTCCCCAGTCACCACTACTTTTTTTGCATTATTTAGCTATAAATAAATGCAGTTTTTCTTTAAAGTCTCTATAGACCGTTTGCAACAAAAACGAAATTATTTTAGTCAATTGAAAGGGATTGTCTGGGTCTTGTAGTTCTTGAATGCCGCGGTTCATTGAAATAACCGTGGCGTGGCACCGCTGGAACACAATTTCCCAGAAACCCATCGCACCCCACCGTTTACAGAGTCACTCGGCAAGCCGAAAAGAGACGAACATCGGGGCGATGGACCGCTGTGCTGGACTCTGTGAAGAGTCGGGCTAATAACTTTCTAAAACAGAGGACGCAACTTTGGGGGGAAAACAGCGGACACGTTTGCTCCAACTTCGTTTGAGAGAGGTAAGATCTAGGCTACGCAAGAATAAACGGACTAATAAGAGTTTTGTTCAGGAATGATGCTTTATTAAATATTTATCTTATCTGCGGGAGAGCATCGCGCGCGCCCTGTTGAACCCGCCCCTAGGTTAGGAAAACTGCCATGAGAAACTCACGGAGCCTATAGAAAGATGGGAAAAAAGATACAAACTCAGCGAGGAAGACACAAGTGTTTCAGTTAAGCTGGTATTTATTTTTTTGATACTGTTTAATGCAGCAGTCCAAACCAATGTTATGATGCCGTACGTTTAATCGCATTTCGGGCACGCATTCATAAAAAAACTCTGCTTTTCATAAATGCGTTTGCTGGATAGAGTTAATGTGCCCATGTTTAGTAGGATTTCTGTCTTTTTATTTCGTTTTGACATTGTTGACATGGGTAGAAAAAATGAGTTGTCAGTTTCTGTTTTCAAGACGGACGATCTGCCGATGTTCAACAGATGGAACAGAATTCTGTGTTTTACAACAGCATCAGACGAAGCTGTAATTAACGCAATAAGTAAAAATAGCGTGTAGTTTTCATGTAAAATAAGATGCTTTTTTGCTTTGCAGTTAGATAGAGCGAAAATGATTCATGCAAATCCCTCCTCCGCACTGCTCGCTCTCTCTCTCTCTCTCTCTCTCTCTCTCTGCATATTTACGGTTTGCTTGTCTAATCATTTGTTAATCAAATCTAGTAGTTACAGGAAGAGTCTGGTGATGATACAGGCGTCAAATGGAACTGTTACTGTATGACCTCAAACAGTGTCATACAGTAGACCTATTTCTTATCATTTGGTTTATTTCTGTTATGCAGTACATTTCCATATCCCCATCCTAATATGTTGATTAAACCACTATATTTTAAAGTGAACTTACTAGCGATGACAGTATAGTATTTAAAGGCAGCATGAAATCAAAATGTTCTTGTAATCTTTAATAAAATTAAATTTGAATGCATTTTTGTCTTCCTGTTATATTTTGTATTTATATATGCATTCAGATTTAACTTGGCATGTTTTGTCAGTTGTAAATTTGACACTGAATGTGTATTTTTAGTATGGTATTCCAATGCACTGGACTTGGAATAAGTGTTTAGTCAGTTAAGTTAATAATTAACTTGCCAACTTGTAATCTGCAGCTTCTTGTTATCGAAACTCAGTGGAGGAATGACATTTTGTGATTAATTAAATTTGAACTGAGAATGTGAAAAGGCCCATGCATTGTGTTATAATGTATATTTAGGATGGATTCGGCTTAGACTGTAATTATATTAAAAAAGTCCTGCAATCAGTTTTAAAGTCCTCAGCTTGTTTGTCTTTCTTCGCATCATGGGTTACCAATGATCGCATGTTTTTATTTAGTTCATGCAGTGGGCCACTTGTGGTTTTAATCAAATTGTGTTGTCTTTGATGACATCAAATTGGTTTAGACATGAATATTCTTCTTTTGTTTTTGTGGAAGCATTTTGTTTAAACAGCTCTGCAGAACTATACATTTTTATATGTTTTATTTTAAACTGTTTTGTTTTTGTATTTTGTACTGTAGGAAATGACACTTCCAACCACACATCATAATGTGTTGCTTTAAATGTGTAAACCTATATGTATTTTATGGTTAGAGCTCCTGTTTGGCTTGTTTGCTTAATGATAAACCTGTACACAGACACCATCATGACTCTTTGACCTCTGACCTCTGCAGGTGGTGGAGTGGTTGCCATGGTGGATAAAATGTCAAGTTTCCTACACATTGGGGACGTGTGCTCCCTTTATGCTGAAGGCTCTACCAGTGGCTTCATAAGCACTCTGGGGTGAGTTGATTGACACCGCCTGTTATGATATTATGGAATGCTTTAAAAAATCACATGTTAATTGAAAGCAGATCAGTGAATATTATGAGCTGGACATTTTAACTGCATTTGTTCCAAGAGTAATTATTACAGCAAATAAATGATTAACAAGCAGAACCAGCTCATTTGTTAAATACTTTTTCCGTTAATTCTTCAACATTGAACTCTCTCTGTTTTCTGCTGACAAAAATCTTAAGAGAAATAGTTGAACCATCATCTCCCCATCTGTGACGTTCTTTCTTCCATGGAACACAAAATATGTTTTCAAAGCAATTTTTTCAGTGAAAAACTACTTAATTTTTACCCTCATCATCAAATGAATCTATCCAGAAGACTTCTAATATATCCACTTTAATGATACTGTAAGACTTGTTTTTGCATTCTTTTTTAAAGCAATTGTAATTGCATGGAAAAAAGCAACTAATTTTTTTGTGTTCCTCTGAAGAAACAAAATTAAAACAGGTTTGGAATGACAAGAGGAAGAGTTAATGAGCTAATGACAGATTTTGCACATTTGCATGATCTAACCGTTGAAGATCAAGACTGCATGAAGTTTGCTGTGGTTGAATGCTAATCTTTAATGTGTAGTTAAGAATAACCAGCTGTCAGCAGTTTAACCCTGTTTATGTGTGTGTGTGTGTGTTTTGGCCGACTGGTCTTGGAATTTGGATTATGTCCAGTAAGCTGCTGCTTTGGGCCAAAAAATGCTAAATACAGATGCACAATTACAAATGCACACCATTATTAACTCAAGCAAACACACACAGATGTTCAAACTAATCAAAATTAAAAAACTTCTACAGATTAACACTCTCATTGGTTTCAGGTTGGTTGATGACCGATGTGTTGTTCAACCAGATGCAGGGGACTTGAACAACCCACCCAAGAAGTTCAGGGGTGAGTTTGTGTGTGTGTCTGTGTGTGTGTGTGTGTGTTTGTGTGTGTGTGTGTGTGTACCTGTTTTTCTATCCCGGTGGGGACTTCAACCTGAATGCACACAGACTCATGGGGACTCGTGTCACAGTGGGGACCTAAATAGAGGTCCCCATGGGTAAACAAGCTTATAAATCATACAGAATGAGTTTTTTTTGGAAATGTAAAAATGCAGAAAGTTTCCTGTGATGGGTAGGTTTAGGGGTAGGGTTAGTGTAAGGAGATAGAATATACCGTTTGTACAGTATAAAAACCATTAAGTCTATGGAGAGTCCCCACAAAGATAGTAAACCAGACGTGTGTGTGTGTGTGTGTGTGTGTGTGTGTGTGTGTGTGTGTGTGTGTGTGTGTGTGTACCTACTAACTATACTTTGGGGACAAATTTGTAGCCAGTAATGACCAAAACCTGACCAAATCTCCAAAAACCTTTACGTCTATGGAATGTCCCCATTTAGATAGCTAAGTAAAGGCGTGTGTGTGTGTGTGTGTGTGTGTGTGTGTGTGTGTGTGTGTCTGGGGATGTGGATGTTACGCTGGTTTATTTTCAGTTAAGACAGGAAGTTCAGTTACTTAAAATGGACTTTGAAGTCAAAGGTCAGATGATGTAGGCTACTCTAGAGAAAAGTTTGTCATTTCCATGAAAACCACTTAATTTAGCATGTCATCCTTCATTCTTAGGAATTATTATAGCATTGTCTTCCAAAACTTGTAGTTATTATGTCAATCAAATCTTTGACCGCATAAATCTGTGTAGAACAGTCTGATCTAATTTCTGTCTACGTTTACTTTGCTGTGGAAATGGTTACCAACACAGAAAGCACAGATCTACTTAGTTAAAGGACTTGATAAATGACTGTACTTCAAAGGCTGCACACAAGATTGTGTGAGGTTGAGGCCGACTGCCCTCTAAACTCACATCACTCAAAAGGCATCTGCTGGTGACACTGAGAAGCTACGTCATGAGTAGGGGTGTACATTTTTACATCGGTGTGTACTGGTTTCCATCACTAGTTGGCCACTGAATGTTAAAGGAAGAGTTTGTCCGACCTAAAATATAATTCCTCTCATGATTTATTCATGTTGTTCAAAACACATATAATTTTATATCTTATGTGCAACACTTTGCTTTGAAGGAAGTTCACACTGCTCTTCCACACAACAAAACCATACAAAATGACCATAAAAAATGACAAAAAACTACCATAAAAATATCAAAGTATAGTACATTTTTTAGTACATAAAAAATCTTACTGACCCCAAACTTTTGAACAGTAGTGTATTAATAACATAAGGAACTACCCCTTTAACATTTATATACTTCTCTATCAAACACATGTCTCAATAACTCAACCCTGCTGATAAATAATCCCTGCACAGTGTGCTTGAGTCTGTGATGAAGGGAGGAAGAAAAGGAGAGATAATTGTCTGATGGTCAGTGGGCCCCAGCAGAGAGGAATGCGTACTATTTCCTTCAAATATAAACACACACCAAAGCAAAATGGAAGCATGTGATGGGTTCATTTTCTATTGCTATTATTTCATGAATATGTTTGTTTTGTTTGGGTATGCATTGATTTCAAAACAATTAAACTTATGATTTTCATCTGGCAGATGATAAATAAGCAAAATAGTACAATAGACTGGCACTGAAGGAGGGACCCGCGCTATATCATAGGGGATTGGTGTGTGGAATCTTTAAGCTTAGGACCAGTAAAGCAACACCCTGGCAACCACCCATAACACCTTAGCATTGTAGCATCAACTTTAATCTCAGGAAAAATCTAGAAATCTAGCTCCTTTTTTGTAATGGGAAACTCTTAAACACTCTTGTTTTTATACAAGTGTGTGTTCTACATTCCTCCAATGACCCTAGAGCTTTTTGGGGTTTTATCAGCCCAATCTCCAGAAAATAGAAACAGAGACCAGATTCTTTCAGATTCTCTCTCTCTCTCTCTCTCTCTCTCTCTCTCTCTCTCTCTCTCTCTCTCTCTCTCTCTCTCTCTCTCTCTCTCTCTCTCTCTCTCTGGCTGGCTCCCCCTCTCTCCTTATTTGGTAAGACTGGAGTTCTGCTGAAAAGAAGTGCATTTTCACTTTTATGTCTGAATAGCTCTTTTCTTATCACTTTTGAAAAACAGTCTGTGTCTGTTTTCTTTCATATTAGGTGCTTCTGAGTTTACCGTCATTATTTAATCAAGTTCTATTAAAAAGGGTTTATTTTTTTTGCTTCTGATCGTATGAGGGAATAGTCCTGTTTTAACAGTTATGCACATGTAAACCACACAGACACAGAATTTACATATTGATTTTCATACTGATTTTCTTCCTTACCATTTATGATCACCTTGTCATCCCATCAGCAGGTTTTGAAAGCTGTGCGTGTGTGTGTCTAAACACAGTGTGATTGTGTATGTGCTTACAAGAGTAATGAGTGATGCTTGTGTTCTGCTTGTCTGTGGCTGAGATGAAATATGTGTTCTCTCTTTCTCTCTTTCTCTCTCTGTAGACTGTCTGTTCAGACTGTGTCCCATGAACAGATACTCGGCACAGAAACAGTTCTGGAAAGCTGCCAAACCTGGAGGAAACAGCACCACAGATACTGTTCTGCTTAACAAACTCCATGTAAGTGTGAAGCTTAGTCTTCCCCTGGCCACGGACTTGATCTGTTTGTTTATATTAATATAGGGAATTCCATTCGCTTTCTTGGAATAGCGCTGCTCATAATTGCTGGTCTAGAATTAGTATCCACTATCCACACCTCAAATGATTGGCTGATGGCACCACAAGAACATACACAGTCCCTAACCCTTCAATAATGACTTCCCTGAGCTGCGATTTTAAAGTCACGATGAAACAAGGAACAAAGATCTTTTCTTCTCTATTGTGACATAGTAATATCAAATTGGATTATTGGAAAAGGAAAAAATGTAGGGCAGGGACTTGGTTCTTCCCATTGGTTTTTGATTGAATGGTGGTAGATCATCTGAATGCAAGCTTGCAGTCGATTGGGTTTAACCAGACAAAATGATTGGAGGAGCCTGGCACCAGAAAAAGGGAAAATGGCAAATTTGAAATTATTATTATTTTTTTTTTAATTTAAATATTTTTTGTATTTAATTTTTAAATACAAAAATTAATTTGTATTTCGTAGATTATGGTAGCATTAGAAACAAGTTCATCCAAGAATGTAAAACATACAAATAACTTCAATATCTCATTTTGATAAATTGGCAACTTTCCAGTAGTATTAGGTATATTAGTTGCCTATCATGCCGATAAAAACAAATCATGCATTCATACTTGCCCTTGAGTATCTTAAAGGGGTGGTTAATTATGATTTCACTTTTTTAACTTTAGTTAGTCTGTAATGTTGCTGTTTGAGCAAAAACAACATCTGCAAAGTTACAATGCTCAAAGTTCAAAGCAAAGGGGGATATTTTCTTTTACAGGACTACAACCGGGTTAGTGACATCACCAACCCTAAAATTTACATAAACCCTGCCCTCTGAACACGATTTATAGATTATCATGACAGAATATGCCAATCAATGACTAGAAGATAACTACACATTAGCTACCTAAATTCATCAACTAACCATTCAGAAATGTCCTGTTGCATTCTACATCTCTCCATCATTGTCGACTCCGGTTTGAACATAAACAATGACATTTTCAGTGCATGTCTGTGTGAGGTAAAAGGACACAAGCTGTTGAAGCTTGTGCTGAGTGCAGCAGTTCATTTGCATTTAAAGGCACAGACACAAAAACGGTGCGTTTTTGCTCATCTTCAAAAAGTGACAATTTTAACATGCTGTATAAAAATATCTGTGGGGTATTTTGAGCTAAAACTTCACATACACACTCTGGAGACATCAAAGACTTATTTTACATCTTGTGAAAAGGGCAAATTATACCACCCCTTTAATTATCTAAATGCTGTGAGTAGTGGTATTTGATTGGATTGCATGTGTAAGTAAATAGCACATACAATCTTTTATCCAAAGAAAGGAAACCATGGAGGGACACACCTCGACCTCCTAGACTTCATAGCTTCACCCTGCAGTTGGTTCACGCTCTGCTTATGACCTTATATAAACACAGAATGTAGAAAAGTTGCTAACAATAAAAAAAGATGTGCTTGTAAATGAAACCGATTGTGAAGAATGCTCTATGGGCCATCTGAACAATGTTACAAGACGTCATTAAAAAGAGCACAGTTTGTTTGCTACCCAACAGCTTCTTTTTTGGAGGACAGTATATTTATCAACTTCCCTGAGTCTGAAGCTCAGTTTCTGCTGTTCTGAAGAGCAGTAGAAACGGAATGTGCTCTTGTCACATGGTTCTTTGGTGCTCATGTGTATTGCATTTGCATTTTTTCCCCCCTCTTTTTTTTCTTACTGTGTTTTGTTTAGCATGCTGCTGATTTAGAGAAGAAACAAAATGAATCTGAGAACAAAAAGCTTCTAGGAACAGTCATTCAGTATGGCAATGTCATCCAGGTAAATCTCTCATTTACACATGAGCACAAATATTACTTACGGTAATGTTTAAATTGTATATATAATACAGATCATTTATAAGCACTTTAATGTAGAAAAGCTGAATATTTAGCAGTCAAATAAATTGTGTATCTGTTCACATATATTTGCAGCTTCTCCATCTGAAGAGTAATAAGTATCTGACAGTAAATAAGCGCTTACCGGCTCTTCTTGAGAAGAACGCCATGCGTGTGACGCTGGACGCTGCAGGGAATGAAGGCTCGTGGTTCTATATCCAGCCCTTTTACAAGCTCCGCTCTATAGGAGACAATGTGAGTATGTCATCAACTCTGATTATTTGATTTGTTGTGTATTTCTAGTTCTTGCACTTACATAAACACACATTAGAGTTCCACTTGTAATGTTCTGAGTGTGTTAATGTGCGATTCAGGTGGTCATTGGCGATAAGGTTGTGTTAAACCCTGTCAACGCTGGACAGCCGCTGCATGCCAGTAGCCATCAGCTTGTGGATAATCCAGGATGCAATGAAGTAAAATACACACACACACACACACACACACAAACACAGAGAGAGAGAGAGAGAGAGAGAGAGAGAGTTCAGATATTACTTTTATGATTTGCCATATCTTTCTTTTTTCCCTCTCTCTTTCTATGTTAAGAAAGCAATACTAGTGTACTGCATACGGCCTAGAGTTTTTTAAAGTAGTATGCAAATGATAAACATTTCAAACAGTGTTTTGACAGCATCACATAAACAGCGTCACATGACCTCAGTTGAATTCAGTTTGGTGTTTAATTCAGTCAGAGACATCAGGTTATCTAAAAAATAAAACAAATATTTTGCATCTTTAATTCATTTTTGGACAAAAGTGTCTTAACTTTTAAAAATTGGGGTTAAGATTTTTTTTTTTTTTTTACTCATATTTTATGAGTTTCCCTTTTAGATGCAAATTTATGGGAGGAGAGAATTTAAATGAATCATGCAAGGTGATTTACTAAGGTTTGCGCTAGTCAGTTTACTGGTATTTGCAACAATACAACAACACAACAAATTTACTAAACCTTTAAATAAAATGAAAATGAAATGGAAAATAAATAAAGTGTAATTAAAATAATTGTCCTAGGGGTGTAACGATACACGTATTCGTATTGAATCGTTCGGTACGAGACTTTCGATACGCATTTTCAAACCGAACGGTTCGTTGGACCATTTTTCCTGCCGACCAAAATTTCGTTATTTCAAATGTAGGCGCGTTGCGCACGGTTGCGCGTGGCTGGCGCGCTCATAATGTAAGAGACGCCGGTGCGACCACAACATTGCCCAACATCAATGGCAAACGTAATGCAAGCGGAACGAAAATGCTCGTTAATGTGTGGTTGAAGGACCGTTTATCAGTTTGGACAAGTGCAGCGCGAACCGATCGTGATCATCATGCGACACTGTTACTACACAGCGCTAATAAGAGATCCAGTAAAGAAAGCATTTGAATTCGCCACAGAAGTAATAACATCGCTGCGAGATCTAGTGAGAAACATTCAAATTTCTCCATTATTAACGGATCAAATAGCACTGACGTGGAAACCAGGAAGAAACATTGTGCCATGAATGAACTATCCGGTGTCCACAGATCAGCAACATTCACCATGGATTTACTGTAGTAACACTAACTGCAACCATGGAAGTTTGGCAGGAATAGTAGGCTATAATGCCTTCAAGTAACATTACGTCGGTTTTATTTTGACATTATGAATACAATTGCTGCCCTCAAATGTTAATCTGAACTAAAATAAACCTTTGTTTATAACTAGGCCTACTACAATATTACATTTCATTTTTTCCAAGGAGCTGTTTTGTTTAATATGCTCCTAAGAAGAGTCAATTATAGCTCCAGAATTGCTCAAAGTAAAAAAAATCATACTTTATGATGTTAGTTTTAATAAAAAAAAAGATTAAAATTAAATCAAGGAAATTTCTCTGGCATTTCTTTCTTTTTGCTGTACCGAACCGAACCGTGACACAAGTGTATCGTATCGAACTGAACCGTGAATTTTGTGAACCGTTACACCCCTAATTAATAATTGTCCTAAAATATCTAGAAATAACCCTTTCAAAATTAGGCCACCTCCTATAAGACATTGGGAACCCTGGTTATTCAAAGAAAAAACAGCTGATGAGGGGCTGTATTAAAATAAAAAAATATCTTGAGTTTTTGTTGTCTTAGTTTATTTTAATGCTATATTGTCTAATTTTTTAAAACAATTTAGGCCTCTTTGGAAGCTAAGGCCCCATAGTGGGCCCCTGTTCCCAGTTTGAGAACTACCGGTCAATTCCATTGTCTTTTTCTCTCTCAGGTGAATTCAGTGAACTGCACCACCAGTTGGAAAATCGTTCTCTTCATGAAATGGAGCGACAACCAGGAGGTTGTCTTGAAAGGAGTATGTTTCATATACAAACATGATGCACACAATGACATTTACTTACTTTTAAAGGAATTATATTTTACTTTCTTGCGTTTTAATGGCCTTTTAATGAAATACATGTTATCAGGGTGACGTGGTGAGGCTTTTTCATGCGGAGCAGGAGAAGTTTCTGACGTGTGATGAACACAGAAAAAAGCAGTATGTCTTTTTGCGTACCACCGGGCGCCAGTCTGCAACCTCCGCCACTAGTAGCAAAGCACTCTGGGAGGTAGAGGTAAGTTAAGGACTTAGCTTTGTGAAGTTGACCAGTTGTTTTTGTGAGTGTGATTGTTGGTTTGGGAATCTAAACAGATGTTTGCATACTTTTCAGGTGGTTCAGCATGATCCCTGCAGAGGCGGAGCCGGCTACTGGAACAGCCTCTTTAGGTTCAAACACTTGGCCACCGGCCATTACCTTGCTGCAGAGGTTAGACCGATATGTTACCTGGAATAAGAGTTCACACACATACACACATGTAAATTAATCAAAGAGTGTGTAGTTCGAGAGCTTGATGTTAGAAAGAGTAGAGAAGGTGACTTGCGACATTTATCTAATTATTCTAACCTTATTGTGATCAGGTAAATCCAGACTATGAAGAAGAATACCTGGAGTCCCGTTCCTCTGTGAGTGTGTGCTTGAGAGCGTGTGTGACTGTGTGTGTCTGTGTTTTTCCCCTTTCACCTTCTGAGCTTCTGAATTCATAGTATGAGCAATTTGAGGGTCTCTTTACCATATTGCACTCATTTCAACACACATTAGTTGAGACAAAGCAGCCTGTCATCTTGAATGCACAGTCACAGTTGATCGATTGTTTCATTTGCAGCTGGATTCGGAGCAAGAAATGATGCGGGCACGTGCACGTAACCCTCAGGATAAGGTTATGTATACACTGGTGTCTGTTCCTGATGGCAATGACATTTCGTCAATCTTTGAGCTTGACCCCACCACTCTGAGAGGCGGAGACTCGCTTGTGCCGAGGTACAGCGAGATTGTGACTTCTTGTGACATCTTCTGATTAATTACACTTATATTAAACTTGTCGTATTTTGGATTGTGCCTGTCAGAAACTCATATGTGAGGCTCAGGCATCTCTGCACCAATACGTGGGTCCACAGCACCAACCAGCCAATAGATAAAGAGGAAGAGAAACCAGTCATGCTCAGAGTGAGTCAGCTTCTGTCTATGTATGACTGTAACATTGGTTTATGGTTTCTCTGAAGTGTGTCTCCTTCACTCTGTATTTGTGTCTCAGATAGGAACGTCTCCTCTGAAGGAAGATAAAGAGGCTTTTGCCATAGTGCCAGTGTCTCCGGCTGAAGTTCGGGATCTGGATTTTGCTAATGATGCTAGTAAAGTGTTAGCTTCCATCGCAGCCAAACTGGAGAAGGGCACTATCACCCAAAATGAGAGGAGGTAAAGGTTACATTCATCTATTCATCCATGTGTCTGTCCATTAGTCCCTCCGTCCTTCCATCTATCCATCTTCAACCATTTATTCATCTTTTCATTCATCCATCCATCTGCCCTCTGTTTTCTTTCTTCATCCATCCATCCATTGATCCATTCATCTGTCTGTCCATCTGTCCATCCTTCTTTCAGCTATTTCATCTTTCCATCCATCCATCCATCCATTCATCCATTCTGTCTTTCCTTCAACCACCCATTCATCCATCCATTCATTCATCATCTGTCTATCTCTGTCCTTCCATCCTTTCTTCAACCATTTATTCATCTTTTCATCTTCATCCTTTCATCCATCTGTCCTTTTGACTTTTAAATATATCTATCCATCCATCTCCCCATCTTTTTGTTCTTTCTTCCTTCCTTCATCCATCCATCCGTCTATCTGTCCGTCCGTCTATTTGTCCATTCATCCATCTGTCTGTCCAGATTCCATCCTTTAACTATTGTATCTTCCCATCATCTATCCATCTGTCCATCCATTTGTCTGTCTGTCATTCTTTCCTTCAACCATGCAGTCATCCAATAGTTCATCCATTCATTCATCTGTGCATTTGACTTTCAATCCAATTTTCTATCCATCTTTCTTTAGATCTTTTATTATTTCTTACTTCATCCATCCATGCATCCATTAGTCTGTTTATTAATTTATCCTTCAATCCGTCCATCCATCCATCTGACCATCTTTCTGACAATATTATTTTAACCAATTCATTTTTATGCCCTTTTTTGTTAAACTGCTCACACTTAAAAAAACACATTGTCTGCCCATCATGGCCTCACACACAGGTCAGTGACAAAGCTACTGGAGGATCTGGTGTATTTTGTGGTGGACATTCCCAGCAGTGCTCAGGATGTGCTGGAGATCACAGTCAACAAACCCAACAGAGAGCGTCAGAAACTCATGAGAGAGCAGAACATACTCAAACAGGTACTCTTATAGGGTTTAGTTTTAAAACATCTCACTAACATTTCTTTTCAATGACCTTTCAATCCGTCTTGTTGTGTGATTGGCCAGATATTCAAGCTGCTGCAGGCCCCATTCACTGACAGTGGGGATGGCCCTATGCTGCGACTTGAAGAGCTTGCAGACCAACGGCACGCACCTTTTCGTCACATCTGTCGGCTCTGCTACAGGGTCCTACGTCACTCACAGCAGGACTATCGCAAAAATCAGGTTAAACTACTGTGAAACAAAATAAATGCAAACAAAATTACACTACTGCAATTACAAAATTCACTTACAACCCCTTGTACTATATATTGTACTAAATGCAAAAATGTCCTCTTTCTCTCATTATTTGTGTTTAGGAGTACATAGCAAAGCAGTTCCGCTTCATGCAGAAGCAGATAGGATATGATGTGCTTGCTGAAGACACTATCACAGCCCTGCTGCACAACAACAGGAAGCTTCTGGAGAAACACATTACTGCAGCTGAGATAGACACCTTCGTCAGCCTGGTCCGCAAGAACAGAGAGCCCAGGTGTGCGAAAATAGATCTGCATAAATGTTCTTGGTCATTTACATGTATTCATTTAGCATACCCTTTCATCTAAAGCAGGGGTGGGGAACGTTGGTCCAGGAGGGCCGCTGTCCTGCAGAGTTTAGCTCCAACCCTGAAAGAAACTCACCAGATAGCCTTAGTGATCCTTAAGACATTGATTTAGCTTGTTCAGGTGTGTTTGATTAGGGTTGGAACTAAACTCTGCAGGACAGTGGCCCTCTAGGACCAACGTTCCCCACCCCTGATCTAAAGCATCAAACAAATGAGAAATGTTATGATGTAAGTGATTCATCTTAAGTACAATCCAGTACAGAGATGTTGGCGGTTTAAGCAAAAGTGAAATAGATGTTTTAAAGTAAGAGTTTAGAAGTACAGTAGAAGTGTATTAAGTTGTGTCTTCAGATGTTTCTTAATGATTGAATTATTTGAACTATATTTGTAATAGTTTTGTGTCTTATCCTGAATGATTGAGTTGTGTCCCTGTTTCTCTAGATTTCTGGACTACTTATCAGATCTATGTGTGTCGATGAATAAATCCATCCCTGTCACTCAAGAACTCATCTGTAATGCTGTGCTGGACCCAGCCAATGCAGACATCCTCATCGAAACAAAGTACAACACCTACACTGACTATTATCCTATGTGCATGTTTAGAACAATATACACTACTAAGTTTGGATTCAGTAAGATTGTTTTGAAATCAGAAATTAAGACTTTTATTCAGCTAGAATGCATTTAATTGATGGATTGTTACAAAAACATTCTATTTCAAATAAACGCTGTTCTTTTTAATTTTCTATTCATCAAAGAATCCAGAAAAAAATGCATCACGGTTTCCATATTAAGCAGCACAGTTGTTTTCAACATTGATAATAATAAGAAATATTTTTTGAGCACCAATTCAGCATATTAGAATGATTTCTGAAGGATCGTGTGACTGAAGACTAGATGCTAATGGCTGCTGAAAAAGCCTTGCCATCACAGGAAAAATAATGTTTCACAATATTACTGTTTTTACTGTGTTTTTCATTAAATAAATGGCGCCTTGGTCAGCATAAGAAATCTTACTGGCCCCAACCTTTGAATGATAGTGTTGCAGAACAGCTAAAACAGCTCATATAATTTAGCAAGCACAATTTTGAACATGTAGTGCCATTATTGAGGGCAAATCATCTCATCTACACTGAATCAAACCAAAAAGTGAAAGTTCATGAGGAATTAAAAATAGTTTGCTCGTGTGGTCCACAAGAATAGAGGTCTGTGGGTGTGGTATTGAATGAATGTGTGTTTGTGTGCCAGGCTTGTGTTATCACGGTTTGAGGTGGCAGGAACAGTGCTTGGTGAGAGCGCAGAAGAGGAAGAAGAGGATGAAGAAGAGGTATGGTTGTTCTGGAAGGACAGTAGAGGAGAGGTGAAGAGTAAGAGCATCAGAGAGCTTGCACAGGATGCCAAAGAGGGACATACAGAGGACCATGAAGTTATCAATTATTACAGGCATGCACGCACACCTACATTTACATGAACATTTGATGAAAGGAAAGATACACAGAAATAAAATGATAACGTCTCTCCGTCAGGTATCAGCTGAATTTGTTTGCACGGATGTGTCTGGATCGGCAGTACCTAGCCATTAATAAGATATCAGCACAACTGGACGTGGATCTGATCTTACGCTGCATGTCAGACGAAGACTTGCCCTTTGACCTCAGAGCCTCATTCTGCCGCATGATGCTGCACATGCATGTAGACCGTGACCCTCAGGAGCAGGTCACCCCTGTCAAATATGCTCGGCTGTGGTCTGAAATCCCTTCACAAATTGCCATTGATGAGTAAGTGGTTCACTTTAGAAACAGTAAACGGTGAAGCCCTTTTAGTGAGTAGTTTGTTTATTAGCTAGATGTTTTCCTGTTTCTGACCAGTTATGATAATGATGGGACATCACGTGATGAGGTGAAGGAGCGCTTCTGTCTGACAATGGAGTTTGTGGAGAATTACTTGCGGGATGTTGTTTGCCAGAGTTTCCCATTCTCAGACAAGGAGAAAAACAAGCTCACTTTTGAGGTGTGTCTTTTAAAAGATATATATATATTTAGGGTTAAATTTACCCAATGTATCTTATTCACTATGCACTCGCAATCTAGTTTAAACAGACGACAAATAACGCGGTACTGTGAGTATTTGAATTAAGCCATTGCCATTGTATTAGGCTTCTTATAATTTTTATTTAATTTAATCGATACTTAAAGCTAAAGATTATTTAAAGATAATTAAAATTTAATTATCGATCTGCCTGCATTGACACCATTATATGAGAACGGAACTGAGCTGGACGACGACATTACGGTTTTCTTCAGAGCAGCTATATATATATATATATATATATATATATATATATATATATATATATATATATACAAATGAACTAAATAAAAAATAAAATAAAATTTACAACAAAAATGAACCATCACTGAACTTACTTAAGCTGGACTGTGATGCTATTTATTTTCCTGTTATCACTGTAAAGCTGCTTTGAAACAATCTGTATTGTAAAAAGCGCTTTATAAATAAAGGTGACTTGACTTATAGCTTGCTCAATAAAATGCAACATTTTCCTGGCACAGTTAACATTGTTTATAAATTATAAAAAAGTATATTATATATAAAATACTAATTTAGTAAATAAAACTTTAGTTTTTAAAACAAGGACACTTTTCTGAAATGCTTTTCCACTTTCTATAGGTGGTGAACCTGGCGAGAAACCTGATCTATTTCGGTTTCTATAACTTCAGTGATCTACTGAGGTTGACCAAAATCCTGTTGGCAATCCTGGACTGTGTCCACATCAGCAACCCCTTCCCCATCAAACTGGATAGAGAACCCGGCAAAGGTCAGAAACAAACGGAGCCCCTAAAGGGACACAGTAAAGAAAAAAATGAGATGGGAGGAAAAATAATTTGGAAATTAAATTTGGTTCCCCCGAGAAACTTTGCGTTCATATTTTATTATTATTTAATAAAAATAATACATATGTATAAATTATTGTATAATAATAATAATGTAATAATTAATATTTATTACTGAATCAACATAAATACATTCAATCACACCAACAAAACTAAATTAAAGGTTATATCAGTGAGAAATAGCTTTGAAGTAACAGTTGCAGGTTACTTGTTTTTATTGTGTAGATTATATGTCCACACCAATTACACAAACTAAAGTCCTACTAAAATGAACTAATGTCAGCAACAAAAGCTCTAGTGTGAAAGTGTCCTGTTTGTGCCGGTAGGAAGTAATGTGATGCGGTCCATCCATGGGGTTGGAGAGCTGATGACACAGGTGGTGTTGAGGGGTGGGGGATTTCTGCCAGCCACCTCCCACAACCCTCCCGATAGAGATGAAGTTAAAGCCCAAAGTGAACCTCAGAAACAGGACATCCTTGTGATGGACACCAAACTCAAGATCATTGAGATCCTGCAGGTGTTAAAACACACCCTATAGCCAACAATTGGATTGTGATGTTCCATATAAATTAATATTTGAGAAGTTAATATCTTAAATGTCTAGGAAATGCAAAATTAGTTTTCTACAAGTACAAATAGCTGTTTTCACTCTCTCATCTTCTGTGTAGTTCATTCTGAATGTGCGGTTGGACTACAGGATCTCCTGCCTGCTCTGTATCTTTAAGACAGAGTTTGATGAGAGCACCTCTCAAACAGAGCCGTCTGTAAGCCAGGACTCTACTGGCAGTGTTCAAGGTGAGATGAGCAAGTGTGTGTTTGTGTCAGTATCAGCTGGTATGGATAAAGTGGTGTGTGAATAACTTCTGTCTTTGTTAGGCGCGCTGGACTTTGAGCACATTGAAGAGCAGGCGGAGGGTATTTTTGGAGGAAGGTAAGAAGGCTGTGCTCATTGATAGTTTGTCTCATGTTTGTGTTATGTATGTGTGTGAATCTGTGTGTGTTTGTATTTGTAGTGAAGAGAACACCCCACTGGATCTTGATGATCACGGTGGCCGGACGTTTCTGAGGGTCCTACTGCACCTGACCATGCATGACTATCCTCCACTGGTGTCACGAGCCCTTCACCTCCTCTTCCGACACTTTAGCCAACGCCAGGAGGTTTTACAGGCCTTTAAGCAGGTATTCATTCATTCATTCATTAATTCATATATCCTTGTAGAAATGTGTATTTATACATTTTTAATAGTGCTGTCAAATTGATTAATCGCATCTAACATAAACGTTTTTGTTTACATACTGTAATATGTTTGTGTGAAAATATATATATATATATATATATATATATATATATATATATATATACACTGTAATATATAATAATATAAATACACACACATATATTATGTAAACAAAAGCTTTTAAGTTAGATGCGATTAATCACGATTAATCGATTTGACAGCACAAATTTTTTAACAAAGTTATTTATTGTTATTCATATTGTATATTTTAATAACAAAAGACATACATTTATTAGATAAATATACTATTTTTGTTCAGTTTAATAAATGTTAAAATTGTTAATGGTTATTTCACTCTTTGATAATTCATATTTGTTAAAATAATAACTTATTTATTTTATTTTATTTTATTAACTTAAATTATTTTGTTATGTTTTTTATAGAAAAATAAATCCCCCAAAGTTGAAGAAAGCACCCAGTATTTCGGATGAATAAATACCATTGTAATAAATGAACATTTTCTGTACCTGTCCAGGTTCAACTTCTGGTGACCAGTCAGGATGTGGAAAATTATAAACAGATCAAGTCAGATCTGG
This sequence comes from Abramis brama, assembly GCF_963993115.1. Taxonomy (NCBI): domain Eukaryota; kingdom Metazoa; phylum Chordata; class Actinopteri; order Cypriniformes; family Leuciscidae; genus Abramis; species Abramis brama. The sequence continues at coordinate 11,185,463 of NC_139973.1, read as the reverse complement.
ACCAGCTGAGGTCTATAGTAGAGAAATCAGAGCTGTGGGTGTATAAGAGACAGGGGTCAGACTCTGGACTGGACCCTGGAGAGGTCAACACTGAAGCTCACCACAAGGTCACGATGTGCTCCCATTATTATCTGTCCATAAAAAACGAAGAAGCCTAGTGAATTATATGATGAATGAAAGTTTTTCTCCTCCAATAGGTTGTCATCAACTCAAGTAGATCAGACAAACCTAAAGTGGAGAGTACAAGCAGCTCAAACTACAGAGTCGTGAAAGAGGTGCAGTGTGTTTTTCGTTTATAGAGTTCGTAGGTTTTGACAAGAAAACAGAATGTTCTGTGAAGAGTGAAGTAAGTTTTATGTTTGAAAGTATTGTTATGTTTGTGTGTGTAGATCCTGCTGAGGCTGAGCAAATTGTGTGTCTTGGAGGGCATCTCTGGCAAGAAGAATAAGAAACAGCAGCAGCGGCTCCTCAGGAACATGGGAGCACACAGTGTGGTCCTGGAACTGTTGCAGATCCCTTACGAGAAGGTGCGGGTCAGCCTTTGTGCAACTGAAAGGGTTAGCATTCATCATTGAGCACCTGAAGTAGATTTAAATGGTTATATGTGTGTTTGTTGAAATTTTAGGGAGAGGATATTCAGATGCAGGAGATTATGACTTTAGCCCATCAGTTCCTTCAGAACTTCTGTGCTGGAAATCAACAGAACCAGACACTTCTACACAAACACATTAATCTGTTCCTCAACCCTGGGGTGAGAGCAATCACAAATAAACACATTTTCATCTGTGCATTTCAGCTGTTCTTCACTCAGTTCTCTGTCCCTCTGTTTGTCTTTTTTTTCTCCTTCTGTTTCTAGATACTGGAGGCAGTGACCATGCAGCATATCTTCATGAATAATTTCCAGTTGTGTAGTGAGATTAATGAGCGGGTGGTGCAGCACTTTGTGCACTGCATCGAAACGCACGGCCGCAGCGTCCACTACCTCAAGTTCCTGCAAACCATCGTCAAGGCTGAGAACAAGTTCATCAAGAAATGCCAAGACATTGTCATGGCTGAGGTCTGTGGGCCAGGCAAACAATTTTTGAGATTAGTGTTTTTAACTACAAGCCCCACATTGCTACTTTTCAAACTAGTGAAGACTGTTCTTAGTGAAATAAAAATGTGTGTGTATTTGTGTAGTTGGTGACTGCAGGTGAGGATGTGCTGGTGTTTTATAATGACCGGGCATCTTTTCAATCATTGGTCCAAATGATGCGTCTTGAGAGGGAACGACTTGATGAGAGCAGTGCACTCAGGTAAGGAGGCGCCTTTGTCTCCACTCTATTAATACTTATAAATGTAAGCATTACATAAAAAACGAAAATGCTATACAAAAATGCAAATGTTAGTATGATAATATAATATGATATAGTAATAATTTGCACTTTAACTAGTATTTTTTTACACAATATATATATACTTTATGCTATGTATCTTAGTGTTTACACTTATCTGTCTTTTATGTTTTACAAAGTCATACAAAGTTTCTTTTTCCTGCTAAATATTTGCCATCATCGGTATTAGATTTGTTTTCACTGACTCTTGCAGGTATCATATTCACTTAGTGGAGTTGCTGGCTGTGTGCACTGAAGGGAAGAACGTTTACACTGAGATCAAATGCAACTCCCTGCTCCCCCTTGATGATATTGTACGTGTGGTCACACATGAGGACTGCATCCCTGAGGTGTGTGTGGCAGGGGGAAAGGCTTGAAGTGTTTGTCTTTGATGAATCTGTTGAATAATTTTAGATTTAGGTTGTAAAAGTTTTATTTTATTTTATTGTATTATAACAGAAGTCATTTGTAGGTCTGTGTGACTTCATAAGATGTGAATATATTACTTTAAATGTAGGTGAAGATGGCCTATGTGAACTTCCTGAATCACTGCTATGTGGATACAGAGGTTGAGATGAAGGAGATCTACACCAGCAATCACATGTGGAAACTTTTTGATGATTTCCTGGTGGACATCTGCAGAGTAAGACTAGGCACTCAAAGATATACTCATAATGTGGTCTTGATACTCACACATTCAACATGACTTCTTGTAGGTGTGCAATAACACGAGTGACCGTAAGCACGCTGACACAGTTCTAGAGCGCTACGTTACTGACACCATCATGAGTATCGTCACCACCTTTTTCAGCTCACCGTTCTCAGACCAGAGCACAAGTTTGCAGGTAACACACAGTGTCTTCCAGCAGCCCAGTACAACTCAGCATCATTTAGACCACCTGTAAGAGTGACATTCATCTCTGTTTGTTGCTTAGACCCGGCAGCCAGTGTTTGTGCAGCTGCTGCAGGGAGTTTTCCGAGTGTATCACTGCAACTGGCTGCTCCCAGGTCAGAAGGGGAACGTGGAAGCCTGCATCAAAGTGCTGAGTGACGTGGGTAAGAGCATCAATTCCACCAGCTGTTTGTAACTTTCTTAATATTACCTTGAATTGGATTATTGTGTTGTATCATACGATTATAATCTTAAAATTAGTGCCAAAAATATTTCTAGAACAGTGGATCGCAACCTTTTTGACTCAAAGGTCCCCTGTTGTCCAACACAATATTTAAAGGCTCCCCTATGTTGGCTGTTTCCTATTTCCATTGTAATTATTCCAGAGCTGCTTGGTTTCAAACTTTATATATTTAAAAAAAACTGGGAGTATTGATATATTAAATTAATTTTCACAATTTGTTTTGGGAGTTCAGAAGTTTCAAGAACTATATGTTTTCAATTAAAATATTTTACATTTTTACATTCATAATATTTTTTTATTTTTCTATATTAGAAATACGTTTCAGTTTACATCTTGATTTTGTTTTTTTAGGATTTTAATTTAGATTATAGTTTGATTATTTTAAAATATTAATTATATTTTATTAATATGAATACCTTTTTAGTCATCTTGGAAGTTTGCTGAGGCCCCTAGTGTGCCCCAGACCCCTGCTTAAGAACCACTGTTCTAGAAAGTTGTATGGTGCTGAACTAGTGGCACTGAACATTTTGTGTAATGCATGACTCTGAATGTGCGTGTCTTTTACCATTTTGTATTGTGCAGCCAAAGGCAGAGCCATAGCCATTCCTGTGGATCTGGACTGTCAGGTGAATAATCTGTTCATGAAGTCCAACAACATAGTGCAGAAAACAGCCCTCAGCTGGAGATTGTCCGTCCGTAATGCTACGCGAAGAGATTCCGTTCTGACCACCTCCCGAGACTACCGCAACATCATTGAAAGACTCCAGGTGAATGCTATGTATTTTATGCTTATTAGAATAAAAACATGCTTCCTCTCTATTGAAATCAGTAGTGAGAAGTGCTATTTGTGTGCTGTTGAGTTATTGTGTGGAGTTACTAGGTAGACAGTGACAGGCTCATAAGGTTTCAGAACAGAGCTAGCCTATGTCTGTTTGTCTTGTCAATGATCACCCATGTCTCTCATTTAATTCCTATTAAACCTGTATTCAGTTGTTTGCCTCAGTGCCTTACTTTGTTAGTGTGTGTGGTGAATGTGTGTTTTTGTGTGTATTTGTGTATGCGTGTATGTGTGTCTTCAGGATATTGTGTCAGCTTTGGAGGAGCGGTTGAGGCCTCTGGTTCAGGCTGAGTTGTCTGTATTGGTGGATGTTCTCCATCGTCCAGAACTGCTGTTCCCAGAGCACACTGAAGCCCACCGCAAGTGTGAGAGTGGAGGCTTCATTTGCAAGTATGATAAGCTCTTGTTGCAATATATTCAATTTAATACTTTATATAACATAATAAAATACTATGTTATTTATTATAGGTTAACATGCTGATTAATTGTAAAATATATTACTATTTGATTATATTTTCATCATTGCTTATATGTTTTAATTACATTGGCACACTTTTATCTGCTTTTTGTACAGATTGATAAAACATACCAAGCAACTTCTAGAGGAAAATGAGGAGAGGCTTTGTATCAAAGTCTTGCAGACACTCAGAGAGATGATGACCAAAGACAGAGGATATGGAGAGAAGGTATTTAACTCAGCAAACAGTAATAAAAGGACTAAGATCTTAAAGGGACTGTGTGTAGGAATTTCTCCCATCTAGTGGTGAAATTGTATTTTGCATTCAAACGAATAATGCTCTCCAGCGCCTCACTTTTTCAAATGCGCGTTGCATCTACGGTAGCCGTTATGTACCAAAAAGCTATGACAGGATGTCTTATAATAGCACTTCGAGTTTTTCTTCGGGTGAACAGGTTTGTTATTTAAAACAAACTGAAACTTGAAACAACGAAAAAAAGAATGCTACAGTATGAATTACTGACTGTGAAAAACATTAACTATGGTAATTAGTAGTAATGCCTTCTTTACTCGTTATATTTTTTGAAGTACGTGCATTGTTAGATATCATCATCATCAGAGCCTTCTCTAACGTTACTTTACTCAATAGCTGCTATTCATCAAAGAGCCTGTTTAACTTTTAACTATAAATGTTCTACTGTCTATATAATAAAGTACACAACCAAGCAATGAAAAAAAAAGCTTGTAATTAAGGCCGTAACATTGACTTACCTGTCGAGAAGAAAGCAGGCAACTTCAGCGTCTCTTTTGAAAGCTTTCTCCTGCATTAGCTATCCCGACATTAACCCTTGTTTTTGTAATCTCCGGTCACGTTTCCTTTTACGGTCTATTTTGGACTTTTCCGACGACAAGGACTCATCCTGTGACTCAGCATATGTATGAATGAACGGTGTATAAATAACCGTGCAGTGGATCCTTTTAAACTTGCCGCGGCAGTGACAAGCGCCTCTCACTGCTCTGCTCCTCCGCTTCTGCTGGCTTCAGTCACGTGACGCTGGTTCTGAACGAAAACGCGTTGTGGAAACGCGTTGGCCTAGTACTTTTTGTCCCTCTCTGCTATTATAGTTTTTCAAGATGGCGGAACTACATGGAAGCCTCCGTGGACCTACCCGTCCCATGTATATTAAGATAATAAATTCTTCGTTTACGAGGATTAGTCTGATCATTGGCATTGGTATTTGTACACCACTGAGGGCATATTTATTAATAAAAATATTGATTTTAAATAATAAAATACCTAAAAAGCTACACATAGTCCCTTTAAGGTATAATATACAGTTGCGATAACAAAACATCTTAAGTGTTGTGAGAGGTTGATGGCATTGTCCTCTACACGTACCGTTTTCATTTGTAATGTCTGCATGTGTGATCTTAATCATGTTTACTTAAAGCATGTTTACTTAAAGCTTCAGTCTGTAACTTTTTTTGTGTTCATAAAAGCGAGTACATCGCAAATCCATTTTTCAAACCGTGTTTGTCTAATCCTGAATCACTACGGTACAACTATAATAAGTGTTTATATTCAGACTATTTTAGACTGGTACAGGTTGTACCACTGTCAAGTAGCGCAGTACTTCCGCAAGACTCATGCAGTTCTGTCTATTAACCGCTAGAGTGCCAAAAGTTACAGACTGCAGCTTTAAGTTAGAGTTAATGGTTACATCTCCTCTGTTATGTCTTTCTGTTACCACTCATGCCACTAATAGTTACTGGCTTAATTTGAAGAATGTCCACCCTTTCATTAACCCCGTACTTCACTCCTCTTTTTCAGCTACTGGGATTTGATGATGAGATGGATGTCACTGAGGTTGTCCCCTTTTTGTCATTCATCCCATCTTCCCCTTGTTCATTTATCATCTGTGTATCTTCTTTCTTTTTCCATCCTTTAGAGTATACACATTATTTGTTAGATGTGGTATGGATATGGATCTGTTGTGGTTCAGTGTGTCCCCTAAAACCATTTGTTACCAAATAAAAAGTAAGAAAGAAAAGAGTATTTATAAGAAGGGCAAGCCTTTTAATGCGCACGCCCCCACTCTAACTTCCCTTTTCAATAAGAAATACGAAGAAAATGTTCTTCATACCATTTTGTGGTGCTTTAATAGTCCTGCTAATCCAGTATGATGTAGTAAAATTAGTAATTGTTCTTAAAGATTTACAATAAAAACCTCTTTGTGAGCTTACCTTAATATTTACCAACTATATGGGTAATAACTAAATATTTGGACAGTTTGGATATTAAGTGTTATGTAACAGACATTTTATCCTGACCGTAACATTCTCATCTTGTACTTTTTCCTAATGTAACTCTTAAATCACTTGCATATCATAACAAACTAGGTTACTATGAGCTGACCATATAATTTTGGTCATTATTATAACACACAAGCATGCTGCTAGGATAGATCTGGAGATTGCTGCATGATGATACTCTACTAACTCTGTGTTAGTGTTCTGTTGTCCACTCTGCTCGCTCACTCAGGTGGTGGATGTCAGTCTGCCACCCAAACAGCTGGAGGATCGGAGGAGGGTAGGTCACTAACATCACCTAACCCTGCTCTTTAACCACACACCTGTACCTCTCAACCGCCCTGGTTCAACACAACTATTCCTTTGATATTAATCCTGTTTATTTGAATAGCTCTTATAATACAAATTGTTCCAAAAAATAGTGTTTTACAGCCATGCAGTGAGCAAGCTAAAACAACAATGGCAAAGAAAAAATTCCCCCCAAAAATAAGATGCACACTGAAACACACACTCTCACTCTCATCACAGGGGGAGGCCCTTCGGCAGCTGCTCGTCAATCGTTACTATGGCTTCAGGAGTGGCGGGCGGAGAGAGAGTCTCACTTCCTTTGGTAACTCTGCCCTGACACCAGTAGGACCAATCAAGAGCCAGTCAGGTGAGTTCATTTTTCATTGTACCTTCTGGGAACGTTTGTGATATAATTGAACATATGTTTTTGTGTGTTTGTATGACTTCAGGGGGTTTGAGCAGGGCTGAGATGTCATTGATGGAAGTGCAGTGCCATCTGGACCGTGAAGGGGCATCTGACCTTGTCATTGATCTGATCATGAATGCTACCAGTGACCGTGTCTTCCACGAAAGCATCCTATTGGCCATCGCACTGTTGGAGGGTGGGAACACCATCATACAGGTCAGATAGGCCTGTCAGTGAAACGATAAAGTGATATAATCGAATGTTATGGCATTATGTTATTTTATATGTCTATTACAGTTTAAAAGGTTAGTAGGACTTTATTTTTTAATGTTTTTATTCAGCAAGGATGCATTAAATTGATAAATGACAGAAGATTTCTATTTAAAATAAAAGCTGTTCTTTTGAACTTTCTATTCATCAAAGAACCCTAAAATTATCACGGGTTAACTGTTTTCAACATTGATAATAATAAGAAATGTTTCTTGAGCACCAAATCAGCATATTAAAATGATTTCTTAAAGGATCATGTGACAGCTCTGCTATCACCTGAATACAAATATATAAAATAGAAAACAATTATTTGAAATCTTAATAATATTTCACAATATTACTGTTTTTACTGAATTTCTGATCAAATAAATGCAGGCTTGGTGAGCATAAGAGACTTCTTTCAAAAACATAAAAAAATATTGCAGACCCTAAACTTCTGAATTACATTTGAAGTTTTCCATAGAACATAACATATAAATATAATGATGGATTTTTGTTTTATGTGATTTTTGTATTTTATCTCATTGCAGCATTCCTTCTTCAAACGTTTAACAGAAGACAAAAATTCGGAAAAGTTTTTCAGGGTGTTCTATGACAGAATGAAAGCAGCTCAGCTTGAGATAAAAGCCACGGTTACAGTCAACACCAGTGACCTGGGCAACAAGCGGCGTGATGACAACACTCCAGACAAAGAAACCCCACAACGCCCGAGAGGTCTGGGCTGTCAATACTTCGTTATCCAAGTTCATATGCTATCTTTCTTTAAAATAATTGCCACTTAGTTTGATGTTTTGATTATGACATTCATTGTTTAATGTCCAAATACATGTTGAAGTATGTTGCTATTAAATCTGATACAGCACTTTATGAGAAGTTCTGTCATTATGATGAGATTCAAAGCCTCTTTTTTTCTCTCCAGGAAAAGATTCAGGCATTGTGGTGACTGATGATGCTCGTGAGCAGTTGTTGGAGGCATCTGCTGTGACTAAGAAGGCCTTCAGTTCGTATCGACGAGATGCTGATCCTGAGGAGGTTTATGGCGTTGCTGATGGAGACAAAGGGAGCGGAGATAAAGGAACGGAGCAGGGCGAGATGAGTCCTGTCATTCTCATCATGCAACCAATCCTACGCTTCCTACAGCTGCTGTGTGAGAATCACAATCGAGACCTGCAGGTGTGTGTGTTTGTCACATTTACATCTCTTTTTATTGTTCTGACCTGATTAGAGGTCCACTACCAACCTGACCTGGGCCTGAAGGAACTCAGCACACTGTTTTTGGGTTCAAACTTTGACAGTATCAGTATTGTGTTTGGTCAGAGTCTTGTTTATGGACTGCGTGCTTTTTCTTGATATATTGGTTTGGTCCGGTTCTATACATAATATATGTTTAGAACTTTCTTTTTTTTCCTGCAGAATTTCCTGCGCTGTCAGAACAACAAGAATAATTATAACCTGGTGTGTGAGACCCTGCAGTTCCTGGACTGTATCTGTGGCAGCACAACAGGAGGCCTGGGGCTGTTAGGACTCTATATCAACCAGCAAAATGTGGCTCTCATTAATCAGACTGTAGAGAGCCTCACTGAATACTGTCAAGGGCCCTGCCATGATAACCAGGCATGTACACAAACATTAAAACAATCATAAAATATTATCTTTCCATCACACATAAACATACTTGCTTCCCATATTGAATGTTTTCTGCCATATGTATTTTTTGCAGAATTGCATCGCCACCCATGAGTCTAATGGCATCGACATCATCATTGCATTGATTCTGAATGATATTAATCCACTGGGCAGAAAGAGAATGGATCTGGTTCTAGAATTAAAGGTACGTCACTTTAATCTTAAACAGGGCCGGTTCTAGGCTTGACCAGGGGTGGACTAAGCAAAAAAATAACATCAAATTATTAACAATGCAATAAAAATTGGTCAGGCCTCAAGTCCTATAAAGCAGTTCTTCTCAACCCTTTTTTACTATCTAATGAAGACAATATTTGAAGGCCCCCGCAATATATTTTTGGTAATTCTTGCTGTTATTATTCATAATTGCTTTTTATTTTAAAGTGGTAAAATATAAAAATAATTATAAATAATTAACTTAAATAACTGAATGTTTTGGGGTTTTATCTTTTTATTACCAATAAATTTACACAATTGTCTTTTTTCTTAGAATAATGCATCTAAGCTACTGCTGGCCATCATGGAGAGCCGTCATGACAGTGAGAACGCAGAAAGAATTCTGTACAACATGAGACCAAAAGAACTAGTGAGTATGTTAGTTATTATGCCAGAATATCCTGCTTCACTCATTGCTTTAACTATATCTTGGAGACAGATAGTAAACCACAATCATTAACATTCTTTGGATACAACATTTGCACAACTCCAGCTGTGTGTGTTCATGTTCAAGGTGGAGGTGATGAAAATGGCCTACCAACAGGGGGAGACAGAGTTTGAGGATGAGGAACTGGAGAACGGAGAGGACCATGCGGCTTCACCACGCAATGTTGGACACAACATCTATATCCTTGCACATCAGGTACACACACACACACACACTCCTGTACATATGAACAAAAATAACCTTTTCCACATCTGCAAGTGTAGGTTATAAGGAGAACTTTTGCTGGCCATAAATATTTCTAGCTGTGAAAATGTATTTTGCAATATATGGTAAATTTTGAACTGTGGCAAAAGATGCAAGTGAAGACAGATGTCTTACTTTAATACTTTGAATTACGCATGTCACTTCTATCAGCGAGAGTTAGATTACCATTCCTTTGATTCTTTTTAATCCACAATAAAATTACTAACTGACAAGCGTATTTTTATTTGGTATAGTATTTACTATACCAAAGCCAGTTGGAAAGTGTTTGGGCCTTTCTTAAGAACATTTTTATTAGAAAATTGTGATTTTCCTGATTTACATGTAAGCACACAAAAACTGGATAACAATACGTTTAAAACCATGTCAATGGGCAGAAGCATGAATAATTAGTCAAGCTATTATTTCACAACCTTTATAATATACACCTCGAAAAACCTCAATGGTGGGTACGGCCCTGACCATTATTCCAAATGGCATATCTCTTTATCTAAGAGCACTTCATTAGATCAGTAGTGTGATCTGATTAATCTGCCATTTCAGCTGTCACGTCACAATAAGGAGTTGCAAATACTACTGAAACCAGGTGGGGAGGACCAGGCCCTGGAGTATTACACGAAACACACCTCACAGATAGAGGTAAAACACTCAAATGCTTTTAAACATAAAATCTTGATATGCATGTTGTTTATTGTTTTTAAATTCTCGTCTTTGCATGTGCTCTTTTATGTTTTTATATACACAGATAGTCCGCCAGGATCGCACTATGGAACAGATTGTGTTTCCCGTACCGAATATCTGTTCTTTTCTGACAAATGAATCCAAGCTGCGTGTGTACTATGGTACAGAGAGAGACGAACAGGGCAGTAAAATAAATGACTTCTTCCTGCACGCAGACGACCTCTTCAATGAAATGAGGTGGCAGAAAAAACTAAGAGGTAAATGTGTGTTGGTTTGTTTGCATGGTCATTCTTTGGTGTTTGAAAATGGTTTAATTCAGCCCTCTTCTGTTTTATATAAGTGTTAGATATACATTCACTTTAACCATTCTTATTAGTTGCAAAATTGGTAGCACTTTACAGTAAGGTTTCATTAGTTAAAGCTGCAGTCCGTAACTTTTTTGGGTTAAAAATGATCCAAAATAAATTTTTGAGCAAGTACATAACTTGTAATAAGCTTGTAATAATGTTTTTAATTCCAGTGGTACTGGTGGATTTCCGCGGAAAATTCGAGCATGTCTTTGCGTCATTACGTCACATCTGTACATAAAAAGAAGGTGTATTGGATAGTAGGCTATGTTGCATGTGAGGATGTTGGAGGTGGAGATTTATAGCCTTTTCTCACAGCACTTGATATAATTAAACTTATCAATTTGATGGCAGATCCAGAAAGGTTCAAACGACAATCACCAGTGACAACTGGAGATTCACCCGTTGTAAAACGCAAAAGACTTTGTTCAGACTTCGGACTGGCTACAGAAAAAAAAGAGACTGCAACCGGGCCCATGCGAAAACAAGGATAAAAATCGGAAGGGCATTAAATGTAATCACGCAGTGCTGATGTTGTTAACATTAACAATTTGAGAAGAAAGTATAATTTGCACGGTTTGACGTGATATGATAAGCGATCGTTAGATTTAATCAGCGCGATTTACTGCAATGCTTATTTTCCCCTTAGTTGGTCAGAACAAAAGTGGATGTTACTTGCTTGTTCGGATGACATTTTCCGGTGAAAATTCTTATGTTGGTCATACTTCCAAAAAGTAGAATCTGTGATTCCGAATGACAGTATCCACACCGGCGCGGCGACTGACAGCCGCACATTCTCCTCAAAACATTGGAGTCATCCGTGCTGTGCCGTGCCGAGGCACAACCCACGTAAAGTTGATAATTCCGTGAATAACTGCAATTGCAGATTTCGAACAGAGATGGCGACAGCAGATTTCGAACAGAGATGGCGACAAAGAGGAAAAACTACGGACTGCAGCTTTAACATTAGTTAACATGAACTAACATGCGCAATGGGAAAAAAGTTTTAATATTAGTGTTTTAATTTATTTTAGTTGTTTGTATTGTCTTTTGCTTTTTCAATGTTTTACATTATCTTTTTTTATTGTCATAATTATGAAAAAAGTTAAAGTTATGCTGTACACTAAGCCATTCTGAGCAAATTGTTGTACATTAGGAGTTTTTTATATCGTAATTTCTGAATTTCATCCCTTTCATTTTGTTTTTAGCACAGCCAGTTTTGTACTGGTGTAGCCGGAACATGTCTTTCTGGAGTAATGTGTCTTTTAACCTGGCTGTTCTCATTAATCTGTTGGTGGCATTCTTCTACCCTCTGGACGGAATGAACGAAAGTAAGCTCTCTTCATAGTGTCCTCCTCACGACTCATCCTTTCTTTCCACAATATCCCTGACCTGTGTTTGAACATTTACACCTTACACGTGGTGTGTGTGTGTTTCAGGTTCACTGGATCCTTCTCTTTCTCTGTTGCTGTGGGTGTGTTTGTTGGGCTCATTGAGTTTTGTGTTGATGTCACCGAGGCCGAACTCAGTGCGAGTCCTGGTCATCTCCACTGTTCTGCAGCTGGGGTTCTCAGTGGGCCTGCAGCATATGCTGACACTCCTGGGAGCTTTTAATGTACGATCACAAACACACATGGGAGGGCTTTATTTTGAGTGCATACAATATACATTCATACACTGTACACACAGTTTCTTTAAAAACTCAAATTACAGTCTTGCGTGGTGTCAGTTGACCTCATTATTGACACTGACCTCATTTGGTGTATGCACAGGTTTGTAATAAGATAGTGTTCATGCTGAGCTTTGTGGGAAACCGTGGGACGTTTACCCGTGGTTACTGGGTGATGGTGATGGATAAAGAGTTCCTGTTTCATCTGTTGTACCTTCTCATCTGCACTCTGGGCCTTTTTGGACACGTCTTCTTTTACAGTCTACTGGTCTGTCTGAAAATCTTATTACATTGTTTAATAAAATAAGGCAACAAATTAATGAATACATAATAATACAGTATTTTTTTAATAATATATATTTTGTGTTATGGGTTTTTTAACAATATAATTATTATATATAACGAATAGTGACCTATTTTCATGATGTATTTAATCAATTCATTGTCAGAGCTAAAAATTTACTTCATTAATGTTAATTGTACTTCTTTGTGTGTGTGTGTGTAGTTGTTTGACCTGGTGAACAGGGAAGAGACTCTTTTGAATGTAATCAAGAGTGTGACCCGAAACGGCCGCTCTATTGTCCTGACAGCTGTTCTGGGTCTGATCCTGGTCTACCTCTTCTCTATCGTTGGATATATGTTCTTTAAGGATGACTTCATCCTGGAGGTGAACCGCATCCCCAACAGCACTCTGGGTAACACATTCACACACACATACACACACACACGCTGTTCATACTGGTGGTTTTGTAAATCTTTTCTGTTGTATTTGAATGTGTGCCAGAGGAGGGAGTAAATTTGGCTGCTGGTTTCGTGTCTGAGGGGGTCTGCAATGTAAAAAATGGGTCCTGTCTGCCTGCGGAAGTGGAGGAGGGTGAGCAGTGAAATTCATCCATACTAGGGCTGTCAATTGGTTAAAATGTTTAAATCTTAAAAAACATTGTGTGTTTTGTGTGTTTATAGATGATGTAGAGCGAGCGTGTGATTCTCTGTGGATGTGTATGATCACTGTACTGAGTCACGGTCTCAGGAGTGGTGGTGGAGTTGGAGATGTTCTGCGCAAGCCATCCAAAGAGGTACGCACCAAAATATATATTTACAGTGATAGTTAATTTTTCCTAATAACAACTTCAATCGAAACCTGTGTGTGTGCTTCCAGGAGCATCTGTTCGCTGCACGTGTCGTGTATGATCTTCTTTTCTTCTTCCTGGTGATCATCATTGTGTTGAATCTCATCTTTGGTGTCATCATTGACACGTTTGCTGACCTGAGAAGTGAGAAGCAGAGAAAAGAAGAGATCCTCAAGACCACATGTTTCATCTGCGGTGAGATTAGATGTACAACAGTCAGTTGTACTTAAACATATATGTGCCTTTACATGTGATTGGGAATTTATTTTTGGGTCATTTTCTTGTCCACCCACAGGTCTGGAGAGGGATAAGTTTGATAATAAAACGGTGACGTTTGAGGAGCACATAAAGGAAGAGCACAACCTGTGGCATTACCTGTTCTTCATTGTGCTGGTGCGGGTCAAGGACTCCACTGAATACACAGGCCCTGAGAGCTACGTCGCTCAGATGATCAAGGTGAGAGCATCCATGTCTACTTTGAAATTATCATGAGGCTTTTACGAGAAAACATTTAGAAATTTCTGTGTTCGATCTGATACTAATCAAGCTGAAGCTCATTGCCCTTAGCAGGTCAGTAGTGTTTTTTTCTCCAGTTTGCAGATGGTATTAAAAAAACAGCATATGAATGTCAAGAACACATACAGGTCATATTTCAACTCAAAATCAAGACCCAAAAAAAAAAAAAATAGATATATATATAATTCAAATATAAATATAATTTTACATTTGAATGTGTGTATTATTGTAGTAATTATGTATAATTATAGAAACTTTTAAGAATATATTAACATATATATATATATAGAGAGAGAGAGAGAGAGAGAGAGAGAGAGAGAAATTAAAACGCCAAGGCAGCTAAATAAAACCATAAATCGTTTAATGTTTATCGCTGCATGACCTATTTAACCCCCATTCAGGAACACAATTTGGACTGGTTTCCTCGTATGAGGGCCATGTCTCTGGTCAGCAGTGATGGAGAGGGTGAACAGAATGAACTGCGCAGTCTGCAGGAGAAACTAGAGTCCACAATGAGGTTGGTCTCCAACCTGACCAATCAGCTCACAGAGCTCAAAGAGCAGGTGAGTGTGCGACTTGTTTAATAAAGGTGTGCGAGTACACATTATAAATTCTTAGAAAGTTTTTTTTATAAAACAAAAAGCCTGTACTACATCTAAATTGCATAAGCTGTCAACTTGTGGTGTGAGGTGTGTATATCTAACTTAATTGTTTTGTTTGAATTCATCCTTGTGTGTCAATCTTCAGATGACTGAGCAGAGGAAACACAAGCAACGGATTGGTCTGCTGGGAAACCCCGCCCACCTCAATATCAACCCACAGCAGCCGGCATGAGGTCTGACTGACATAATGGAAGCACCAGTCAAGCATATATATGCGGTGTCGCAGCCTTAATATGGACTCTAACATGGTCATGAAGTCATACTTGGATCTGTACAAAGGACTTGAATTGTGATATTTTGGCCCTCATTGCTGTATGAGGTGGTATATTCATATTTTAAGCACTGACCTGATCACAAGAATCTTTGCACTGTGTATAATTATAGTATTATAGGATGCTTTCACAGAGTGGTTCTCAGAATTATGTCCCTCTGGTTTTCTTCGCACCTTTTTATCAAAATGGATTCAGTTTGAGATTAATATAATGTGTGAAATGTTTGTATATTTTTCCCTGTATATTTATTTTGATTTTTTGATATTTCTCTCTTTTAGAATTTCCATGACTGTGATTGATTGACATCCATATGGAATGTTTAAAAAACACCTACATTGATTAAAATCTTTTTAGACAAGTTTCTAGTAAGTAACGTAACAATGATTAAGACTAAATTGGCTTTAAATGTCTGCTATGAAGATGCAAAAAGTAAATTCAGCAGAACTTGGAGACAATATTACATGAAAGAATGATTTAATGAGAAAATGTGACGTTGTGCATCAAATTTGAGAACCATGAGCTTCAAGCATATTCAGCCCTACTGGTCACAGCGACCCACAGGACAGAATAAATCACAGATTCACAGAGCTCTTCACATTTGGTTTTCAGATGTGCTCTTCAAATAATAGATGAAGAAAAAAAATCTCCTGGTAATAAGCATGACAATAATTGAGATGAACACGTTTCAATCACTTTATCTCTTTAAACACTAGACTGTAGAGTAAAAAAAATAAAAATAAAAAATTTAAGCACAAATCAATTTCAAATATATAGTTGAGATTTAAGAAATTGTTTTTTTGTCCAAAAATAGTTAAAGAAAATTATAAGTATGCTTAATGTGCAAAAAAAAACTATTGTAACAAGACTTTAAAAATGTAAACATTATATTTAGCTTTTGCAGGAAATGTAACAGAGGTAATATATTTGAAAATTTCTTGCAACATTTTGAGCATTTTTAAAACGCTCACGTCACAAGTCTGATAGGAACTGCAACATCCCAGTGGTTTCAACACTGTACAAAGTAATGTTCATGTGCGCTGATAAATCTGCAGTCATTTTTTTAAAACCAAGTTAGTATTCTATTTTTATGAGTAGCATTTAGTGTTAAATGAAAGCCAAATCACTTAATTTAAACTCCAGTGTGTGAATGACTGAAATGTAAAGTATTGCTTAAAGAAATGTGAAGCCAGAAAGCAAATCAAAAAACAAAAACATTAAACAGTCATTATGTGAAGACACACACACACAACTGCACCGATCATTTAGTCCCACATACACAAAAAAACGTTAATGATTCTAGCAAAAATCTTAAGTAGAAATGTATAGAAACAATACCTACACATATGAACGCACACTCACACCCCAACACTAGGGTTATTAAATCAATAACTGGATTCCAGTCACCTGTGTGGCAATTGAGAAGAGAGAAAATACAAATCTAAGTCCTAAAGTTGCTCATCTTCAGGACTCAAAACTGACTTTCTGCCCAATGTTTTCAAACACAAAGAATCCAATAAGAGGAGTCACATAAAAAGGATGGAAGAGCATGATGGAGTGTTGCTGATGAACAGGATGTGATGTCATAGGTCAATAGTGGGCCGGAACAGTGAGAAGAGCCTCTTCTGCCAGACGGGAGATGTCCACATTCTGTCACCGTCAAAGAATGGATTTTTAATTTATGTTCAAAAACCGACAGAATTAATATTCATACATGTAAAATGACTGTCTGGTTTTCTTACCTCAGGTTTGTCTCTGTGAGTGTTCACTGCTTCTACATTAAGATAGATTGACTCCACTTTACAGCCTAGTGCAGGAGAGAATCTAGGTTACATTAAAGTACATTTCAAGAGGTCACGTTTCCTTTAAATGAACTCTTCAACAAATAAGACACCAGGGAGAAATGCTCCCTCAAGGATTCTGCAAATTTCTCAATGCGTCTTTGAACTGGTTTCATAAATCTCTGCCTAAAACTACTTAAGGTCGGCTCTCCACGTTCTTTTTGCTGTCAGTGCTGTTGTTTCACACAGAACACCATCACCTCTCATAGAGAGTCAAGGTCATCTTAAACGTACAGTAAGCCCATTCTTTTTTTTAACTTAATTTTGGACTCGCATAAAGCTATTATACTGATTGAGAAGAATATAAATTAAAGAAAATGTTTGTCTGAAAACATTTCTTGTTAAAGGAGAACTCTGGTCAATTTTAACATTGAGCTCATTTTTTTGTAAATTTGGAGTGCTGTCAGTACAGAGAACAACGACAAAAATCAGTGTTGCCTACACAGTGTTATCCTCTTTTTAAAATTTGCACCCTGTTGACTTCAATGGGGCAAGTTTTAAACCTGCTTTTAGCCTCTTAACATCCTTGATGTGTCATTACAAGTACACAGCCATTGTGAGTGATTCCTTCAGAGTGAACACGGGTGAATCTGACTGCAGTAGATGTGAAAGATATGAATAAAAATGATGTTTATTCAGCCAGCGCACATACCTGTATTTACATCCTGTTTTCGGTCGAAGTTGACAGGGTGCAAATTTTAAAAAGAGGATAACACTGTGTAGGCAACACCGATTTTTGTCGTTGTTCTCTGTACTGACAGCACTCCAAATGTACAAAAAAAACCGGAGTTCTCCTTTAAGGTTTATATTTTGTGTGCCCAGTATGGAACATTAATGTCCTTTGTCAGAACATGCCTGTTTTATACTTGTGCTACAATTGTGTGACCTGTGCTATGTTCAAAAAAAGGTTAACGTATAGCCCTTTAATAATGCATCATTAATTTGTAGTAATGTGCATGGCTACGTACATATGAGATATTGAGATCATAACCAATCTCAAATTAAATTTTTGGGTGAAGATACAACAACATGCTGTTCACATGCACAGTAAATGTCTATGTGTGTGAGAGAGATGAGTTTCTCACCATAAGCCACAGGAGTAAGCTTCAGGACTGTGTGTAGAGGACATTTCAAATACGGAAGCTCTTCTGGAAGGCAAATAAAAAGGTTAAAGATCATAACAATATGAAAATATTTCATTGACCACGATCATGTTCCCATCTACACACCAGCACTCTTGTCCAAGAAGTAGGCAAGTAGACAACGCATAACAGCCTGATGACAAATGACCAAAACATTCTCCTGACGTTCAAGTTCCATAATGACGGGCTCCAACCTCTGGACCAGATCCTCATAAGACTGTAAAGAGAGAGAATGTTACATTTTCTCAGATTTAATAAGGATTTTTTTTTCTAATTGACTGTAAATCTAGCTTTTCAACACACCTCTCCTTTAGGGTAGCGGTAACGATATTTGTCCTGGTCTCTGAGGGCGAACTCCTGAGGAAAATGTTCCTGGATCTCCTCATACATCATCTCCTCACACACACCCTGCACACACGCTGAAAGTCACTGACATGGTACTTTTAAATGCGATTACAAAGAGAACATCATCGTATACCACTTACAGCATCAATCTCATTGAGCGCTTTCCATTGTTCATACGGTACACCTAACTCTTCAGCGGTCTGAATGGTCCGCTTCATCTGACTTGTCCACACCTTGAGATCCTTTATATTCTGATCCTGAATAAACCTCCCTAGACCCTGAGAAAACTGAGACATACGAGAAACAGAAAGAGAGATGATGAATCCAAATGACCGATCTAGTAGACATTCTCTCACAGACACATACACAATAACGCACCTCTTTACCACGGGGCGACAGGCCTGAATCCCCTCCGATACGACCTCTGACGTTAAGGTCACTCTCTCCATGGCGACAGAGGTAGATGGAGCGTGGTGTGATGTGGATGTTCATCAGATAATAAACGATTCTGCTCTGAATGTGGTCGAGCACGCGGTTCACCAAATACCGCTGACCCACGTCCATTATCTTAATGTATGACAACTCTCTGTAAGAAAATACACAACATACACAAACTGCATAAATAATATGATGCTGTATTTACTCTCGGGTGGAACACGTTCTCAGAAAAGAGGGAACCAATGAAATTGGATTTCTGACCTGTCTAGGTTTTCATCCAGTGGCTGGTAACTGGTTTCATAGCATTTGATCCTCTTCATAAAGTCCTGGATGGCTTCTTCAGTGTTACGGTCAGTGTAGTCAGGACTTCCCAACTTCACCTGCTGTTCTCCAACACACAAAAAGAAGAGAAATTAATGCTGGGATAATTAGATTTTTTTAAAAATCCTCCAATCACTGATTAAAATCACTGGAATATTACAACTTTGAATCATTTGTCAGTATTTAATCACTGCCTTACCACAATGTTCTCTGCAATAACTTTGGGGTCTTCACACAAAGACTCAACAAAAAACACCTAAGGAAAAAACAGAGACTTGAAGAGTAAAACAGTGGGAACAAAAACTTGTGATTTAGCCTTCTACAAAATAATGCCAAAGGATTATGAATTTCACATGATTGCGCAACATGGTGTTTTACCTTATAGCCATTTTGTTCTGCAAATCTCATGATGGTGGCCCTCCGTTCTCTGGTTGTGTTCGTAGCATCAAACACCTGAAAAATCAGCACACTTATAAATACGATTTTTTTTTTTGTTCTTGAAAAAAAAAAAAATAATAATCTCTTATGCTCACCAAGGCTGCATTTATTTGATCAAAAACCATAATATCATAATACTTTGAAATAGTATTGCAATTCAAAAGAACTGTTTTCTATTTATATTTTAGGAGGTAATTTATTCCTGTGATGGAAAAGCTGAATTTTCAGCATCATTACTACAGTATTCAGTGTTGCGCAATTCCCTTAGAAATCATACTAATATGCTAATTTGCTCAAGTAACATTCCTGATTATTATCAATGTTGTGATACAGATTATTTGATAAATAGAAAAAGCTCAAAACAGCATTTATTTGAAATAGAAATCTTAACATTATAAAACTTTTATGGTCACTTTTGATCAAACTGAATGTGTCCTTGCTGAATAAATTTATTATTTATTTCAAAAAAATTAATAATAATCTACTCACAGCAACCTGGCCGCCCTCAACACTGAGGTACTGTCTGACATCATTGAGTGCCGTCGAAGCACACTGCCTGAAAACCAAAAACTTTTTTTTTAAATCATGACAACACAAAATGCACAACAACAGCAAAAATATAAAAACAAGCGTCCACAAACAAAACACACTAAAACATGCTGAATCTTACTTTCTTATCTTCAGCCCTTCCTCATTATCAGCACGAAAGAATTCAAAGCTCTTGTAGATTTTCACACATTCCCTCCTATACTGTCCCACATTGAATTCTGCAAAAAAAATACACAGATTTATTGGCTGTAGACTTAATGTTTAATTGTTCATAAGTATGTGAGCATTGTGCATCATTACCGTACCTTTTGTTGGTACACCAATCCAGTTGAGGTAGCGTGTGAGTTTTTTAGAGATGTAGGTTTTTCCTCTTGCTGGCAAGCCCACCGTCACAATGAGAGTAGGACAGTTGGTCATGCATACTGCCAAGAGACAAAGAAAGAGAATAAAAATACATCTGTAAATATCAACTGTTCTGTGTACAGCAGAAAGGAGAGTGAATTCTGTCTTTGCTTTATTTTCAGTTAGTATAAAAAATCTGACAGAGCTAACCATGCATAGAGTCTATTGTTGGTCAGAGATGTGAAGCGTCTCTGCAGCTTCTGAAATAATTTTTATTTGTTTATGTTTTGGTTTTCATAAATCTATTCTGATTATTGTGTATTTATTTATAATACTTATAATAATAATTTATTATTTAATGTAACACTCAAATTCTACCTCTTTTTGAATACATTTGCTTCAATCCTTCTGATACTTATTTGACTTATAAGATATTTTATTTCCTGTACTTAAATTCTAAAACTCATTACTCATGGTTATCAAGCTCTTCTCAATATCTGCTGATTTCTCCTGAACCCTCAAAAACGGAGAGATCATGTGCACACAGTGTATTTTATTTTCTGCTGACTAGTTAAATAGGAAACATACTGAGACTGTACAGCATCAGATTGTGCTGCATGGACAGCTTATTCAACCAGGTTCATGGAGTTCAAAACAAATCTGCTAATTAGATGAAAATCAGCATATAATTAAGCAAAACCATACAAGTTAAAACCCTCTTTATGTGCAGCCTTCGCTCAGCAAACCTGCTCTTTAAAAGGCTATAAACTTCCTCTTAAAATCCTGTATGGCAACAGCTTTGGTTCGACAGTGATCTGGGAAAAAAGAAAAAAAACCTCAACTGCTGCATGGTTACTTTTTGCCCATTTAAACGCAACAGGCCCCAAGGAATTTAAAGGACATCCCTAAAGTCAAACCACAATCCTGATTTCCCACCCACAGCCACACTGGGCAAGACAGCAGGAGACGAGAAAACACAATTTCCACTATGAAATAATTCCAAAAATACTTCCAAAAGGATCATGTTCAAAGACACACATTGCTGAGATTGCTTTGATTAGAGACCAAGAGGTGTAGAATCTTAAATATTACAAAATATACATTTGTATCCCAGTAGCCAAGAAAACTACAAGACTGTGAAGAATTGTTACATTCTGTTTATCAAAAATGACAAACACTAGGTCACATTATCTCATGATGTTTATCATCAGGGTGACAGTGAGCTGATCATCTGAGACCAGCTGCTGTTCCGTGTTCACACGCTGCACACATGGGCCGCGAATGTTGATGCGCCATTGACCAATCAGAGACCGTCTACAGTCAGGGTTCAGCCAATAGAACACCAGCAACGCAAAACAATGCATGCAGCCATTGTGCCGGTCCGGTGCTGAAAACATGCCCGCGTTGTGCTTGTATCTCACACAGTACAGGATATTCAGCTAATATGCTCGTGATGCCGAGTTGATACTGATATATTAGGTAAATAAGCAAATAGAGGGAGGGGCTGCGGAGCTGATAGTGATACAGCACTTTAGACTTGTGATGCTTTGGACACATGTTATTCTCAAACACTCAGGGTTTACTCATACCAAACACACGGGAGGAAAAACTGTAGCTAAATATAGAACTTAGACTGGGGCTTCAATGTAACTTACTGTACTTTATCTAACCGGCAGATTTCGGTGCATCATGACTGCATAATTCCCGTCTTATTATGCTGCGCCTACTTAAAGGTTTCACTGGGTTTACTTACAGTATGATGCTTCATCACGCAAGGCTACAAAGTGCAATTGGAATAGTAGAAGAGATTTCGAAGAAATTACCTGATAATTAAATCAATGAGATAACAAACAAGCACATATTGTGAGACTTTTTTCTAAATACAGAACATGCACCATTACTTCCGCACCGGGAGCATTTTATTACTCAACTCCAGATGGTAACTTTTAACATATTATCACCCCAAACCTAAAAGATACATCACATGAGCCCTGGGTAACTTACTTAAATCAATCGTAAAATGTAACAGATGCGCGTACGTTACAAACACGCAAGTATCATTAATTAAGCGGGAATTTGTCAAATAAAAAAATAAATAAAAAAAAGGCGTTTGGGACAATTGCATGTAAAGCAAACACATAAACATAACCACGTTGTCTCTGATCATTTAGTCGTGAAAAGCTGGTATTTGACGAAAGCTAACATACCTCTCTTTTGAGAAATGTGTTTTTCCGGCAGCCCGTTCTTGCATGGCATCCATATTTTCCGCAGTGGGTTTTGTGTAAGCTCTCTGGGAATCGCCATGATAATATCTTCCTTTGAACTCATCCTGGCTGTGTTATCATGACCCGGTTCTTCAGAGTTCTACCACTGATCTCTGTTACTGAGCGAACTGAGGCTCGAGCTGCTCACGGTGGGCTGTGTAACATGTCATATCGGCTGAGCGTTATCGATGACAGACTTTACCGTAATACCAACAAAAAACGCGCAACTGCTACAAAAAGTTTCATAATCAGGCAGACTAGGTGCATAAACACAGTCACTACTTTTGAGTTAAAATGAGATCAATATACGTTTTTATCTGATTTTAGAAAAAGTATAACCAGTTAAACAAATTAGATGAATAACAAGACTATACGTATTTCATTAAACTGGCCAATAATATATTAATAAAACTGATTATTTTTAAGTTGAATACTCAATCTTTTGTTATGAGAACGAAAAAGTCCCCTGACAATTTAACATGATGACTAACATGATTTTTATTTTCGCTGAATAGCGTTTCATTGCACGCAAAAAATATTTTATAATATTAAATATTTTAAACTCGTTTACAAGAGTCGTTGGTTATTATTAGTACTGGGTTAGAGGGTACACATGCGCTGAAAATTACACAATTTACAGTACAAATATCACAATGTATCTCGTGTGTTGAAATCTACCGTAAAACTACTCGATGTGGGCAAACAAAAAACTGATCAGGAAAGCAAACAAGAAGTCAAGTGATCGCAGAAGTTTGGAGGAAAAAAACTCATGCTGTTCACATGAATTGCACATGGGTCGTGAATGATGATGTGTCTTCGTCCAATCAAAGCCCCTCGACAGAAATGAGTCGACCAATAGAATATCAAAAACACTGCACGAGGAGGTGTGCAGCGTGAGGGGCGCAGTATGCCAAATATCTACAAGACTTGAACATTCTGTTCTTTTTCGCCACCAAAACCGTAAATAATATTACTAAGAACTTTGCCCTATAAATATATACGCAGAAAGTACAGGTCCATCATTGGAAGCAAACATATAATGTTTTGTATGGTCTTCCCTGCTGAAAAAACAACAAAAACAACAACAGCTAAAGTCAGCCTAAGCTGGTTAGCAGGTGTTTTAGTCTGGTCATAGCCGGTTTAGCAGCTGGTTTTAGAGGAGAATAAGAAAAAGAGCACCTTCCTCTTTTTAAAAGCTTTTTTTGTGCATAGTTTTGAGAAAAGGTGTAGTATCGAGTACGGAAACTGATTTTAGACCATCATAAGCAATATTTCTGTCTGTACATAAACTATATCAGTTTATATAGGTTTACTAAAAATAATCATACATATAGGCCTATACATACTGTAATATTAGCTAACATGCATAAGAATTTATAATACAATTAAATTAGCTAATGTAGCTACACTTCAGTCAAAGTCAAACGTCAAATAATAGCCTAGTAAGGCATCAAAATAATGTAACAACACAAATCAAAGTATTTATAGTGACCAAAAAAGTTAAACAAATAACTTATTTTAGCCAGCCATTCAACCAGCTTAAATTGCTTTTTAAACATTTCCATGTCTGCTGGTCATTTGTTGGCTGCTTTTCCTTTATTATCCAGTCCAACTCATCCATTAAAAAAATCTTTCAACCATTTTAGTATAAGCCTGAACATTAAAAGGTCAGATGTGTCTAAACTTAGTAATGTATTTATTGTTAGTGGGTTTTGCAGGTGCTGCAGAGGGATATCCTGCGGATGGGATATAGCCTACTCAACAGAAAATAGTTCAACAAAACAGCAAGATAATAGGGCCATCTTGTGGTTGAATGATGAATCACACTTGTGTAAAAGATGTAGGCCAATGTCGTTAAAGTAAATTATCTAAAATATATACAGGCTATAATTTGTCTTAATTATTCTTTAAAAAAAAAACATCCACAGTTATTTTTTTAACTAGATGGCAAAGACACAAAACAGGTGATGAAGAAAGAAAGGGAGGGGAAAAAAGGTGAGTGTCCAGTCAGCGGGGTAAGAGGACTAATCTCCTTAGACAGGTGGACAGCAGCGAGCTGCTCAGGTACTCAGACACTCATATATTTTACACCTGAGATCTGTGTGTGGTTATCAAAGACTATTTTTTAGAATTAAGTAGGTCCACAGAAAGATGAAAAAGATAAAGAAATATAGTTTGTAAAATAATATTTAGATTATTATAGAATAATGATGTGTATAAAAGGTTTTTACACAGTCTACAGCACAATTTCAGTTTTTGAAAAAAAGACATCACTATTTGAGTTTATTAAACAGCATTGTGAATGTTTTTCAAAAATAGTCTTTCCCTTTCCCTTTCCTAGATGTCAACCGCCCACATAGCAGCCTGTGACATCAGAGGCAGAGCCTTTTAAACTCAGAAACACATGAGAGTATTCTGTGTATGGGAGTGGGCTGAAACTGCATTAGGTGTGTATGCAGCTAGTGATTCAGCAGATTTTGCACATATAACATACAGATTCAATAGACATGCAAAGACACGTACACAAACGCAGACACAAAACCTGAGTTAGACCTGAATCCTTAAATGGGATTGGAGGAATAGAGCTGAACTTTCACACAGATAACCAGAAAGGGAGAGGGAGCAAGACAGAGATGGAGAGTGTGCCAGACATGAGCAAGAAATAAACAACATAATTAGGAGGAAAATGGGAAAGCACAGAAGGAGGAACAACTCTCTGTGGATATAGAGCACAAGAAAAGTATAGAAGTAAAAAGAGAGCAGATAGGAGGAAGTACATATCTCAGGAAAGAAAAGATAAACAAAAAAAAGAGATAAATTATCACATGGGTCACAGGCCACAGTAAGATTTATTGGCTCTACACAAAGGCCTGAAATATTTTGATATTGTTGGTGTGTTGCCATAGTAATCCACCCACCAATAGGACTGCTGACACACCTTAATCAGATCTGCTCTGAAAACCCCTGTCCACCCCTTTGTCTTAAACCAGCACACTAAAACACATTATATTGGACAGTACAATTGCACAGTACAAAGAAATATCTGTATCAAGTTATTTTTGGGTGATAGTGCAGTTGCAATTCTGACTAAGCTAAGGAGGCACATACCATGCATTTTGATCTAAGAACGCACACGCACACACACACACACACACACACACACACAATTCTCCTCATTCTAACCTACTCTGACCGATTTGTCTTGCATACTCATGCCAGCTAGTAACACTCAGAGTGTGTGCCTTTCATAATTACAAATTCTTATTTAACCCATGCTACTAAATATACTAAATCGTATAAAACACAAGTAATAAATGTGTAGATCATCCAATAATTTTCGTTTTCTAAGGTTATTATAAAGTTTGTTTACTGACCATTAGAAGCCTTCCCCCATGCATTATTTACAACAAATCAAAGTGAATAGATAGATAGATAGATAGATAGATAGATAGATAGATAGATAGATAGATAGATAGATAGATAGATAGATAGATAGATAGATAGATCTCACACAACTGACCCGCGCACACGGTTGCTATATGGAAGATACCGTATCTTACCTGTCCCGTCGCGGTCTTGTCCGTCTCGAATGCGGCTAGAATTCCTCATCGTCCAGGTTATAATAAAGAACAGCAGGCGGCTAACCTCTTCAGGCACGGGCTTTTGTGGAAGAGCTTGTGGTTGTCCCCGTTGGTTCGCGGAAACATTGCTTTAGAAGCGCACCGGTACAGGATTTGCGTGCGCGTTTATAACAGACGCGCGTCTAAAAACAGCCACATGGGACTCCCAGACTCCAGAGAAGCAGAATGAGGGCAGAGTAACGCTTATAACGCTCACACTCATTATGTAATTTCAGAAGAGTTGCTTAACAATAGATTAATTAAAATGAGCTGTAGATAATGAAATTCAGTGCAACATGTTTCTCTCTCTACGTCTATTCTATAATCCACTTACAGAAACTGAACTGTACACACTGTTCATCTTTTAAATTCATTAGCACACTTCCATTGGGTCAACTTCAAGAACCCAAGGGAAAAATGTGATGATAATGCTGCCATTTATCAATCAGTGAGGGAAGAAATCTCAAAGCTGATAATTTATCAGTCACTATCACACAGAACATTATACATTTTGTGCTGTCATTATCTAATGCTGTCATCATAGCTCTAACAAAACACTTTATTTATTCATTCTACGTAAATGAAGAAAAGTCACTATGATAAATAGTATTCAAAAAGTATTTGGATTAAGCTACACCTAAAAATATATGAATGCCATACACTCCACCCAATGAGGGAAGCAAACAAGTGGGAACCAAACAACATTAGAGCCCAATGAATGGACAAAAACACTGAGACATTTCCTAAAATATCTTTTTAATGTTCCGCAGAAGAAAGTCATACGGTTTTGGAACGGCACTGTAAGTGGGTGGAGACGGAGTATCCCTTTACAGCAAATAACACAAGTAAACATTTCAAGCAAAACATTTCACAAAAATTTATTTATTTAGGTTTTAAATTGTCAAAATTAAGACTAAGTATTTAGACACTTTGTAGTTGTCTTCAGTTCAGAAACTGTTCGGGGCCATTGTTATGTTTTATTAGATTTGATATACTTCACTGCATCATTTTCATAAAAAAAGAACCACATTGTGGTGCTGAGATTCCTATCATATAAAGATATATATTCAATGTGTAAGTATTCAGAGGGAATAGTGGCATAACATGACCAGATCCTTCATTTGCTGTGTCATAAAGTCCCTTATGTTGGAGAGGATGGTGGTTTTAAAGGTAATCATCATAGCCAGATTCATCCTCGGTGCCAGCTGTAAATATAGAAACATGTCTGCCATATTTAGTAGTCCTTAAGGAGAAAACTGAGTCAAACAAATTAGATTTAGACAGAGGAGTTACCATTATTATGAAAAGTTTGCTTCATTCCAGCTGAGGAGTGATCTTTAACCTACAACAAACACATTTTGATATAAAAATGATATGAAACGAGTACATACATTTTGGTATTTTATACAGTATATGAGCGATATGAGCACTCTTACAGCTGAACTTAGAGGGACTGTGGGAGCACGGTAAGATGGAGGGGGTGGAACCCCTGATGGAACAGCAATGGCAGAGGTAAAGTGTTGCATGCTAGAACTGCGATTCAACTTCAGCATGGCTGTCCTGGCATGAAGGGGAAGAGGTGGGAGGGGCCCTTTCCTCTGGGCGAGCGAGATCGACTCTTCGTTAACGTTGGAGAGAGTCTGCGATGAGTTATTTATTTGGCTGGACTTGCTCTCTGGAAATGTTGCATCTGAATCAAGATGGTGTGGAACTCTGGGTGCACTTCTAAGAGAAAGCCTATACGACCAGAATCAGAACCCAAATATTCTACACTGAAAAAACATTTAATGATTTACTTTGAAACAATTCTCAGAAATTGCTAGTAAATTTCACAATTACAAAGAAACAGTAAGTAACATAATTTCTCGCAAAACGTATTCCACTAATCTTTTTTTTATAACGTCGAAAAATCATGTTTTACAGTGTATATGATGTAGATTTCAGCACAGAGTCTAAGGTTGCCTGTCTGTGTCTGTTTTGTTTCTCACCTCTTTTGCACTTCATGTCCTCTAAGACATTTGTCAAGCTTGTCTTTCCAATCTGAAACAGCCCCCACACTGTATCTGCGTGTGAGTCCCGAGTGAGATGCTGGAGAAGAGAGAAACAGCAGGTGTAATGGGGCTCGGATACACATTGTTCTTTATTTGATGTGATTTGTGAGGAGTGTTCAGAGTGGCAGACCTTTGTTGTCACTGATCTGCTTCTGCATAGCAATGTAGAACTGCTTGGCCTCACCTTCATCCGCAAAGTTTATTCCTATCTGACACTCCTGCATGAACACACACATTTGGTTTCCATCATGATGAAGACTTTCCATTGACTTCTATTGTTCAGCTAACAATATTTCAAATACCCTAAGCCCTAAACCTGAATGTTACACAAATCTTTTAGCATTTTTTTTTTTATCATGATTAAGGAATTTAGTTTGCTTGGTTGGTCAAAACCATAATGTAGTCAAAACCTGATGCATATAAACACGCGACTGTGTGTATTGAGATACTCTGAACAGTCTTAGAATTAGACTTGGAGTTTAAAAGCAATGCATTTGTCACTCACATCACCAGGAAAGGTGTGGAAATAAGCACAAGTTTCTGAGTACTCAAATGGTGTATAGAGCTCCTGTTCCCATTGCAGCTTGTCCTTTTGCTGAGAGAAAGAGAAAAACCACAGTCACACAGAACTTGAGAGATGAGGTGGTACCAAAAAAGTAGTAGCATCCCAATAAGAAATGAGCTAAACATCCAATGTAGAACCATTGCACAATGGATTGAAATGGAAAAAGGGCAGACAATCAATAAAGAGATTTCTGGAAAAAAGTGCAGAATGAATGAATTAATGAATGAATAATGCATGCAAATAAGCC
The DNA here is from genome assembly GCF_963993115.1 of Abramis brama. Taxonomy (NCBI): domain Eukaryota; kingdom Metazoa; phylum Chordata; class Actinopteri; order Cypriniformes; family Leuciscidae; genus Abramis; species Abramis brama. The sequence goes on along the minus strand of NC_139973.1, from coordinate 11,156,340 downwards.
CGTAGAGTAGAATCAGTACAAGCAAGGGTCTTTATATTGGAAAAAGGTTCTTTATTTTTAAAATGTTCTTCACACTAAGAACATTTTTTTATTTTAAGAACTGTTCACTGTAAGGTTCTTTGGCATCACTGTGAAAACCCCCATTTGGAACCTTTATTTATAAGAGAGTATGATATATATTAATGTCAGGGTAATGAGATTTGTGAGATTTATGTGATGCAACATCAGTGTTAAATATATAAAAACACATTCCGTGTATTGGTATTTGTAGAAAACCTTTAGAGAAATGTACACAAAATCACATATTAATTTAATGTTTTAGTATTTAAAGGGATAGTTCCCCCCAAAATTAAAATGCTGTCATCATTTACTCACTGTCAAGTTGTTCCAAACCTGTATGAGTTTCTTTCTTCTGTTGAACAGAAAAAAAATAATTTTGAAGAATGTGTGTAACCAGAGAGTTGATGGTAAAATACTATGGAAGTCAATGGGTACCATCGACTGTCTGGTTACAAACATTCTTCAAAATATATTCTTTTGTGTTCAACAGAAGAAACTCAAACAGGTTTGGAACAACTTGACGGTGAGTAAATGATGACAAAATTTACATTTTTTGGGTGAACTATCCCTTTAATATAAGAATTTATTGAAATTATTGATTCCTACAATTTTTTTAGAAGGAATTATTTTACCATTTGGGATAAACACACTGAGTGGGTGTAAGCTCTCTCTGTAATATCTGTTAGCCTCACCTTAAGACAGTAGAGTCTCATGAATGTTGAATGAATGGATGTATCTTGCACCAGACATAAAACTCCAAAACTGTGACTTTTCCACTCCTTTTTCTCTGCAATTACCAACTGGACAATACCACATGCTAAAACCTGTAATGTACACAAAGAAACACACATATACATAAATATAGAGTGTGTCTCTAAAAATGCATGTTGAGTGCATATAAAGTACATATTCACAGACACACAATATCATTTTAAAAATACACATTCAGCCACAAGTATCCAGAAAGATCCATCTGCACCACAGACAGTGCGGTCAGCGGTGTAGTTGTGCCATGTCTTTTTGCCTGCACAAATATGCAGTTTTGTCGAAATATGCTGTTTGCATAAGTTTGCATATTTGAAAAACAATTGTATGTGGCAGCCCTGGCTTCTACGGCTCTACTTGTGAATTATTAAAATAACCACCATGTGTTCTGTCTACAAACCAGAAAAACCAGTGATCAGTTAGGATCAGGATGTGTGAGGACAGCAGTAAAACATTATGAGCATTGCATGAAAGTTCCAGAAAAAGTGAAACAAATGCATTAAAAGAGCTAGAAAAAAGAACCAAGTGTTTTGATATCCCACTGGGTACTGTGGAGTTGGAATTATAATCTTTAGAATAAGAAACACTCACTTGAAAACACATACAACACACAGTAATGTGGAATGCAATACAGACCTGAAACTGTTTCTTATATATTCTGAATTCTGAAAATTATGTCATTGAATGACATTTTAAACAACACACACACTATAGGCTAACAGTGAATTATGGGAATGCAATAACAGTAATTCCTGCACAATGTATGGTTTCTTTTAGAAATATATTTTGATCAATTGATGTATAACAAAAACAAGTGAACTCACACTGCAATCATGACTAAGTAAACTGCAGAGAAGGCCATTCTCACGAGTCGACAGGAGCGGACTCAAAATCCGTGACATCTCTTCGTCCACTGTCTTCTACAGTGTGCCGTTTCTGCTTTTTAAATTCACAGGTGTCCTGATCCATATCAAACAAATCAATCTGCTTTATACTTCCTAATGCAAATATCCTGACATCAGGAAAAACAACAGAGCTCTATTCACAAAACACACACACAAGTTATTTGTATATTCATAATTCATTCTATACATTAAAAAAAACAGTTTGAAGAGAAGATTTTACATTTTAGTATTTATTAAATCAAACATGGCTGCTTGAGTCTACTTTGCATCACATATGAGAATATGTTCAGTGACAAAATAAAGACCTGTGTGGCTAAAACTAAAAAGAGCAGCACATCTACAGAAGTATTTGAGTTTTTGCGTGCTGCCATAATGGTGGAAATTAGCATTGCAGAAAGTCAAAACAACAATGTCATTGGACAATTATTTTTTTATGGAATATTGCAGTATTTTTTATAAATGATTTATCTTGTTGCAACTTCCGTTTCATGATACAGTCAAAAATGTTCTAGAGAGTGTACATCTTGCGAGCTTCTATGTCTCCAGAGGTTGAGTATCCTAAATGATTTAAGGGCCAGTGTCCGGGACTTGGCGCAACAGTACGTTCAATACGCTGAAATAAAACCATTGCAGGAGAGTTTGTCACCACAGGCAGAAACAAGCGCACATGATCTTCCTTTCCAGGCCAGAACGCATTAGGGTCCGCCCAGCGAATTGACTGCTTCTTCCTACAACAAATATAGAGACATAACTCAATACAAACACTCTTTTTTAAGGCATACACTACTGTTTAAAAGTTTGGAGTTGGTAAGATTTTTTTTACGTTTTTGAAAGAAGTCTCTTATGCTCATATTTATTTGATAAAAAAATACAGTAAAAACAGTAAGAAATGTGAAATAATGTTTTCTATTTTAATTTATTTTAAAATTTAAAGGTCCCGTTCTTCGTGATCCCATGTTTCAAACTTTAGTTAGTGTGTAATGTTGCTGTTAGAGCATAAATAATATCTGTAAAATTATAAAGCTCAAAGTTCAATGCCAAGCGAGATATTTTATTTAACAGAAGTCGCCTACATCGAACGGCCCGTTTGGACTACATCCCTCTACTTCCTTCTTTAATGACGTCACTAGAACCGTTTTTTGACTAACCTCCGCCCACAGGAATGCTCCCTCAACTCTACCGAAATTCGTTTATGTACTTGCGCACTTCTTATAACTTACTGTGTTTACTCAGCTCTTATGGTGATTTTCTTAAGTAAAACTGACGCTTCATCTTTTGTGTGATGTACAATAAACTTTATTAAACTCATCAGTATATGTTTGATCATCATTCGGACCTGGTCCGAAACAGCAGGCTTGTAGGCTATTAATAAATAATGGATACATACAAGCAGATGGCAAATACGTTATAATAACCGTAATTAAACTACTAAACTATACCTGTTTCATCTCTATACAGCACTCTGACTCTGTAGGCATTATTGTCCGACTCGAAATGAACACCGTTACTTAGAGTTTCTGATATTATCATCATTCCGTGAGATGAAATTGTCCTGAGAGACTGAGGCTGAGCACGAGCTCATGAAGCTCCGCCCCCTGGGTCGTCCAGCAGCAGCTTATTTGCATTTAAAGGGCACATACTAAAACAGCGCGTTTTTCTGTGCCCCAAAAAATGACAATTTAAACATGCTGTAAAAAATGATCTGTTGGGTATTTTGAGCTGAAACTTCACATACACACTCTGGGGACATCAGAGACTTATTTTACATCTTGTGAAAAGGGGCATAATACGGGACCTTTAAAATAGCAGCAATTACTGCAGTCTTCAGTGTCACATGATCCTTCAGAAATCATTCTAACATGCTGATTTTCTTGTAATTTCTTATTATTATCAATGTTGAAAACAGTTGTGCTGCTTAATATTTTTTGTGGAAACCATAATATATGTTTTCAGGTTCTTTTGATGAATATAAAATTCAAAGAGCAGCATCGTACTTGTCCCAATTAGTAGATTTATTTTTTTGTCATAGAGTGACTTACATCGCTTTGTGGCCCTTATTTGCTCCACCTTCAACTCGGTGTGTTTTGGATGTCCTGAGGGATGTCAGGACTTGTTCTTGTCCACCACAGCCTGACAAGTGACATTTCCCTCCCAATTTGGAGCTGCTAGACAAGCTCATGTCACCAGGGTGCAACAGGACTAGAGAAAGACATGCTTTTTTTTTTTTTACAATGGTTTAATATGTCATCTCGATATGTGCTTGTGTGTATGTGCAATTTCTATGTATTATTAATAAAAAAACATACCTTTCTGTAGAGTGGCTTGGCTCACATTAAGCCCCTGTCGTTGGCATTGCTCTATAGATTTGAGGTATTCTCTAAAACGAAGTGTCCTGAAACGATCCACTTCTCTACCCATACTGCCACCAAGAGAAGAAGGGCAAGAGGTCTTGGTGGCTGCCAAAACTCTCCTCATGATCGCCAGCACCTCCACGTCCTGCATGCCCATCTAGAAACATTCACATTCAAAGAGCTCTATTACAGATGTAACATAAATCAGCTGACATAATTCAATACTGTAATTAATATTCTTTGAATACAAAACTATTAGTAAAAATTATAAATATGTGATTATAATTAAAGTTTTAATTGCAGTGGTGGGAACATGGTACTGTTACGGTTTCTGTTGGTAATACAATACTTTAATATTTACCATGGTATTACGTGATTACCATATACATGTACCTCAGCCTACTCCAAAGTATGTCAATAAATACCATGGAATTATCACCAGTTGTTGGTATGACGAAAAGGTTTTTTTCAAGCATAATCTTAACAAAAATGGACTGTGTTAAGTTTTATATAAATTTTATATGTTTATGTGTTGCAGTACCTCATCATCTTTCTCCTCTAGTGAGATTCCATGTGTTGGAAGATGGTGTCTTGTCCAAGTCCCTTTCTCGTGGTCTGCGTTCCAATAACCTAAAAATAAATACACAATACCTTATGCTGTTACAAACTGAAAGAAATAATGTTCATAATAAAAACTATTTAGTTTCTCCCTTTACCCCTTGACCAAGATATACCAGCGTTTGACTTGTGTTCTTCCCTTTCCTGATGCTTTCCGTTCCAGGCCAGGATCCCAGCAGCCAGGTTTTCCACAGTTACTGAGTTTCCATCCTCACTATATAATGAGGACATCAGAACGTTCATCCGCTCAGGCTGTATGAAGAAGCCTTCCTACAAACCAAAACACACACTTGTTTTTACACTTTTTTTTCAAAATATTAAGAATAAATCTATTGCCAACGCCATATGCACCTTCTTAAACAGAGCACAGAGGTCTACACGCTTTAATTTACCAGTCCCATACCAGTCCAAGAATTTGGAGAGCTTGCAGGCTTCGCGAGCGCGCAGAAAGCTCTTCACTTCTTCAACTTCACGCATGAGCGCGCGCGGAGACTGTGATATAGAGACAAATGTGACAATACAGGCCATCAAACAGTGCCCTCAAAAATATTTGGTTTACGAATTTGTTTCTAATGCAATAAAATTATAACTTTTTGTAATATTTTTAAGTGTGGCCTTTCTTTTAGCCACTTTTCTAGTTTGTACTGTATCATATGTTCCTACAGTTGTAACATCTGGTGGTGGAGGGAAAATGCTTGTTTTTGAAGGGGGTGATGACATCCGCTTATCTTGACTGTCTCGTTCCGTGATGAGAACCTCCAGGTCGGTGAGAATCGGTTTATTATGGAGCCATCTGCGCAGATCTCCCATACCGTCAAGCGCTTCTCTGAACGCTTTCCTGTCGCGGATCCAGTCCGGGTGTTCCGCGGGCTTGTCTCCGGGGAAGCGCGTGTAGAACTTAGCAGCGCCTCTGAGGTCTGATGTAGGTATTGCAGGTCGAGCGTCAAGGTGCTTCGGCTGCGGTCGAGTTGCGGGAAAGGTTTTTACCTTATCCATGATATGCTTCCTAAAGGCACTTCCACTGCATTTTTGTGGTCTAAACGAACCACATGCCATTTGAAATAGGTACGTCTCTGTCAAATCACGTTTTTTTAACCGCCTGAATTCCTCTTCCAGCGTCGGATCACCCTGTAAGCACTCCGTCCCCAGAGCCATTATTGAAGTTTTGGCACTGTGTAAAAAAAATCCTAAAGCTATTAAAATAAAGAGGACGCTAAATTGTAACATATCATGATTTTTATTCAACGCCTCTCATTTCTTGAAGCTGTGAAGTAACTAACGTTAAAGTCTATTGGTGGCATGTTGACATTTGTATCCATGACTCCCATTCTATTTACTAAAAGGTCAAACCTTCAGTTTTGCATCTGAATTTAATACTTTTGTTTGTAGCACGACACTACCACAATACCATTTGACATGTAGGCCTACTAGCTATAATTGCAATAGTGCCAAAGATGTATACTTACAATTTGGCCCCATTTGTTGTATTTTTCAGGACTAGTTTTACCTTTATGGGAGCTTATTATTTTATAACCATATAAAATACACATCAGGTAGGCCTACCTCAAATACTTAATTTAAACCAATTCACTGAAATACATTTTCAAAACTGAACAATTATAGCTTTCAATTGTTTTCATTCATGACATCAAATTCAAAAGTAGCTGTAAATAATGGACTAGTTCAGGGTATGCATTCCATTGTCCATTTTTCCTGAGTGAATAGAACAGTACGTGTGAACTTTTTTTTCTGGTAAGATAAGATGAAAGCGTATAGACATTCTGTTGCATATTAATGCATAATTTCATATTTAAATGTGGAGTTTAGTTTATCACAGCAGTGCATGATCCAGAATGTGTTCTTCCTGAACTGGGTTGGGCATTGTGACTCTCAACTGACGCTGATCCTCCATGGTACTTTGAATCGCCTCATAAGCATTAGCGTTGCCCGACCAGCATCTCCGTGCCACCTAGTGATATACACATCAGTATTTACATATAACAGTATAATCATGTATATGCATATATATTTATAAACACAGACGGACACACTCACCCCATTAGAGACATCCCAGTTCAACATTAGTCTAGCTCTCTGCCCTGCCTCTTCAGAACCATCCAGAACCAATCCAAAACCACCATTTATCACTTCTCCCCTAAAAAAAAAATCAATACAGAGTCAATAATTAAAACACTAATAACTAATATCTTTTTTATGATAAATTTTTATTCCAAAAAAGTTTTTTTGCTCAATCAATAATACAAAATAGCAAGAAATCAGTAACATGTTTTATCTTGAACTAGAAAATAATTAATTTTCACCAATAACAAATCTTTACATACCATCCAACTCCGCCTCCATTGTGCAAAGCAACCCATGTGGCGCCACGGAATGCATCACCAACAAAATTCTGCACTGCCATGTCTATAATAAATGCACAGACATGAATCTATTATATAGTCTCTCTGGAAAACTTAATTCTGATTGGTCAATCACAACATTCTGTAGTCAGATATTTTGTATAATGACAGCTATAAATAATTATTTAATCTTAAATCATGGTAATTTATTTTTTGTTCTCTAAGTAGCCATGTAATAAGCAAGATAATATATATTCAATCATTCATTATCGCACAATAAACCCCTCTCAGAATAACACAACACCCCTCCTGATCACCTTCTCAGCTTTATTTTACAATGTCAATATGACTGTACATTATCCCTTACTTAGTGCATAGTTAGTATATGGTGTATGACTATATGGTTATATACAACTTGTAGTTCACTTGTATATCTACACTGTGTTCCAAATTATTATGCAAGTGACATATAAGTAGGATTTTAGTGCAATACATTCAGATATTAGTTTTTCAAAGAAACTGTTTGTTTTATTTCTCATATCTTTTTAGATAACTGGTATAAATCTCAGACAAGTTTGTTCAGTAGTTTCCAGGTCTTCTCTTCTTCAGCAAGTCGCAGTTTTCATGCAATATGGTGAGGAATAAAGATCTTTCTGAAGATGAAAAGCCTGAAATGGTGCAGAGGATTTTGCACTGAATAGATATTTTCGAACTGTCAAAAGATTTGTGAGTGATTTAGAGCACAGAACTCAGTCAGATAAAGGCTAATTAAGGAAAGTTTCTGTCACTTTTGAGCAGCAAACAGATATTTGAAGCTACTGGTGTCTCTGGCGTCTCAAAAAACCTCTCCATGCTGGCTGGCAGTTGTGTGTAAAGTTGCACTCAGCCACCGCTAACCAAAGCTAACAAAGAGAAACGTTTACAGGGTGTAGAAATACAGTACATTTTCTAAGAGTTTTATTGCCGTGGAGTTTTTTTGCAGCATTGGATAAGTGCGTTGTCCTGCATGAAAATCCTTTTTATTTCAGAAGGCACTATCCTTCTTTTTATACAGGAGTAGAAAATGGTCGGTTACAAACTCCACATCTCTTGCAGAAGTCATTTTGACACCCTCAGAGACCCTAAAGGGACCTTCTATCTCACTTCCCAATATTACAGCCCAAATCATCACCCACCAGCTTCCTGTCGACGTCACAGTCTTGTTGGAATGGGGTGTCCATTCAACAACCATCCACAAATCCATTCATCTGGACCATTTATTGTAGTACAGCATTCCTCAGTGAATAAAACCATTTAAAAATATTTGGACAGTTCGATAATCACTATTCATTTTTCACAAAATATTAGGTTTTTTTATACCTTTTGCAAGACACTGCACCTTTTCATGCTTTTCATCTTCAGGAAGATCTTTCATCCTCCCCATATTGCATGAAAACTGTCACTTTATAATAATAATTGTGTTGCTTAATAATGTGGAACAACTTCTTTAAGTAGGTTTCATATTTACCTAAGACGACATGGCAAACTATTTAACAAACCTGTCTTGAGATTGATACCAGTTATCTAAAATATTTGAGAAATAAAACAAAAAACTAAAATCTGAATGTTTATTGTACTGACATCCTACTGATATGTCACTTGCATAATAATTTGAAAGATGGTGTAGATGTGTCTTTGTGTACCTGCGCAGAAGGCAGAGCCATCATAAACATTGGAGGTCTCCCTGAAGGGGCTGTCTGTCCCACTGACATCATGATGATCTCTACTGATGACTACTGGAGCCTGAGGGAGGAGAGGAGACAGTTGCAGTGATATGTTGCAAAGTGTGTATTAATGAACCATAATTAAATGAGTTCGGTAGTATGCACACGTAAATTACCGAGACTTTGCCCTTAGCAATGGCTTGGTTTATTGCCAAGGCAATGGAAACTCTTCCTCTCTGGTCCGAATAGAGAATACGGGCCTGTGAACCCACAACCTAAACACAAAAGAGACCAGATAAAGCAAAAATTGCAAACTGAACACACAAAACATTATTTTAAGACAATTTATTTATTTAAAGTTTAGTACTTTTAAAACATACATTACTGTAAGGTTTTAGTTTTAGTTAACTATGATAACCCTGCCTCATGGTGGACGACATGTTGAGATCACATGGCCAGTTGAAAAACACTTGCTGTATAACTTGCTATTATTGGACACTTTTGTGGACTGAATAAATTGGCTGAATAGTACATTTTTACAATGGCATTAGTAAATGTTTGTTTTTGTGTTATGCTGCATCCACACCACTAGCTCTCAGTATAAGTGCAAAATCGATGGGTAAATAAATGAATGTGATTACAAAATTAATATGATTTTTTTATTTTTTTTATTTAGAGTTGGGTGTCTGTGAGCCATACCATCTTGTGTTTCCCAGCTTCACGTATCCAGCGGATGTTGTCACTATATTGCTGTCGGACACGTTCAGTTACTGTGGAACTTATCTCTTCTAGCACAGCAGTGGCGATTGCATCAGTCTCAGCCAGGTCAGCAGGGTCACAAGAGGTACAGACCCAACGAAATGGCCCAAAACCCAGTGAAAAAATATCCCTACGGAAAGGGGCAAAGATTAAAACTAGTCTCTGATTGACGTGTGTTGGCCACTTACCCCATTATGGTCACTTACCCCATTATGGTCACTTACCCCATTATGTGTTGGACATATGAGGGATATTTAAACTCAGTAGCCCCTCCCCCTTTCTTCTCTACCTTCGCACCTTGAAGAGACAGAAGAATACTTGGTAACACTTTATTTTACTGTGTCCTTATTACACGTTACATGTAGTTACTATAATAACTATAAATTATGCATAATTACATGCAACTAACCCTAAACCAAACCCTAAGTACATGTAAGTGAATTAATTTTTATTTTGTGACAATTACTCTTTACTTGCCTGCTCTCTGGGCCTCTAAGAGAAAAGCATTGCCATAGTCCCAGAAGAACATCCCTGCATCTGACAAGTTATTGATGGCCTCCACCTGCCTGCAAAGACTACACAAGGGAGTTTGGAGCTTATGTAGCTTATGTAGATTTAAATTACTTTTAGTTATTTGCGGCATTAAGATGTATTTTTGTGTGTACCTCTCATGTACTAAGGTTTTGAAGCACTGGGGGTCAGTGTTCATGAGCTGATTGGCTTGTCCGATGGTGAGTTGCACTGGGTAATATCCTCCATGGAAGGGATTGTGAAGTGATGTCTGATCAGAACCCAAATCAACCAACAACTCTCCTGTCTTCTTATACTCCTGGTAGAGGCACTCCCTGAAACATATTGCACTTATGATTTACTAAATAAAACTCACAAACAATAGAGTATATGAAGTACACGACTTACCAGAGATCCACAATGTTGCCATGGTAGCCTAAACTCAATGCCGCTTTTGCTTTTCTGGCCTCTCTATAAGATTAAGTAATAGAAGTTTAAGATATGTCTGTAAGTCTCAATGTTTTTCAGTGTTTTCTTGCATATTGTACCTGATACGTTTGATGCAGTGGCTCAAATCATTAGTGACTTCCATCAGCCAGCCCTGCTCATGCCTTTTCTTTAGGGGAGCTTCATCAACCTGTAGAGGCCAGTTATGATAGTGTACTTAGGGCTTTGCATCATTTCAGGGGTCTGAGGGTGGGTTGCAATTTGGACTTAAATGTGAAGATTTTTTATTTAGTAAGTTATTACAGCTAACATGGACCAAAAGGAGTCCTATGCCCATTTTTATGGCCAGGAAAAGCGTTTAACCAAGCAGTTTTGTACAGTTTTAGTATTTTTGTCCATAATATGGATCAATGAGGAACCAAAACTGCTTGGTTACCAACATTCTTCAAAATATCTTCTTTTGTGTTCCACAGAGGATAGAAATTCATACAGGTTTGGAATAGCATCAAGGTGAGTAAATGACAGAATTTTACATTTTTGGCTGAACTATCCCTTCAAATTAGAGTATTTTCTGTAACAAATTGAGTCAATAGTCAATTTGCTTTTAACTAAAAACTGAATGTAATGATTGGCTTGAAGTATTCAATGAGATGGTTAGGTAACAGTAAGCATACACAACCGTCATCTAACCTCGGCAATGACCCCTACACAGCCAGAAATGACTGCTGCCTTCGCTTGTGCTCCGCTCATGCCACCCAGACCAGATGTCACAAACACACGACCCCTCAGGTCATCTGAGCCCAAGTATCTTCGCCCTGCATTAAGCACTGTCAACTAAACAGGCAGAGAGGATACTCTTTTAGTACATTTTTGTATAAGTTTTGGATAGCACATTTTTATTAGTTCTGTATGTTCTTCTTACCATGGTGCCATGAACGATGCCTTGAGGGCCAATGTAACAGTAACTTCCAGCGGTCATCTGTCCATACCTGACCGTACACACACAGAAACATACACACTACTTGACTATGCACACTATCCTATTGCCCAGTTCTACTATGATAAATGTGGACTGTAAGGCATTAAGGTCATTTAAATGACAGTAAAATCACAACTACATTTAATTTGATCAAATTTTCACTAACACTCAAAAGTGCTGGTCAGATTCTTTTAAAGAATTCAATTGTTTTATTCAACAAAGGATCCTTTACAAATTGTATCATAGTTTCCATATTAAGCAGCAACTGTTTTCAACTGTGACAATAATAAGAAATGTTTCTTGAGCACCAAATCAGCATATCACAATGATTTCTTAAGGATCATGTGACACTGAAGACTAGAGTAATGAATGCTGAAAATTCAGCTTTGCCATCACAGAAATAAATTACATTTTAAAATATGTATAAAATAGAAAGTAAACTTTTGTTACTGTTTTTTACTGTATTTTGGATCAAATAAATGCAGCCTTGGTGAGCATAAAAGACTTCTTTCAGAAATCTCACTGACCCCAAACTTTTGAATGGTAATGATGTACATGCACATTTTCTAAAAGAGCCTAGTAAGATTGTTATTAGGTATTGGTGAAATCTCACATGGTAATGCCCATAGCAAACATCTTCTCATATTCCTCTCTGGAAGAATAGTTTGGAATAACCTGAAACCACACAAGAAGAAACAGAAAAGAAACAGTTATTTCCCTTCCCCTTCCCTTACTTATATCCCATTCTCAATGCAGAATGGCCTGTGTTTATCTTACCATGCCATTCGTGATAACACAGCGTGGAGAAGAGGGGAGGCTGGGAAAGAGACCTAATGGATGACCACTGTACATCACAAGAGTTTGCTCTTCAGTCATGGTGCTCAGATAGTGAAATACCAGCCAGAACTACGTATACGAACACACACATAAACACAATGGACACAAATTGTCAATTGAATTGCTGAGCCCATCACTTTCACTTGGTTTTCTCTGTTTAAAAAGAAACTAAAAGTATTTACAACATATCAACCACAATATATTTCCAAGTCCCAAGGCATGGGAAGTGAGGACAGTTTAAAACCCTGAATAAACAGGAGAAACGGAGACGTGACACAGGTTAGTGTTTTGTGTGTGTGTGTGTGTGTGTGTGTGTTAGCGTCACTCATAAGCATCTGATGGATGAGACCTCACTCGCGCTATTTATACCCTTGCGCCCCCTCGTGGATAAGTACAGCTGGACTTAAAAATAAAGGTTACATCAACTTAAATAATAACAATTAACTTAATTTGTTATAATTTAATATAACACAGACAGATATAGCTGTAATAAAAGCAATATATAAATACATATAAAAATCTCACACTTTACCTGCGCCCAGTTGCTGAACACCTGTCCATTTCCTCCATACGTTACAAGCTCTTGTGGGAACTGAGAGAATTAAAATAAGTATTAAAATCAGAGCTTATTGCAGTTCTGGAGATCATTACACTATAACATATTTTCTTGAAGTCAAGAACAGACCCACTTTCTGATACTGCAATGAAGCTGCAGCAATTTCTTGACTATTACATCAAAACATAATACAAAATGTGAAAATGTACCTGTGCTACAACAGGATCCAAATTGTTCATAATCATAAGCATGATGGAAGCAGCTTGTCTTGTTCTGCATGGGTACTGATCAATAGGATAGGCTCTGTAACACACATTTAGTCATGGATTTGGTGTGAACTGCCATAGTCAAGACATACCGTATCAATACAGTTGCCTAAATATGCTGTGCAATTGCTTTTGTTGTACCTCATATGCAGTGCAGGACAGAAGCGGTACATGTAGATGTGTCCATACTGCCTGAGCTCCTGCGCAAACTCTGCAGCCAGAGTCGCGTGCAGACTAGGAGGAAAGTATCTCAAAGCATTCCTCAAAGCCAGCTAGAGAGACAGAGACAGATAGAGACACTATGATGACAGAGACCCAGAACAGGTGAGTCCAGTAAAGATTAACTGAAGAGAGAGAATGAGTAATCATGATGCAATCAACTTACAAAATGTTTTGGTCTCTGTCCCTCAACCCCTCTTTTACTGAGCATTCTTCCCTTTCTCTGTTCGAAATTCAGACTCTTATCTTTAATGATTGACAGGACTTGCAGTGTGGAAAGATTAGGGAGATTCTGTATTTTTTTAACCGTTGCTGACCACTGAGTGGACCTGAAGCATTTAAAACATCCCAATTCATTGAAATTCATCAACAGTTCAAGAGTTTGGGGTCGGCAAGTCTCTTTTGCTCAAAAGGCTCCATTTGTTTAATTTAAAATACAGTAAAAACTGTGATATTGTGAAATATTTTTACAAATTAAAATAAGTGTTTACTATTTTAATATATTGTGAAATGTAATTTATTCATGTGATGGAAAAGCTGAATTTTCAGCATCATAACTCCAGTCTTTAGTGTCACATGATCCTTCAGAAATCATTCTAATATGCAGATTTGGTGCTCAAAAAACATTTATTATTATTATATTAAAACAGTTGAGCTGCTTAATTTTTTTCTTTTTTTTGGAAACTGTAAAATGTTTTCTGAATTATTTCATGAATTATATAGATTTTTTTGTAACAATGTAAAAGTCTTTACTGTCACTTTTGATCAATTTAATATGTCCTTGCAGAATAAAAGTATTTCATTTTTTTTTTTATCTTACTGACCCCAAACTTTTGTACTGTATATTTATATTATATTTTGGGGGGTTTGTAAACAGCCTTGCTTTTGAGTGACAACTATGTCAAATTATAAATAAACTTTAAAAGATCTGCTGTGTGATTTGTCAGTATAAAGTTATCGTTTGGCTTCTGAAAACTTGGAATACAGCACACAAAGTCATATGCTCTATACATTTACAATACTCTATGCTTTTTGTCCTTGTTGGTCTCCATTTCATTGTATGAAACAAAGCAACTCGGACATTCTGCTAATTTTTATTTATTAATGATAAATATTCATTTATTCTGAATAATTAAATGACGGAGCATAGGTGTGAGAGACCCACCCGTTCTTCTGCTGGGGTGAGGTTTGGAGTTCGGACAGGTGCATGAGGTACATTGGGGTCTCTCCCACGGTTCGGGGGTAGAGGATCAAGAGGCAGTCCCGCACAGATCTCCTTTAGACTGGACATCACTCCTGCATTCAGAGAGGAGAGACAAAGAAATGAAAACAGCAGAAATCAAATCAAAAGTTCTCTCTGTGAGCTGAGGCTTATACTTACACGTTCTCACTGGATTAGTCTGAAATTTTTAGGAAGAATCACAGAGGTTCATATGAACACTGCCCTGCTGACCCTCTAACCTCCTCCCCATCAGTCCATTGGTCAATTTACTTGGTTTTCTATCTAGTCTTATCCAATAAGAAACTTTGGATATCTCTTTCAGGTAATCATTGAACAAGCCAGACATGACGTGGCACTCTCCCAAAAACATAAAAACAAACCCTAGCTCAGAAACATGACTAATTTCATTGTACTGACCTTGGATGATTGATTTAAGGTCATTGATCATTTTAAAGCCATTTCTTCCACCATGTTCAATGCTGGCTGTCAAAATATATCATTCAAGAAGCCTCATTCTGGGTCATACCTCTCTTTTTTGCATATCATTCAAATACAGTGGGGAGAACAAGTATTTGATACACTGCTGATTTTGCAGGTTTTCCTACTTACAAAGCATGTAGAAGTCTGTAATTTTTATCATAGGTACTCTTCAACTGTGAGTGACGGAATCTAAAACAAAAATCCAGAAAATCACATTGTATGATTTTTAAATAATTAATTTGCATTTTATTGCATGACATAAGTATTTGATCACCTACCAACCAGTAAGAATTCCGGCTCTCACAGACCTGTTAGTTTTTCTTTAAGAAGCCCTCCTGTTCTCCACTCATTACCTGTATTAACTGCACCTGTTTGAACTTGTTAACTGTATAAAAGACACCTGTCCACACACTCAATCAAACAGACTCCAACCTCTCCACAATGGCCAAAACCAGAGAGCTGTGTAAGGGCATCAGGGATAAAATTGTAGACCTGCACAAGGCTGGGATGGGCTACAGGACAATAGGCAAGCAGCTTGGTGAGAAGGCAACAACTGTTGCCTCAATTATTAGAAAATGGAAGAAGTTCAAGATGACGGTCAATCTCCCTCGGTCTGGGGCACCATGCAAGATCTCACCTCGTGGGGCATCAATGATCATAAGGAAGGTGAGGGATCAGCCCAGAACTACACGGCAGGACCTGGTCAATGACCTGAACAGAGCTGGGACCACAGTCTCAAAGAAAACCATTAGTAACACACTACGCCAGGGTTCACCAATCTCAGTCCTGGAGGGCCGCTGTCCCTGCAGAGTTTAGCTCCAACCAGCTCCTAAACTCTGCAGGACAGCGTCCCTCCAGGACCGAGATTGGTGAACCCTGCACTACGCCGTCATGGATTAAAATCCTGCAGCGCACGCAAGGTCCCCCTGCTCAAGCCAGCGCATGTCCAGGCCCGTCTGAAGTTTGCCAATGACCATCTTGATGATCCAGAGGAGGAATGGGAGAAGGTCATGTGGTCTGATGAGACAAAAATAGAGCTTTTTGGTCTAAACTCCACTCGCCGTGTTTGGAGGAAGAAGAAGAAGGATGAGTACAACCCCAAGAACAGGTGGAAACATCATTCTTTGGGGATGCTTTTCTGCAAAGGGGACAGGACGACTGCACCGTATTGAGGGGAGGATGGATGGGGCCATGTATCGCGAGATCTTGGCCAACAACCTCCTTCCCTCAGTAAGAGCATTGAAGATGGGTCGTGGCTGGGTCTTCCAGCATGATAACGACCAGGGCCCGTATTCATAAAGAATCTAAGAATCCTCTCAGAAAACTCTTAATTTAGCTTAAAAACTTTTATGTAGGAGTCTTAGCTTAAGAGCGATTCGGGACCGATCTGAGAGCAACTCTGAGCAAGGAAAAGACAAAAACTTTTATCTTAGTGAGGAGGCGGGGTTGACCCCATTGCTATGTATGACACAATCTTTTGACGACTGTGATTGGTTGGTTGTCCAAGAAGGAAAAAAAAAAAGTGATTTTAAGTATAGGGTCTATTCTAAGCCTCCACTTTGAACTTAAATGCGTAATTTTTCCTATTTGATCGTTCTCTCTCACACACACACACATTATATATGTGTATATAAATCCTTTTTTTATTTACCATGCTATTGTTCCACTCTTTCCAGTTACACTGATTGCTGGCATGTCTATTTAAGCGGTGGTTTGAATGTTGGTTTTAATGTATCAAACATGGAATTTTCCCAGTTGCCAAATATCGTAATGTAGTGATTACTTTCATTTCAGGCGCTATGGCATTTCTGCGCTGTGTCGGAGATGTTAGCGTGTCTCTAAAAAGATCAGTCACAAACATGATTCCTGCACGATCTAATCTATAGCGTCTTATTAACTCACTGTCATCCATTGTCTGCAACACATTTCTTCTCCCTCTTCGTCTTTCTGCCATTTTCTCCTCTGCTAAAGAAACTCTTAAGCCCCTTAAAAGTCCTCGTCCGTGCTCCTAACAATTTTGACCTTAAGACGCTTTCTGAATTACTTTTTTCTTTACTAGGAGTTTTTCTTTAATTTTAAGAGTAAACGCCCACATTTCTAAGAATTTTCTTAGAATTTTGTCACTAGGAGCTACTCTTTGCATTAAGATTCTTTATGAATACGGGCCCAGAAACACACAGCCAGGGCAACTAAGGAGTGGCTCCGTAAGAAGCATCCTAGCCAGTCTCCAGACCTGGGCCCGTATCCCTAAAGATTCTGAGAATCCTCTCAGAGAGCTCCTAACTTAACCTAAAAATTCCTTGCCAGGAGTTTTAGCTTAGAAGTGATTCCAGAACATTTTCAGTGAACTCTGAGCAAGGAATGGATGGAAAATCCTATCTTAGTGAGGAGGTGTGGTTGACCCCGTTGCCAGGTATGAGTCATCATTTCAAAAGCCGTGATTGGTTGATCCTACAAGTTTGATGAAAATGAACTTTTGGTGATAATGAGCAAAGGATGTACCCTCAAATCAATAAACATAATTATACACTCTAATCTTATGCAGACTGTAATTGTAAATAATATTTCACATTCAAGAAAATATCTGGAAAATGAATAGTAAGCTGTAGGGGTTATAGCCTAACATTATAATCTAAAATATGTGAAAACTTAAGCTCATTACAGCCTGTTCAAATAATGATTCATGTCTTATTTGCTCATATTAATATCCTAGCTGGCATATTTTGTAATTTCACTCCCATATGGACCCCATTGAAAACAAGATGGCCTATCTCAAGGGGCTGTCCTTAATGTAGTAGAAATTGCAACGTTACAACTCAGTGTGGTCTTAACAAGGGTAACACGGCTCAGCTTTTATCAATGTCTGTGATTGCTGGCTGGTCTATTTATGAAGGCTTGTTAACAAATATCCTACAAACACAGAAAATGGAGAAAAAAAGGAACTCCTAAGCCACTAAAAGTCCTCTTCCCTGCTCTTAGCAGATCTCGCCTTAGGAGCCCTTTTAAGTGCTAGGAATCTTGAGGAATAGCTTTTATATTAACTGGGATTTTCGTGTCACTTTTAGGGGAAATTCTAAGAAAACGTCATGACTCCGAGAATTTTCTTAGAATTTGGTGGCTAGGAGCCACTTTTTGCACAAAAATTCTTTAGGGATACGGGCCCTGAACCCAATAGAAAATCTTTGGAGGGAGCTGAAAGTCCGTATTGCCCAGCGACAACCCCGAAACCTGAAGGATCTGGAGAAGGTCTGTATGGAGGAGTGGGCCAAAATCCCTGCTGCAGTGTGTGCAAACCTGGTCAAGAACTACAGGAAACGTATGATCTCTGTAATTGCAAACGAAGGTTTCTGTATCAAATATTAAGTTCTGCTTTTCTGATGTATCAAATACTTATGTCATGCAATAAAATGCAAATTAATTACTTAAAAATCATACAATGTGATTTTCTGGATTTTTGTTTTAGATTCCATCACTCACAGTTGAAGAGTACCTATGATAAAAATTACAGACTTCTACATGCTTTGTAAGTGGGAAAACCTGCAAAATCGGCAGTGTATCAAATACTTGTTCTCCCCACTGTATGTCAGTAGATACTTGTCTGACAGAATTTGCTAGAACGCTTAAAGGGATAGTTCACCCAAAAAAAAAAAAGTACTGTTATCATTTACTCACCCTCATGTCATTCCAAACCTGTATGTCTCTCCTTACTCTGTCTTGTGGAATACAAGCAATGTTTTGAGTGCCATCTTTTTCATGTAATCTCAAACTTTTGCACCCACTATGAATGTTGATTCATAAACTTTTCTTTATATTACTGATACAATTTGTCTAAAGAAGCACAAACAGTTATATACATTTATTCTTTAATGGGCAAACTATATAATTGATGTGTCTATAATCTTTAATCAAAATATGATTTCACATTGTACACACAAACACTTGTAATCTCAAGCACCATGTTTGACACTGTCTCGGTAGATTTAAAATCACACTTTCACACATAATGCGTGTCAATATGTAACAAAGTTACACTTGGATTAAGATGTTTGTTGGAACAAAATAGAACACAAAAATGAAAAAGGACAATAAATAATGTATCCAAAGGATGGATTTATAAATATGAGGATGTTGTTTCCCAGAACACACAAAAAAAGTTTTTCAAACGTTTTTTTTCTTTTTTTTTCTCAATATCAGGATGTCATTTAACCTAATCATAAAACGTTTAGAAAAATATATATAATCCATGTAATGTGTCTACATTTAAGTAAACATTGTCTTCATCTCCCTTTTAATGTCTCATCTTAAAACAGATAAATATATTTTAGTAAAAAATAATATGTGGAATATGAGATGGAGCTTGGATCTCTACAGTTTTAAGTAGCTATGGGCAACTGTGAAGGCAGAGGGCCAGACTCTTCACTTGTGCTGAAGTCAGAGATAGAAGGGGAATCTTTTTGCTCTGAGTCTGGCCCAGGATTTGCAGTTTGAAGATCATCTTCCTGAGGGAACAGTTCAGGATGTTGACGAAAACACTCCTGCATGCTATTGAACTGCTCCAGACAGTCCGAGCCCTTCAACTCTTCTTGACTTAAGTGGAAGCAGGTGAATGCCGTCTTAAACTGCTCTCCACATACTCCACTTGCCATCCCACCTAAACACGGACAATTAGGGTTGCCAACCGTTCCGTATAATACGGAATCGTTCCGTATTTGACACATAAAAGTCTTGTTCCGTATTGAACTGATACGGAACGCACTTTGTTCCGTATTTTTGAGAATCAATTCAGTGCAGTGAAAAAAAAACCCCGACGGTGCGGTGCGGTAGATACTAATTTCTCCCCCGGATTGTCTATGATCAGTGTAGCATTTTTAACATCTTGGAACATCATCAGAGAATGCCCTTTTAATTGGTCGTTTCAGTCATTGTGAGTCACGTATCGTAGCAACGATGACGACAAGTGACAACAGCGGGAAATGTAAAAATGACTACCTCCGAGCAGCCGACAAAAAAGAAAAGAACACAAAAATATAGAATTGAATGGAAAAATTACTGCCCGTGGCTGGAATGCGTGAGGGACAATGAATACACGGCCGAGCGATGTCAAGGTTCCTTGTCCGTCAGACGTCTCCAGCTGATATGGTAGGCTATGTAATTTTAAAACTCAAATTAGTTCATAAGAAAGTGATTATATTAAAAGAGATAGTACAGGTTTAGCCTAACATTGTAAAGAAATCAAAAAAGTACACATGGAAAAAATAGCTGCACAATGTGCTTAGTCTGGAGGTTTATTTATTTCTGTGAGATTTTCCATGTGCATACATAGCACTACAGGTGTTGTATTGCTTGAATGCAGTATTTGAGTGCAATATTTTCGATTTTCTTTATTAGCTTTTTTATTTATGTTTTTATATTATTGTTTTGCACTGGAAAGAAAGTTAACTATAATGGAAGTATAATTATATAAATATATTTGCACTACACCTCCTTAAAATGTTGTCTAATTATTATTTTATATTTATATTTTAATATATTTTATATTTTTTTGCACTGGAAAGAACATTCTAGAAGTCTAATTCTATTGAATAAGTTTGCACAAGGGTACAGAAATTTTGAATGTTAGATGTTGTATTTGTTTAAGTTAAAAATAAAATGTATTATAAACTAAACAAATCCATGGTTCATTGTTGGCAAAATGATCATGATAGGCTTTATATTTCACATCTAACTTATGTGGTTCAGTCTTGTATATTGATTAGGCCTACTTTGCTATTCTATAGGCCTATAAGTTGTATTATAATATGCAACAATGTATTAAATATATTTATCTAAATATATCAGTTAGTTTCCACAATATTCACCAGAAGTCATCATTTCAGGAGTTATTTTTTTAAAAATTATTCCTTGGGGGGCGTGTCACGGGGGCGTGTCCCCCCGTTCCTTATTTTCATTTCAGAGAGTTGGCAACCCTACGGACAATCCCAGTTTATCTCACCACTCGGCAAGATGAGACCTGAATACACAGAGATAGTGAGGTAGATATGAAGTTACAAAGTTATACAGCTTTAAACTGAATCTGAAGAAGGAAGTATTTCTTTCTATCGATATATATAATTAGCAGATTAACTAACTCTCACCTTTTTCTTCATTGTCCTCATTTGCATCATCCTCAACCAGTTCCACAGTGCTAGGAACTTCATGCTCTTCCTTGGTAACAAATATGACTTGGTCCTTCCCTGTAAAGAGTTCATGAAGACAATTAATAGTTAGTTAGTAAATAAGTAATATATAATATATATTTAAAAAGAAAACCTGTCCCTTTATTTCATATCACTGGTGTTAATAATTGTATTCATTTGTTAAAAAAATAAAAAATAAAATAAAGTTGTGGTAAAACTACTTCCAAGGTCAACATTCAGATTTACACAGTGATTTCCCCATCACACTAAATTTTCTTACAGTTAATTTTTGTTACACTGTGTAATGTAATGTTATTTCTGTCTAAAAAATATTATTGTGGCGTGGACAATGATGCTTTTCCTAGAATAGGTGCCTTTTTAGAACATTTTCAGTTAATCTATTCGTCACTGACAGGGAATACAACCCTTGATTCTTGAAATAAAATACTAGAAATAAAAATCATCATATAATAATAAATCGTATTTTAGTGTGGCATCAGTGAGGTGAAAATACAATAATCACACTCGTCACGTTATTATGAGAAGGTCCTCCTCGCTATCACTCGTCTTATGGCCAAATCATATTTCACAGACATTACTGAAACTCAACGAGTAAACGGACAACAGAAAAACAGAAGAAAAAATAACGCACACATTTCAGGAATTTACTCTGTATTACCTTCCCCGTTGATTGCAGTCATTTTTTTTTTACGAATAATTTGTAAAGGAAATTTAGCAGAAATAATGCAGTGCTTGCGCAGATTTTACGGCGCTTTGTTATCAATATATTGCGGTATCAAAGAGCCCGGATCACCAGCAACGATCAACCGCTGTCTATCCCAAAGACTTGAAAGAGACTTTGATCTATCCGTCCTCCTGTCAATCTTTCCCCGCATGCCGCTTTCACGCCAGGTAGGTCGCCCAGGAGGACGTGAACTGAACCGAAAAACATGACGTCATATACAGTAGACGAGGGCCCCACATTTTTGCCTCTCAGAATGCCTGTAAAAAAAAAAAAGAATAACCCTATTCTATTGAGTGCGCGTTTTTGGAAAGCATTTTACTTTACTATAATTGTTGCGAAACTTAAAAGGAGCCTATGAAACGAACAGTACTCTTAAATATGAATAAACAACATAAGTCACAAACACAAACTCTGAACATCCCATCAGCTTTTGCCAAAATTTCAGAAAAGGAAAACGCCATAAACCATATTATACTCTAGTTCCTAAAACATGGCAATTCTCTTTCAGTTAAACATAACTAACACAATGCAGAGGGCTTGTGAGGTACTTTAGACATTTTACAGAAACCTGCATAATTAAAAAATTTATTTCAAATGCCAAAAGAAATAATCTGAGCCATGTTTAATCATTAAAGGTGTATTTAGCCATTCTCACAGTCACAAATGAAACAATCTTATCTCCCAAAAAAATGAGTTTTTATTGAGAATGATCAGTCTTTGCTGAATATATTTGTTCGGAACATTTCTTTTTACATAGTCAGAAAAAAAAGAAAAAGGGTCTATTTTACATGGTTGCGCACTGCATTAAATGTCATATACAGACACCCAATGATACAGTAAAAAGGGCTTAATTTAGAAAGTATACAGACTTTAGGTGTAACCAGTTCTGTCTGCCAATGAAGCTCTCACTGATGTGTTCTGTACAAAAGGATTCCAGCTTAATTGTGTACACACACACACACAAAATACCACACTATTGGTGCCGCATTGTATTGCATTTCCTCGGTTGTGATGCGGCCGTGTTTAGAATTGACAAGCTATTCTGCTGACTGGAAACCAGGGACCTCTGTTTGGTTCTCAGACCTCTAGCTATTACTAAACCATCACAATTTCTATGATTAAATATTGTATGAGCCTTACACTAAACAAAAGCTATTATGGACAAAGAAAAAAAAAAAGCCTGTTAGCTTCACATATAAGATTGATATGACTGACAAACTGAGACATAACAGAAACTGTTATGTGTGTGTGTGTGTGTGTGTGCGTGTGCGTGTACAAAATTGGCAGTGTTGAGTAAATCACTCACCAAGCATTAGCAATACTTTCTGGAAAATCCTTTTACCAGGCATAACTAGGTTCAGACAGGAAATAAAGCAATTGGTGAATGAAGGGATTCATGGAGACGGAGGAAGGACAGACTGATGAAAAGGGAAAATTCCTGAATATTCCTAGTCAGAGCTCACAGAGTCCATCTTTAATGTCCCATCACTGAAGTTCAGCTTCATCACTGAATTTTAGAAACATTTTGCCACTTCTGACAAATAGGAGAACAAACTTGGCCTGAACTAGAGGCTAAGAACACGTTCTCCCAAGACGGCACTCGTGACAGACCATTTTTAACGCTCAAATCACACCAAAAAAAAAAGAAAACACAACAATGATCATAAAAATAATAAAAGTGTTTTACAAGGTGTCAGCAAGTATGTGTGTGTGATTTGTCAGTGTCCTTGTTTAGAAGAGTAACGCTCCCATGCTGCCGACTTCACTCTGTTCCTTAACAAATATCTCAAAGTACTGATAGATGATGGTAACGGCCAATAGGATTCCTGTTCCAGAGCCGATGGCACCCAGGAAGTCAGCCATTACTGAAAGGCCTCCGATACACAGTCCACCAAATGCTGCCGCTGTGGGGATGTACCTGAATAACAGAAAGAGAAAGCGTGAATGAAGGTCCTGATAATCAAGTATTTACAATCTAAGCTTACAGAGCAAGTGTGTTTGCAGCTCACCTGTTGAGTTCATGAACCATGGAGGTCTCTCTGTGTCCCCTCATTACCATCTGCTGTTCTTTCAGCTGCTTGGCCACCTAAAACACACACACACACACACCACCATTACAACTTCATACCAAAAAATCAGATAAAGTGTTGATAAATGAACAAGAGCTGGTGACTCACATCTTTGGCAGATGATCCAGAAACTTCAATCCAGGTCTTAGAAAAGAAGGCACAGGATCCCAACATGAATACAATGTAGATCACTGCATGGACTGGGTCATCAAGCACAGAACCAAACGACTCCGGAGGAGACAGAAAGTAACACAGACCACCCACAGGGTAGGCTCGAGCCGGACCGCCAGATGATGTATCCTACAACAAAAAATAGATATGCTTTAAGGAAGGTTTTCTTTTCTATATCCAACTTGTTTTCAGACTGTTTCCTATAAACATGCTCTGGATATCCAATATAAATATAGTGTCAAGTTCAATACATGGTACACAAAAAAACAAACAAACAAAAAAACAAACATTGGTGACACTTACAGACCAAGTTCCCAGGAGGTTGACCAGAAAGTTCCCGCTGAAGCGGGTGGAGAGCATCTGAGAGATGACGTAAAGGTTCGAAACCAGAGCAGACTGCAGGATGATGGGAATGTTGGAGGTGTAGAACAGCTTGATGGGATATGTGTTGTACTGGCCACGGTAACGTGCAGACTTGATGGGCAGGTCGACTCTGAAGCCCTGTACAAAACGATTTTTTATTTTCAATTCTAAAGTACTTCAGGGGCATGATTGTGTTTATGTACAATATTGCCAAAGCATTATACAAAACAATTAATGACAAGAAATATACAATATTAAATTAACAGAAACCAATACAATTGCTAAAGGTGCCAAGTTACAAATAAATAAATAAATATATAAATATATATATAAATATATATATATATATATATATATATATATATATATATATAAAAATGTTTATCAAGAAATTCTGAACACAAAAACATGTACATGTATAGTCTTATTATATTCATCAAGTAGTTGATTCTGAGGGTGTGCAGCTGAAGAATTAATTTTGCTGCCATTTAGGGATGTACGATATAGCTAAAAAATCTATCACAACATAATGTTTTATATCGTTCGGTTACTTCGGTATCAATAATTATTGACATTTATTTATTTATCCAAATTATTAAGGCAAACAACAAATTATATTAGTTTTAGCAGTCAAAAACAAAATGTAAACAAAAAAATCTTCTTTATGTCTTATATTAAGATAAAAAAGTAAGTGTTAAAGAAACTCTTGAACTTAAAATGTTACAAAATGTGTGCAATGTAAAAGTGTAAACGTAGAACAATCAAGGCAAACTTCAAGGTAGATAAACATCTGTTATAGGTAGGGGTGTAACGGTTCACAATTCTCGGTTCGGTTTGATAGGACACAGTGGTGTCACGGTTCAGTGCGTTTTCGATACAGCAAAAAGAAAGACTCCAAATCAAAATTATTAATTATTTATTAAAACTAGAAATTATTTTTAAATAAGTGAGAGTTTTCCTACATCTTGAAACTTTTAGTTTTGTAAATGGGGGTAATCTTTGAAGGATGAACAAATAATGTTTTGGTAATCACATTAAAAATAACATTTAAATATGATAATATTTGAGTTTTGAAGTGCTGGAAAAACACGTTCAGCTTTCATTACGTTTGTCATTTTGATGTTGGGCAACGTTGTGGTGGTCGGCGCCAGCGATGCGCTTGCATTTTAATGAAAATATCAAGCGCTATATCGAACATTTTTATATCGTTACCGACAATGGTGTACCGTCGATAAATACCGATACCGTTTTATCGCCCAGCCCTAGCTCGATTATTAAATAAAAGTCTTGCATGTTATGGCTCCAATTAATTTGCAATAAAACAATATAACAAAAACTGACCTGGAAGTATATGACAACGGCAAAGACGAAGACGGTAGAGATGAGGTTCATGAGGTTGGGCAGGTTCTGTCTGTAGAAGGCCTCTCTCAGAGCCCGTACTTTATCAGTACGAGTGGCCAACAGGTGGAACAGAGCAATAATGGCTCCTTCAAACTCAGTACCTGAATATGCACAAATGGAATTCAGTCTACATCGCCAAAGAATGGTTTAAAACAAGATGCAGTGTCCTGAACTCATACATACCTCTGCCTGTGTTGACTGTGGTTGGGCTGAATGCCTTCCATACGATCGTCTCGCAGATGTTTGTGGCGATGAAGAGAGAGATACCAGAGCCCAAACCGTAACCTTTCTGCAGCAACTCATCCAGCAGCAGCACGATCAGACCAGCCACAAACAACTACAGGAAGAGTACACAGATTTAATTAAGTCTTATATTAATTTACAAACTCTAATTACAAGCCCAAGAAACGCCTCTCCATATGACAAATAAAATTCACATCATTTTGTGCGTATTTGAGCATGCTTTTTTACCTGAATGATGATCAGCAGACAGATGCCAGCACCCATCTCTGAAGGGTCTCCATACATTCCAGTCATGACGTACACAATAGCCTGGCCAATGGTGATGATCATACCAAACACTGAAAAAACATTAAAATAATTGCCATTACCATTATTATAATAACTGTAATCCATAACTCCATAATATTTAACTATTTAAATGCAAAACACTAAAAAATAATACAAAATCTCACGTTTCTGAGCTCCATTGAAGAGCGCTCTGTCTTTAGGCGTATCTCCGACCTCAATGATTTTAGCTCCAGCCAGCAGCTGCATGATCAGACCAGAGGTCACAATGGGTGAGATACCCAACTCCATCAGAGTACCTGAAAAACACGGTCATTAATAAAACGGACAACCCCAAATACATAACATCATGAGAACACCACAGAACCAACTAAACATATATTCTATTCACAAATTATAGGTAATCATTGAGCATAGATGAAAATTGACTAAACTGCTTTTACTCAAACTTGGTAAAAGTTATTCAGTTTGGGCTCAATAAGATTTTAAATGATTTTGAAATAATTATTTTATGATTCTATTCCTGTGATGCAAAGATACATTTTCAGCATCATTACTTCAGTGTCACATGATCCTTCAGAAATCATTCTAATATGCTGATTTGGGCTTTAAGAAACATTTCTTATTATCAATGCTGAAAACAGTTGTGGGGATTAATAATATTGTGGAAAACATGCTTAATTTTTTTCAGGATTGTTTGAAGAACTGAAAATTCAAAGAACAGCATTTATTTCAATTAGAAATCTTCTGTAACAAATGTATTTGCTAAAAAATTAGATCAATTTAATGGATAAAAGTATTAATTTCTCTTTTGAACAGCAGTGTATATTACATGCTTGAATAAACTAGCTATGAATATGACTATTAGGTGGTAGTGTAGACCAATAATATCAATGGTGAATTGAACACTGCAAACCATAAAATCATAATCTTGCATGTACAGAAACAGACTTACCTCTGTTGGAGGCCAAGATGACTCTCATCCAGTAGAATGGATCTGCTGAATCTGAAGACATGATCCCAAACAGCGGGATCTGAGAGATAGAGAAAAACAGTACATTAAACAAGCTCCTAACTTTTTTTTTTACACTGAACATATCAGGAGCACTTAAGCATTAGCAAGTACTTAAGTGCATTTTTCATACATTGAGAAATCAAACTTACCTGGCAGCAAACAAGAAAGATGAACAATGTGATGGCAGTCCATAGCACCTTTTCTCTGAACTGGATCTGATAGACAAGCATAAGTATGGGTTTAAAATGCAGGTTTTTACATGTGTAATTAATCAATTTAAAAAATCCATATAATATTTGTGGTGTACAATGTCATACCTTTCTTTCTGGTTTCTGGATTTCTGGCAAAACCGCACAGAACGGTTTTATTACCTCTAAGAACTTAACTAGAAATGGAAGAACAAGAGAAATGTTACACAAAGCATTGATTTGGTGCCATAAAATTAAACAAATTACAATTTTATTAAATGCAACTTAACATCCACTGAACCATATTCCAACATTACATATTAACACCCCATTATGAGGCGAAAATTGTTTATAGTGAGATTAACGAAAACTGACGAAAAGACCTTCTTCCCAAAGGACAACAGTAGGGAGATGCTGTCCAATCTAAAGCGTCGTCATCATTAAACTGACAGGCTAAACTCACAGTTTCGACATTTTATACAATAATACTTTTAAGTACGTTACAACAAACCTAATAACACAACGATTTACGCATTACACTCTGAATCTGTGTAATGCGTATTAATGAAGTGCCAATTAATTATCAAGTTAAACACAATTAGATTAAATTAACCAGCCTATTTGCTGGACTGGGTAATATCTGACCGCTTCCCTCTGGTCTGGCAATCCAACTAAACTCTAAACAAGTTGGTATGCCAATATTAGTCGTTAAACGTCTTTTAATTATATATATTTGAAGGTGTCCTTTACAATTCTGTAGGAATACAAAGCCATGCAGATGTGTAAAGAAAGTAGCTAACAGGCTAACACTAGCTGCCTGCTACCATTCAATCACCAGAAAAGCAATATAAAATGTTAATTCACATACGAATCACAAATAAAACATAGAGGAACTGAGAAACATTTTACTTGCAGTAAAAGATAGATCTAAATAAATATGAAAAAGTACACGAATCTGATACCATTCTTTCAGGTCCCAAATCAAAGAAAGCTGTCTGGCTAGCATGCTAATAATGCTAACAGAACTCGAGTGTGTTATAACAGCAGAAGTACATTAATTAACTCTATTAAACATACGAGAAACACTTCAAAACCATCTACTCACTCCCCATGGTGACGGTTCCCTGAAATCACGGTCACTATCTGGAGTCCCAGCGAGCTGTAAACGGATAGTACAGCCCTGCCGGTGCGCTTCGCCGCCCGGGTAAGAGAGAAAGACAGAAGCGAGAGAGCTCAAGGGAGGAGAGCGCTTTAGAGACACGTCAACACTACACAGACTCTACTACACGTCAGATGTACAGCGAGTTGATCTTCTGTTTCACGTCGTGTGATTTGATCAAACGGCCGCTGTGTGTCTCTTTGTAGAAGAATTTCACTTCGATTTTTTATTTTATTTTTATATGTAGGGCTACAAAGAAAAGAAAATATTATAATTTTAAAAGTTAACTTAGCTAACTGTTCAAGTGGTTAGATTAGTGTTTGTTTTCATTTTGTGTAAATTAATTTAATTTAATTGAGTTACGTTTAAATAGATTGTATTATTTAAATAATTAGTATATCATTAAGAATAAATATTGTTATGACAAAAATAAAGAAAGTTTAAGTTTTATGAAGAAAGTTAAAAAGGGGGAACGCTAAACAATAAATTAAATGATCGTGTACTTCCGGTTAAAAAGGCTATCCAGAGCAAATGGACGTCCACTTATAACATTTTAATGGTTTTTTATTGTTATAGATACATTATTTTCCACTTCAGCGATTATAAAATCAAATTCTGCTCTTATATTATTGATTATAGTGAAGCAGCGAGGCCAAATTGAGAGGCTGTTCTCAACATTATTAACTGTCTTGGTCTTGTTTTCAAAGCTGAAAACATTTATGATAGGCTATATCCCAGTGGAAGCTTAATCACCAACTCAGCAGACTTCCTTTATTTACTAATTATCTTTATCCAAAATAAAAGAATAAATAAAAACAAATAACCTTCATTTTCTTCAGAGATTTTCTTTATTTTCAAAGGCCAAATTGGAAGAATTCAAAGTCAGCGATCAGTCTTATTAATGATGTTCAATGAAATCCAATCCAATCAAATCCAATTAAATTAACCCAGCAGTTTTCACTTTCGATCAATGGGTGTCATGGAACCATTAGTTTAAAGTTAAAACAAATTAATGTTTAGAAAAACATAACAGAAGTTCCACAGTTTATTTCTCTAACCAGCAGAGGGCTCCATGTATTCAGCTAAATATTTTCTGTCATTTTTCAGGCGTATACACTCACTGAGTACCACATTGCAAGAGTTGGATAAGTATTTTATGAAGGATTTTTTTTGTATTTGGTTAATTTCTGACCATGGTAATTCAAAAAGTGTTGTGGATATGGTGTTGGTGTTTTGATGTGGAATTGGTCCTAATACAACCTAATACAATGCAAATACTACATAGTACACACACACACACACACACACACACACACACACACTGACTGCTGAACAGTGGACAGTTTTGTCCATTGCGGTTACGTAACTAAATTTGCCCTTAGAGGACAGCATCACATGGTTTCTCTGGATCCCTCTTCCCTTTATTTCTTCTTTCACACAATCAGACTTAGACTGTCACATTTCAGATATAGATTAAATCACAATTTAACCTACCAGACAATATCAGACTTTATTTGGTCAGACCTACTGTCTTAAAGTGTCAAAGGTCACTGATGTTGTCAACAGTAGGCTATAGTCTCAGTCTTAACTTATCCATAGCAGGCAGGCATTTGTGGTTTCTATAACCTGTTACATGCATTTGTGAATATGAATGTCATTTTCAATAGAAGAGACCACAGATAATAAAAATGTTAAAATAAACAAACTAGAGACAGTCTGAGTACTGAGACCAGAGTTAATATCAGGTCACTCTCAGTCTATGCAACAATAATGAGAACGCTGCGTCAACAAAAATGCTTATGATAAACGGTTATCTCTCATCCTGTAATTGACTCTCTTATCCATACCATAACACATTACAGTAAGGGCCTGTGTGATACACAATAAACTGTCCAAAAATTATGTAAGACATTGATTTAAAAACAGACAGGACAATAGTTTCAGTTTATTCTTATAACATTATTCCAATCATAAGCCAGTTTTGATATTTAATATTTTGTGTCAATATAAGTCACTTCACTTAAATGGGACACTTTCCAAATGAATGGACTTATGAATGATTTTACATACGATTTACACAAATTTCCATATATAAGTCTCACTTTCTCCTTAAGGAATGTGTGGCGTGTGGTGGTCACACCCTTTTCTTTTCCATCTAGTGTGTATTACACATAGAGGGAACGGGTGTAACCACCACACACCACATGCCAACACAACCATGCTATTCTCAGAAGGATTTCATCATATTCCATGTCGTCTCAGATAAGTGGGACGGCTGTGATGTCATGGGGGTTTTGATGACCAGTGATGACATCAGTGTGGATCATAGGATCCTGTAACCACCTACACACATTGTAACCTATAGTGTTAACATTGTAACCTACCGTTAATGATTTTGTTTAAAGAAAAGCACAAAGCAGAACAGAATGCCGCAGCATATATTCACCTCCGTCTTTCTCACACAAATGCAAGGCTCAGGGAAACCCCAAACATGGGTCTTAAATTAACACCCAGACCATTACAACCTATACATATATTCATGTATAAACACAAACCAAGAAGATTGATTCTGGAAAACACAAAAGTAGGCTACTCAATGCCATGTGTCATTTTCTTTTGGAGCCTCTACAATTCTGTTTTAAAGCTAAAAAAAACAAAAAACACATGAGATAACACTTCAGAAGGAGACCCTTGTCCTTTACCAGTTCTACTGGAACATCGGTAGTAAACAGATTTGGATTATACCAGATTATGGGCCGCCATACATGACACACACACAGCCGTCAGCTCTATGTGGGACTTGCTGTGTGTGATGATTCATTAGTGAAACATTTGGATGTCATTTTGAGATTGTAAATTGTGTTAGTCATAGATCAAAACTATAAGTCACCATTTCATTTGAATAGTGTAGAACTTCATTTATGGCAAAAGGGTAGAGAATCAGTTCTGTACATTATGAAAGTTATCATACACAGCCCTAAATACCCCTTAATCTCAAACAGACTAATTGAGTTCATCAGAAAAAAATAAGAGAAATTATAAATTAATTAAGATAATATAGAATAGAAAAAAAAAGGATATTTGCTATGGTCATCTGAAACATCAGGGATTGAAAAGACAGCCCAACAACAATGACAAAACATACTGATATGTATGTATGTGTGTGTGTTCTCTGCTCTGTTAGTGATGTTGTATACTTTGTCCATAATGTTTGTCAGCAGTATAATGAACTTTGCCCAGAACTGAATGTTTTTCATCACAGTCAGATTAAATAACTATCTCTTCTGCTCTATTCTCCCTTCCTTCTTACCCCAAAGCCAATACCTCTTTGTCTCCCTCCCATTTTATTTGTCACTCTAATGCTATTATTCATTCTGTCTTTATGCGCCTTTATTATTTTATTCAAATTAGTGGAACGGGTGTAGACAATAAACACCTGACTGCTGTCCTGTGTTCTGTTTAATCATTACATCAGAGTGTCCTGTGAATGTACTGTGAATAAAGTGCTTACATACATTCTTAAAGTCTTAGTACCAAAGTACATATAAGGGACAAGTTAAAAATACAACCTTATCTGGGACACAGACAATGGGAGTGTGTAGTACAGAAGTTTAGCTTACAGTTTAAGTGCTTCACTATTCCTGTGGCCTTGTTGATAAGGGTGGACAAGGCAGTTAAGTAGATAATCAAATAATTAACATATTGTGTAAGCATCGCGGTAGCACATAACAAGGTCCCAAAAGAATGAGAAGAAACGACTGCATGTGTGACTCCACGTACATCTCGTAATCCAGCCTAATGAGCTTCATTATGTCAGTTAAAGGAATAGTACACCCAAAATTAATGCCATTACTTACTAATTCTAAACCTGTGGGATGTGATTTTTCTTTTTATGGCATACAAGTCTTATGGACATTTTTGGTGATATATATATATATATATATGTGTGTATGTATGTATGTATGTATGTATATATGTATGTATATATATATATATATATATATATATATATATATATATATATATATATATATATATATATATATATATATATATATATATACTGTACACATCTACACACACACACCCACACGCGTATGTACACATATATAGCACTCTATGCACATTAGTATTACATAACAGGGAAGATATGGCCTACATCTTCTAGTCTATTTCTGCTTTTTTCAGTTTATGCCCCAAAAACATTTCTGGGTTTTTGGGCCAAATATCTTTTTTTTTTCGTTCACATTATGCATCTAGCTAAAAATACAGAGATTGTTGCCATAGTATCCCATCATTATTACAAAAACCCATGCTCACAGCAGCAGATGAGAAGAAGGGATGTCATGGGAGCTGTAAAAAAATAATATTCATGCAGACAGCACACAAATGTTCAAAATAAATCTAACCACTTTAGATTTACATTTACCAACATAACATTTCACTCGAATGTCAGCAATTACAACTAGACTAAATTATACTGAAAATGCATAATTTGCCATAACTCAGGAGTTTAAAGACATCTAGAGGTTTTCAAGTACATTTCTGTGGAGAAAAATGTATATACACAAACGTGGAGAAACTGTAAGCGAATTCTACTATTTAAGGCATTCAAAGTAATCTGAGTAATCACACATTTCCTGTTTCGAGGAAAAGTGTAGCAAGCATGACGTGGCAGCTTTTTGGCATTTTCCATTCATGCTCTCTTTTGGATGACTGTTGTACAGCATTCCATGTATATTTTCCACTTAGTGTTTGTTACCTGGCAATAGTTTTGGTTTTCAAACTAATTGCTTTCTTCCCGAAGGGCATTCACATGCTGACCTGATTAGAAATGTGGCGCCGGTGTTTCCCATTCACGAGTATTTTTCCGGCACTTAGAATGTAATCCACAGCTTTACTCAGGAATGTGAGGGCTAGAACAGCTGAGACAGACACAGACTGCGCCAAGGCCACAAGAGGACAAACATACTGTATATGGTGAATACACCAAAACACAATATCTACTAACATATTCCACAAACATTTACAAAATCCTTACTTAAGAGAGGTGACGTGAGGAAACGCACAAACAGTTTGCACGTATGCAGTTACTAATATGCGTTTCCTCATGTCCCCCAGCTCAAATCCCCCCTCACTCCTGCGCACGCAAGCACAAATAACAGGCTTAGAGAGTGCTTGCAGAAAGCTTTTAGTATAAGGTTTAGCAAACCGGTATTATGCCTATAAAGCAGCACATCTGGTGTCTGAATCCAGTGCTTTCTGTCAAATGAAAGTGATGTTGCTTATTTATGGTTTATAAAGCCTTTCACTTCATTATATTTCATATCAAGACCAACGGCCTATATTTGAACCATGTTCACTGACCAGAGTCTGAGCCTGCTGTACAAATACACTGCCATTTACACAAGTCTTTGATAAAATTTATTCTGATTTTGGAGGACTTGCTGCTTGGCCATTTGTTTCAAGTAAACAAACATTTGCGCTAACAAGAGAGCTAATATTAGCTGGCTTTTGGTACTTTGGTTTTTTTATTGAGACAAGTTAAAGGGACATGTCGTAATCTTATTTTGTACAAAACAAACACACAGAGAAATAATGACTTCAAAATGTACCACAACAAAACAGATTTCTCTTTATTTTGTTTCATGATGTCAAAACAGAGAAAACCATGACATAAAAATCATTTATCTACCTATATAACTTACAACATACGGTAGAACTAAAGGATGGAATGTCACATTTCCATTCACGTTTGATAGAAATATTTTTATAAATAAATAGGGTTCTCTTTAAAGTCTCTGGAGTGAGGATGCTAATCTTCAACACATGGATATGGAATGAAGAGGATCCAAGACACTGAGATATATTAAAATGTCCAAGAGAAAAAGTCTTTTATGATCCGGAATGTGGAAAGGACTATGCAAATTCCCTTTCCCACAAACCCATCATTCCCTACAAGTACAGAGTAAGTCTCTTCCCTTGAGTCCTGCAGGTTAGTGTTTCTAAAGCACCTTCATGTATGTTGCTAAGTTGCTTCTCATAACAATTTATGATTGTGCTACAGTTGCTACAAAGCCACCTCTCTTCAAAGGTGTGTAGAACATCAGTTTTTTGCAAATGTCTTTGTATAAACCGCTCTTTTAATGCAAGCATCAGCTTTTTTCTCTTATCTTTCATAGATGAAGGAACAGATAAAGATACAGGAGCAGATGAGATGTCACAGAAACTCATCTACTGCCGCCCATCTGCGATTCAGGGCAAGCGGAAACTACAAGCGTGAAGAGGGACCGCATTCCATCGCCTCGGCGAGAAATTACAAAACAGTTCAGTCCGTTCAGCTCCTGAAGGATTCTAGGAATTCAGGATTTTCCTTTGACCCTTGCCTACGTAACTGCTCCGCCAAGCGTGAACTTTAACCCCTGATGGCATGTTCAGGGTGCCCACGGTAAGCTTGGCATGGCAGATGCACGGTAAGATGTCGCACAAGCGCTTAGTCATTGCTGTGCTCCTCAAGCTGTGACAGAATGCTGATGAGATTCTGCAGGCCGAAGATGTAGCCGCTATCTCCACCCTCGTGAACGATGCCATCCTCTCCGTAATCACGGCACGTTGTGTGGGCGAAATCGATCATTCGAACATCCACCGTCGGAGAAATGCCGCTGGAGTGATCGTGACGCCCTCCGTAGGCTCCCTCTTCATCATCGTCCTCATCTTCATCATCGTCCTCCTCATCTTCCTCCTCTCCTCCACGAGAGGGCCGTGATCTGGATGGGGCAGGTGGTGGAGCCCCGTCGTAGATGACGAGAAGAGAGGAGGAGAAGAAACGATAGCTCTCGCAGGCCTCCAGCACCGCTCTCATTTCTCTTAGTCTTTGCAACACTGGGGTCAGAAGTTCTCTGCGCAGAACTCGGCCGTCACTGAAGAACTGGCACAGAGCCTCTTTGAACCCGGCCAGACTCAGCTTACGCCCGTGATACTTATTCATGAATATCAGCTGCCCTGTAGCGTTGTGATACACCTATTAGGAGAAACACAGATCAGAATTAGACTTACTAGTAGTTTTACTACTAAAAAAGAACACACTGTATTAATAAGATATAATCAGGGGTGCACATAACTGGTGCGAATGCGTTAAAGCGATGCACGGCAGAAAACGTGGAGGGAAGCACTTATGAGGAACCGCATGTGTCAGTATATTCGGTCCGTGCATTTGGTCTTAAAGTGACAACAGCCTAATATTCCTGCTTAACATTAATGTTAATAAAATAAAAAATACAGCTGTAACAAAGATTAACCTATATTTAATTTCTACAGTGAACAAATAGTGTTGTAGTGAGGAGAGCAGTCAGGAGGAAAGTGATGACGACAGCTTGAAGGATAAGTATGCCGCGTAACGTATGAGTACCAAGCAGCATCTCAAGGTGCTCCCTGGATATAATGTATAATAAGCCGGTCATTACAGCAAAAAAAAGTGTAAAAATAGGGTAAATTATTATTTACAATTAAATTAACAATTCAAAATCTGTCAAGATACTGTATATTCAATGTAGGCCAAAAATCAATATGGTACTTCAATATTTTGCATCCCTACTACAACCATTAAACCAGCATGGCTATATACAAAGTTGCTTGAACAACCATGAATTATCCAGTTTAAAAATGACTATACATATTTTGTGTATACCTCAAAACATTTTTGGTGTGCACATGCATGTAGACTATTTAGAAGATGTGTAATTACCTGCATGCCACAGAGGCGTACTCCAATAGAAGAGGAAGTGCTTTGTTGGCATTTACGAATCTGATTTGCTTTCTTTTCTTCAGAGGCATCGTCCCCATGCTGACGTGTTCCCATTTTCAGATCGAGAACGCACGGAACCCGGTACCGCCATGTTAGATTCTCCAGCAGAATAAATTCTAAGAGGGGTCAGGAGTCAAGGAGGAAATACTTCTACACGGTTGAATATCTGATAGTGTGTGTTTGCATGTCGTATAATAAGATTTTGTGCTGGTATTCTTTTCTGATCATTATTCAGTGGTAATTTGTGTGTTCACTTGTTAAAAAGGATACTGTGCTGGTTTCTGTGTTTGGAGTTCTCCTTCATCCTCTGTAAGTGTTGCTGATGACATTGCAGACTCCAAGGGTTGTGTTTGATCTGAGGAACCACATTTCCTTTTTCCAGGCTGAAGTACAATACCTCTGCCTTATCATCCCGATTACTGCAGAGATCAGAGGAGAAAGAGTTAACAAATTATAATCATTATGTGCGTTTTTATGCGTGCTTAAACATTGAATTACATAAGGATGTACTGTACATATAACAAACACAATTGTTTAAAAGCTGTTTTGAAAGAAGTCTCTTATGCTCACCAAATAATTTTAAAACAGTAACATTGTGAAATATTATTACAATTTAAAATTCTATTTCAATATATGTTAAAATGTAATTTATTCCTGTGATGGCAAAGCTGAATTTTCAGCAGCCATTACTCTAGTATTCAGTCACATTATCCTAATATCCAAGAAACATTTCAATGTTCAAAACATTTGTACTGCTTAATATCATTCTTTGAATCAGTGATATTTTTTCAGGATTCTCTGAAGAATATAAAGTTCAAAAGAACAGCATTTATTCTAAATATACATTTTTGTAACAATGTACAGTTGATTTTTTTAAAAATCATACTGATCCCAGATTTTTGAATCATGTGCCCTCCCTCACCTTTTGCCCTTCTCCTCTTTGCGACTCTGTCTGGCTCTTTCGTTTTCCGGGAGCAGGCCTGATGGTTTTTTCTTCCCCCACTTAACAAGCTTATTCTTGGGCTCGCACTCAGGAGAGGGCTCCTTGTTTTCCAAAACAGCTGGATCACTGAGAAGCGGGTATGCTATCAAACACAGATTCCCCTCCTCATCTTCCTCAAAACTCACTGACACCACACCTGAAGAGAGCACGAGGGAAAGAAAGAGGAAAAGAGAGATGAGTACATTGGACGTTGTGTTGACGCAAACAACATATGATTCAAATATGATGAATCATATGATGATTAAAAAAATGTAGCTCTTACCCAATCCGGCTTAAACTGTACTTTAATATGCATAAAACAAAATAAAAGTAAGGGTTTAAGAAGATAATGTAATTGTGTACATAGTGAATATTCAATACTGTCATGTAAATGTAAGACTGCAGGAGTGTTTTGCATGCCTTCTAGTGCTAAGCAAAAAAAGACACACAAAAAACACAGGAGTCGAGAAGGTACAATTCAATGAGCTCTTTTATTACGACTCATTGGACAAACCATCTGCAAGATTCCCACATCAGATATCAAATACAGATAAGAAGCAGATAAGAAGTTTTACATAAAATGTATCATTGAAATGTACAAACAGCAACAAAATGGAAAACTGTTTTGATACATTTGAAATACAGATCAATACATAAAATACAAAGCATAAATATACATATACACAAGTAGCATGTGGCCTAAGACATGATATAAGCTGGTATCTCACGATAACCATAGATGGAACAAAGCATCACAAGAGGATTATGGGTAACTGAGTGGGGTAGGGGGTACACACAAAGAAAGAAAGAGAACAGCAAAATCTTTTCAACATTGAATGGAATAAGCATTAAAACAAATAATTTTGATCACAAAACACAAGCTTTAACTGCTGAAACTTGTCTGTGGTGTTTGTGTTAAACTATATGTAATGGAGCGTGCCAGGCACTAGGACCCTGCAGCCTCTCAACCTCTGCAGTCATGGTAGAACGATGACATCACTAGCAGTGATGTCACGTCTCTGCACCAACGCTCATTCACACTTTGGTCTATACTTGCTGAGTCAGAGTACATGAGTGTTTAGTCTCTCTTTGAGGCTTTATGGTGAGCAAGACATTTTTTTTAAATCATATCTGAGCCTTATATT
Organism: Abramis brama; assembly: GCF_963993115.1. Taxonomy (NCBI): domain Eukaryota; kingdom Metazoa; phylum Chordata; class Actinopteri; order Cypriniformes; family Leuciscidae; genus Abramis; species Abramis brama. Next base: position 11,117,557 of record NC_139973.1, on the reverse strand, counting down.
TGTGTCTAAGAGAATGTAACATGCTCAAGCACGTGAGAGTGTCTGCACATACTTTCCTATGTCATATCCTCTCTGCCTCAAAGGTTTTTTTTAGTCCTACATCGCTGCCCAGTCAAAGACACCGCCAAATACACTGCGAGAGATGCCAGAGTGTCTGTGTGCGTATGTTTAAATATACCAGGTTAAAAGAACTGAACATGATATTCCATCTGATGCCATGAGCATAAATCTGAGTGTCAAAAAGTGTCGAGCGTGTTCTTGTGGCATAACTCAATCTACCATTTTCAATCCATTAAATCTTTAAATTTATCAATCTGTCTGTCCATCTATGGCAATTTAAATGTCATTTAAAATAAAAACTCCAGGGCCATGCAATCAGTTAGCGCATATGAAAGTCTGTGTGGCCTTGTTATAGGAGTCACGCAGAACTGTTGGAATTAAGTCCGTGTAACTTATTCATTCAAATTCTTCAAAACGATGATTTACAGCACTTGTTATTAAAATGTATGCACAGATAGAGCAAAATAGAAAGCAAGATAGAGAAAGGAAGACTATGGCACACAATAGGACATAAACAAGATGTGCCTGATTGGCTGTAATGATCATATTCTGTCAAGTGCCCACTTACCTTTGTACTGTGGCGTGAATTTGCGGATCTCTGGTGGCAGGCTCTTGTAAAACTGGTGTTCTCTAGGTATTAGTGGTTTACAGATAGTCTGTTCCCCAAACCGCAGTACACAAGAGTGACCGCCGACTTGATGGACAAACGGTTCCAACATCACTCCTCCCTTCATTTCTCCTTTCCCTGGGTATCTACACCCCTCCATCAGCGCTTCTAAAGCCGGACTCATCTTCCGTACACATCCGTCTCTCTCAGGCTGATCTATGCTGTCTATCGGTTTTGCTTTTTTTCTTTCTTCTCCTTCTCTGTTGTTCCCGTTTCCCTGGTGGCAGTTCAGGCACAAAAGGCTTAGAAAACCAAAAGAAGACAGAGAAAAAGAAAAATATTCCTGTTTTTTCCTGTTAAAGGAATATGGAAATGGTAATCCAGGAGGAGATACGTTACAATAATGTTTTTTTTAAACGCGTAGCAGTGTTGTTTGACACTGAGGACAGAGTGTGAGAGTGCGTCTGTCCCCGTCTGTTCTGTAACTGAGAGATCTGTTCTAAGCAGGCAAGAAAATATCACAACAGGTCACATGGTTCCACCCCCTCCTGAAACTCAGCCAATCAGAGCACAGCAGCTGTTGTCGGGTGGGAAGTGAGAAAGGGGAAACTGAACAAACAAAGGGAAAGGAAAGCGAGTGTATGAGAGAGATAAAGGTTGGGGGTTGGTGTTAAAGACCAAAACAAAGAGATATATGGAACAAGGAAAGGAAAGAGAAAGTGCACTGTCGTTCTCAGCTATTTTCTCCTGCTTAACTAGGAAGCTGAGAAACAGTAGAAACATGGAAAATGACAATATAACTAGAAATGTGTATTTACAATGGACATTGATGGGGAGGCATGCCACTAGTCTTCAGAATAGTGGTTAATCAAAACAGTTTTCTCAATGAGCGATTCATAAAATATTACTTTTGGTTCCCTTAATCTTGAGTATTTTAGTTACATCCTTGGAATTCACAATGTTTTAAAGCTCAAAGCCCAAAGCATTCAGTTTGTAAGTGTACACTAAGGTGTGCTTACATTGTGTGTGACATAAATATTATAATTTCTATCATGACAACTTTGGAAGATTTGGATATGGATATGACAATGTTAATGTATTTGTCTTGGCGGAATAGATCTGCTATGCTGCTACTGCTGAATTGTTGCTGCTGTTGATTATTGCGGTTATTGTACATTATTACTGCTGCAGAGCAAGTACAGGAACTTGCTACTGCCAATACATACGCCAATACGCAGCTGTAAGTAAGACATACTGCTGCTGAACAAATGGCATATATCAATTACCCATAGCAGATCTATACAGGTGGAGGGTGCTGCAAACTGCTATAGTGAATGCTAACCAGCCATTTAAATGCTGAGCAACAACCTCATTGGCTACAGATGCGACATGAACCAATCAGCTGTGCCAAGTAGTTAACGCTGTAAATATCATCAGCTTGCATTAAGGACCCATCAGTCTGCGCCATTTAGAGTTTCATGACAGAACTAGGTATATATAAATACTGTCAGAATAGTACAAGCACAGCACAATTTTTCTAACTGCGCTAATCTGTATGCTCAGTCAGCTTTTTTTTTTTACACTAAATAGTTTGCCCACAAGGTGACAACACTAGCACAAACCATTAAATAAACAAAGGATTTGGAACAGCAAACTACAACACCTATATTGTATGTGAGGTTGTATGTAAAAGGAATTAAGAGATAGACGCAACTCTTGTTTCAACAAATAAAAAAAGACATGTTTATTGTTCATAATTCTGGAGATAAATAGCACAGACACTGGACAATGATTAATCTTTCTAGTGTGCATGTTTTGATTGCCTGTGAGCTTTATTGTATCCATATACTAAGTGCTCACGTGAAAACTGAAGTAGACTTTGGGCTTAAGTTAAGAGAGCAAAATTAGAGACTTTAAAAAAAAAATCCTTAACAGTGCTTCTATTGGTTAGACAAACAGATAGTCCCACCCCAAACTCACACCATTGGTTGATTCAACAAATATGTTAGCTACAGAATAGTCAAATTGCACTATGCCAGTCAAGTCTTCATTTCTATGTCCAGGTATACATGACACAATGCAAAATGCTATATCTGAAAGATAAAATACAGGTTGCACATGCCCTTTATCTCTCAGGTCAAGCGCACAAAGCTGAGGCCAACTGTAGTGTGATTAACGTACACATGCTGGACAAAGTTACATTCTTCTCACATGTTATCTATCTGTCTGTTAGTCTGACTTCGCAAAAATCAAACTGGTACGATTTCAGTAAGACATTAAAAATGCAAATTATTGTTTTAGTCTGACTGAAATTGAATTTTCAAAGTGCACGTGAACACACTTAATGTCGGTTTTATGTAATGTTTTGATCGCGCCACAAGGCCAGTGTTTACATGTCATTTCCTCGTTGCATTTTAAACTGGGGAAGTATTTTAACTTTGAAAAACTACTGGGTACACACCAGGGGCGTAGATTTGGTTTGAACATTGGGGGGGTTGAAGTTTGGGTATGCCTCCTGATGCCTCCTTTTCATGTGATCATGGTATAAATATTGGGGGGGGTTGTAATGCATAGATTTAAATATTGGGGGGGTTATCTCCCCCCCAACCCCCCACAAATTACGCCCCTGATACACACACACACACACACACACACACTCAATACAATTCTCGATAAAGTCACTCGATAATAAATCTAAGCCTAGAAGTGAGCAATACTAGCCTGGCAAGCCAGACCTACATCAAGATGTTAGGTCTGGCAACTCACCATAGACACGGCTCAATCCGAGGGGCGGGATAAACGGCTGTCTTTCAAATTCCCTCTGCACGCAATAGGACAGCGCTTCAACCAACCAGAGCGTTTTCCCAACAGCGGAGCTAGTTGATAGATTCAACGTTTGCCATATCTGGCCGGCAAAACTACGAACACATCTTCCTTTTTTTAAGAATGACTTAAGTGCCGTTCTATGCTCTTTTCTCAAAGAAAGAGGACTGCAAGTCCTCCAGATTCGCGGCCAAAGCCGATTCGAAAGATGTTCGCCAGCAGCCGCCATTCTTTGTTTTCAAGTAACGTTAGCAGCCAGGGAACCGTCGCAACTCTGTCATCATATGTTAAGCCCGCCCCGCCTACTCTATACACGACGTGATTGGCCTGACCCAATTTAGGTTTTTGCAGCTCGAAAGTCAAAGGAGAGTTGCTAGACTGCCCTGGCTGCAAAATACATTTTGCTGTTGCTAGGGTGCGTCTAGATTTCTAGGCTAGAGCAATACTGTAATTCAGTTTAAAAATGAGACAGCAGGCAAGGCTGACGCACATGGTTACATAAACACGCACACACAAACACATTAAATTATCCCAGAGGCCCTGGGACAACAATGGGACAACTGGACAACGAGACAACCATGCCTTTTGCACACAAACCTCTGTGGACACAAATACAAAGTAATCTTCCCTGTGCTACTTTCCCAGACTAGGATTTGTGTGTGTGATCAATGACCACTGGGTGAGGACTCAATCCTAATCCAGAGCCATAGACACAGATTATAATCTGTTCATCTAGAAGCAATCGTTGAATGAATACACAATCATAAACATAGCTGATCTAGACTTTAGGGAAAATCATTTTAATCACATAATTCACTTTAAAGTTTCACATAAATCTTGACTCAAAAAACCCTCACATAATCTGGGGCATATATTAAAACAGATTACCTGTTTTTTTTTTTATATATAAATCCGCAATGCCTCTAATCTGCGTTAAAAATACATATTATAAATGCCATCAATCATTACTTTAGTTTAAAAAATAATCCTCTTTGATTCACAAAGTTTGTTCAGTTTCTCTCATCGCAATGAGCTACTAGAAGTCTGTCGCCAGACCTGAACCCAACAGGATTGGACAAAGTACTACTCTGTCTCGGTCAAAGCTTGAGATGGTTTTGGGTCTGTATTGGATTTTCTTTAAAAAAAAAAACATTTTTTGCATAGACAGTGACCTGTTTGAGAGGAGAGACGAGACCACCATTTCCCTACTCCACTAAAAACGCTTTGTTATTAAACTATTAGATTTCTCTCGATTAGAACACTCCGGGTTTTCCGTTTTCCACTCCCTACTAGCCGTTGAGAGAAACCCTTCTCGGAGTTTCCTGTACACTCCTATCTCCAGGCAAAATTCACACAGACAGCACCCCACTCTGCACCGCTCACATACTTCTGGTCTGGAAATCTGTGAGCACTGGCGACTAGAGTGATACAAACTGTGAAAGAAAATATCAACACTTTTGGAATGCAGCTTGAGATTAGAGTACTACAATGAATCGTTGTAAAAAATATTTCAGTTTCAGGACAAGTTCAGTATTAAAATTGGATGAGATGGGTTTTGGCTTTGACCTACTAACACAGACCTCAATGAGCTGCAGAAATGATAACCATTCAACCAGCTAATGGAGGGAGATGGTGACTGCTTGACTGTGGTTGATGTTAAATGTGCTGATTATAATCTTGGATCCAAATATAAGAATGTGATGCATCTGTTAATGTTGTGTTAGAATAATTATGATTATGAGAGCAAGCTGCTGTATCTAAATGTGATTATGAAATATGTTGACACAAGGTCTTTGGTGTTCTTCGGTTCGGCCAAACCATAATCCACAGACAATGAGAAACTAGGCCACTGAGCATGAGCCAGTGGGCATGGGGCTTTATGGTAGGGGTCATGGTGTATTTGTGCGTTATGTTACTGGATATTAGCCTGGCACCCACAGGGGGTTCACACTCTATTATGGGTCCAGACAATACAAGCTGGCGCTAATGGAATCTAGCTTATGCAACCAGGAAAGGTCAACATGGACAAAGCCAGATCTTCTTACGCCACCTATTCCTGCACTCCAATCATCCATGAATCTGTCTGAAACATTAAGTAAGATGATAAATAAGTCACTCAGTCTAGATGACTGAGTTTGTGCATTAGAACGATAAAGAGACACCTTATGTAACATCAACAGAAAGTTATAGAAACACCGGAGATCATTGTTAGAAGACACCCACATGCAATTAAAGCAGCTCATTATAAACAGTAATTCTCATATTTTGCAGATGCACAGGCTAATTGTGGGCATCTACAAAAAATGCAATGCCTACCTACACATTAAGAAATACAGTACAAGCATGACAAGGACACAACAGAGCTGGACATTTTATAAAGAAAATTTGAGTGGTACTTGTCCATGCAAATGATGTCGTCATGATGTTGTGGTTGGTTGCCAGGTCGTTTCTGTAAAATAGTGGTTTTTAGTGCATTTCTATGTGGTTGCTAAGGTGTTTTGGGTTTTTGCTAGGTTGTTGTTAGTTTATGGTAATATGAAAGTTTGAAGTACCATGGCATTATCATTTGATGATACCAGAGCCGGACAGTAACGGAGTACATTTACTTGAGTACAGTACTTAAGTACAATTTTGAGGGATCTGTACTTTACTCGAGTATCATTTTTGGGGAGTACTCATGACTTTACTCAAGTACATTTGAGAGGCAAATATTCTACTCTTTACTCCACTACATTTCTATCCATAACTGTGAGTACCCGTTACTTCAAAAAAAAAAAAAAAAAAAAAAAGGAAAAAAGAAACATCTCGGAAACCCTCAATTTGTTGTTTCCCTCTCAAATGTGATTGGATTGTGCAAGCGCCACTGATTGGGACAGCCTATCAGCAATCACCTTCAGCTTTCCGCCAAAGTCAACTCCATGGTCAGATTTAGATAAGAGACGAAACCATGGACGAAACAATGGATGAAGGTCCATCCCGGGAGTATTTGTTTTCCCAGGATGGTAGGGGAAGACTCATGAATATTCATTAGGGAAGTCATCCCTGATTGGTCTTAACCCCAGTGACGGGTAGGTTTAGGGGCGGGGTTAGGGAGGTCATAAGACCCCCAGTGACGGGTAGGTTTAGGGGTGGGGTTAGGGGTAGGTCATCAGACCTATCAGGGATGACTTCCCTAATGAATATTCATGAGTCTTCCCCTACCATCCTGGGGAAAAAAATATCGCATCCCGAACCCGTGGCCCCACCTCGCCAGACTATTTCAATTTTCTGAACAAGTTAATGATAGTTTTCGCTTCAAGTGTTTGCTGTGTTTACCAATGTAAGCACTGTGGCAGTAGTAATGCAATATTTAGAAAATTTACTCTTGTACTCTTGATACTCAAGTACTTTTAAAAACAAGTACTTTAGTACTTTTACTTAAGTAGACATCTGACTGTAGTACTTTTACTTGTACTTGAGTAAAATTTAGCAGGGGGTATCTGTACTTTTACTCAAGTAATGAAGCTGTGTACTCTGTCCGCCTCTGGATGATACTTCTATAGTACTTTTTGTATAGATAGTCAAAAAAAGTGATGAGTGACATTTCTTTAAAATTTTCAGCAAAGAGAAGGATTGATTAATTAATTTTCAGATAAAAAACAAACAAAAAAAAGACTGATGCTGTTGTTCTAATAAGCCTATATATGTTTTAATGTTATGGCTGAAATTCGATAAATGGCTATTCAAATTTCATTCATTTAATTAAAAATAAAACACTAAAAACTAAAATCAGTGACTTTGGTCATCACAACACTGTATAATGTACAGTTAGACTACAGTATGAAAGAAAAAAAAAGACATTTCTTAATTTAACTCACCTCCTCAACAACAGTTTTTTTTTTTTTTTAAAGAAGACAAACGTTCCCACTGTTTTAAAAAAAGCCTGGATATATTTAAAAGTGTGACTTCTAGATCTGGAAACTCCATGTAAATTAGTACAATTATTTTTCTACATTTTATGATTATCATACTGTGACGTCCCTGTCAGTCGTTATCCATTTTGTGTGTGTGTGTGTGTGTGTGTGTGTGTGTTGTGTCTGTGTTTTCGCAGGTTGAGGTTCAGCTGATAGTGGCACACAGGTGTCTCTCTCTACAAAAACAGCCTCTTACTTTCGATTGGCAGTCTTTGTCCTGAGCTGGGTGAAGTTGTCTGTACCCTTTGGCTCGAGATGGCCTTAATCTTGATTCTATTTTAGCATGATTGTTAAATAAAGCTCAGATGTTTTGACGTAACTATACTCGTCTTCTCTCCTTATTTGTGATGATCCTTCGGGATCGCAACAAATGGGGGCTCGTCCGGGATATAACATTTCTAGTTATGGCAAGCTCTAAATATTAATAAATATTTATCGATTAGAAATTGTGAGTACAACTATTTAAAAAAACAATCTGTATCTAGTAAATCATGAACTGGAAAAGAATTGAATCTCCACAATTTTCAAAAATTGTGGAGAATGGGGGGCTTAGAATCAAAAAGGTTGAAAACTGTACTGCTCTAAAATGTAAAAACAGGAAAAATTGAGCATGCATAATTTAATATCTGACATCAACAGACACTAATAACCGATATGGTCCTAATATTTCATGTATCCCTAGTTGAAATATCAAATTAGCTATGAGAAACTGCTGTTCCCTCACCACAGACACATAAAATACAAGCTTGTAATGCTGAGATTGGCCAAGTGTGACAGTGAGCGACAGACACATATCATCGTGTGTGTGTACGTGTCAGATTGTATGACCCAGATGGTGATAAAATTGATTGAGGATGATGGCCTACATTTCCTGCCAAAGGTATTCGCAATAAATGTTAGCGTCAATATGAGAGAAAGGAAGACGACAGACACATTGACCCACAGACTCACACCTCTTCTGTGGCAAAATATAGACGTGCTGATTGTGTGATGATGAGAGGAGGGCACTGATGCTCTGAAATTACACACATGCTCTCACATTGACACAAAAAAGTCAGACCTCTTTCCCAAGCCACTGTTTACTTTCTCTACACTCAGACACCTTTGAGAGCCAAAGTTCTCCCTCATGGTGACCACCATATCGAGATCCCATAACCAGCTAAATGCTTCAAACTTCTTTTTGGTAACCCCCTATTATAGAACACTTTTGATTGTGGTACCTGTGGTATCTCTGCAAAGTATTCACAGGTATTGATACAAAGGCAATTTCAGTTTCTACAAAGGTATTTCAGTTTAAAGGCGACTATTGGTTTTTAAAATTTATTTTTAATTTTTTTATCCAGACTAGATAGACCAAGTCATCATCATCAACATGTAGAAAATCTGCCTTTAAGATTAAAAACAAGTCCAAACCTAACAGAAAAAGCAAGACAAGCAATTCACTATTCACAGACACCTGTACACACATACACTGATATTTGGATTTTAAGTGTTTTACAAACGTAGGCAGTAAAAAGTTGTCAAAATACAGACATTTTACGTCATGGAAACAGATGGGACCGATTTCAATGATAAAAAAATGCGTCAAAGGATAGCACACACACTCACACAACAAACTTATTGAGTTACATACACACAGACACACATTACGGTTAGGTTCTGACAAAAACATCAATATTTTCCAGAGAAAGTCATCTTTCTTTGTGATGGAATATTTCTCGCTTCTGTTCCTGAACGGCATTTGAGCACAAAAACGTTTAAATTCTGTTTGTTGCTTTAGCAATGAACTGTAAAACACTTTATTTACACTCATCATGTCCAGTATTTACATTCAACACAGCATGCAAGCATGTGCTTCTTTTGGACAAAAACAAAGTATCTTATTTCAACATAAAAGGGAGGGATGGGATTTAAGACCCAGACACAGAGGTGGACATTTTATAATGGACTTCACAATAAAAGGTCAAGTCAGGCTGGATCAGACACGACCTCTGCCAAACATGTACCATTTTCAGTGAACATAAGTACGTTTTAAGCACAAAATTCACATGCATTCAAGGCATTGAAGCTTAACCCAGAAGCCTGAGCACTGTATGTGGCCTACTTTTAAACATTATTAGGGAAGAATCATAACAAGTGCATAGTTTAATCATTGAACTTTGTTCCTAACTTTGTAACTTAAAAAAAAAAACAGGGAGTGGCACCATAGTTTCCATTTCTATTTATCGCACACACATATCCTTCACTAAGACCATTTCTTTGTACATGTATTAAGGTATTCCTTGAAGTAATAGTTTCCTCTTGAAATTTGATTTATTGATACTGCTAGTGTTATTGGTTTTTACATCATTGTGGATAAAAAAACATCTAACTGAATAAAATGTTATTTAAATGCAAAGTACCTTGGAGTACCATGGTGTACGAATAAGGTAAAATTCATTACCATCGTAAATATGAGTAATATCAGGCAAATACAATACTTTTAGTAAGAGAGAGAAAAATCTCAAATAGTCCTTTGTGAACTGTTATATATTATAAATACACAAACACTTTTAATGCGTGTTTGTGAATCTGATTTGAGAAATGATATGCACAATGTCTAGATTTAAATTTTCCAATTTCAGTATTCCTTCATACTTTTTGTTTAGTTAGATACCACTGGCATTGAATTTTGACACCAGTGATTCACATTCATGCAGTAATGTGTGATGTGTAAGGAACATAACAGATTTAACAGTTCACACATAGACATGGACTGCAAATATATAGCACAGAACGGAGTTGCCCAAATCAGAATAAAAAAAAACAAAAAACAAATGTATAACATATAGTGATTTAGATTTTTTCACCAAGTGAGCATGTACAGCAGCTCATCTAAATGTGTTACATGCTGTTATCAATCTGTGTTGATGCACATCAAAAAGCAATGTGCGTGTGTTATTGTGTCTGGACTCTGACCCATTTTAAAGTCCTTCTGCATCAATGCCTTTAGCTCTACCCTTAAAAATGACAGCAGAGATACCAATGATAGAGTTGGAGGCAGATTTTGACCTCTGTTTCACAGTGACGCATGTCTGCAGAGAAAGATCGTTCGTGCGTTTCAGTGCTTGTGAAGTCTGCACAGTACTGTGGGTAGATGGTGCAAAGTCAATGCTCTGACGTGACATTTCTGACAAGGTCCTATAAATACACCCCCAGCGCATATATCCCCCAGACACTGCTGACATACTTTCCCACACACAAACACAAACAAACCCATCAACAAGCTCTGGACAATATCAGGCATTCTCTCGTTCACACACACACTTTTGTTTTTCAATCATGATGATTGCCACTGACTTCTATCGTCCTAATACTAAGCTAATGATATTATTTATACATTAACCCTACATTTAACTTTAAACATAACCCATTAATATAATTATATTAATTATTTTTATAGGCATTTTCAGTATTGGGACTGTTGGCTGGGTCTGGGCCCCAATAAATAGTTTGATAAACTTAAATTCTGCCTTGAAGTTCAGGCCTATAATGAGTGTTCAGCACTGTCCAATATGGTGTCCCTAATACTTTTAATCCTGGACTTCATCCATCAACACCCTTAAACACACACCCTTGCATTCCTGTCCCACTTATAGTGAAGTTGCAGGTTACTTACGACCATAGTTTCAGTTACAGCAGAGATTCCACACAGACCCTCATGTGACCCCCTGCCTCTGTGTGTGTGTAATGTGCTCTGATGTAGTACTGACGTGTATACCGGTATGTGTATGTGAATGACACAGCCCCCTCAATTCACTAGAAACTTGTAGAAATCACACTGTCTCCCAGGAGACACAGTAGCTCTACAGTGCATATAGTGTGTATTCAGATTTTAGCAAATAAAATATATTTTAGAGACCTTGATGGTAAATGGTAAATGCTTAAAGTGGTGGATCTTTATTCCATTGAGTATAAGCTACTGGTCCGAGACTAGAGCTTGACTATTGTGCTTAGGTTTTGTGGTAACTATAGTAGTTCAACTGGTTAAATACTTAAGATAATAAATCCACAGTTTGATCACTCTATCAGTAGTATAATACAACAAAAAATTTAAACACTAAAATAACTTTTTAAATATACCAACACATAGTAAATGGAAAGTAAAAAGAGTAAAACATTTTTTAATCTTTAACTAAGTTACCATACCATTGAGTAATCTGCTTTTGCTAGTGTCAACAAAATATACAGACCTCTAAATTATGAATACTAAAATATTGAATAAATCAGCCATAAAAGATTTGAAAATAATTATCACATGGAAAAAGTATGTTCCAGATGTTAGCTGAAGTGTACTGTGTCACAGAGTTAAAGTTTTAAAGACATAGGCTACTGCAACAAGTAAAGGCATTAACATAACACAACAAAATTCAAAAGCTTTATTTTTTACAGGAAATAAAGGTAATAGCAAAACTATGGCTACAGTAAAAGAAACTGTGCAGAATAAAAGTTAAATTGCATTAAGTTGCACCATATGCATCATTAAATACAAACACTAAAAATAAATGCACAAAATATGACACCAAAATCCAATTTAAATGAAGGACACCTCACTCTGCCTTCACTTTCTATCTGCATCTCTACAATAAGGAGACTCTCTGTTCATGAACTCTGTCTTAAAGTTCAAGTTCACAAACTGTTTTCTGGCATATACTCTGTAACATTTTCAAGCTTACTGAATCCATTTCATTCCTCGCTGGCTCAAAAACTCTCCCTCTGACCATACCACCCTCCCACTCTTTCTGTGGAACTGTACTTTGATTGAATCCATACGGCCTGAAGGTACCGAAGCAAAACAAGCACGTGGATCAGAAGGGCTCACGTGGACCCTCTACAGAGAATCCAGCCTGCCAAAAACCAGATCACATTCACATAATAACAGATGGAGACATATAACATAGCACCCAATAGAATATGAGGTAACACTTTACTTAAAGTGCCCCTATTATGGTTTTTCGAATATTCCCTTTCATGCAGTGTGTACTAGCTGTTTGTGAATGTAAACGTTCTGCAATGTTTTAAAGTCGAAAGTGCACGATAAATAAAGTTATTGTCTCCCAAAAGAAAGTCTCCTCAAATCTCAGGAGTTCAACGCCGGATTTGCATAAGCGCTAAGCGGTAGACCAATCTGTATGTATGTTACGCAATGTATGTTATGAGAAAATGAAACTGTTTTTTGACCTTTGATGCAAGTAAAACCTGTTGTAGGAGACATCCACAACAAAATTAGGAGCGCTTAAAATGGCATAATAGGGGCACTTTAAAGCCTTTATGTTTAATGCATTATAAAGGTATTCATAATGTACATTATAATATATTATATCTTTTCATAAATAATTGTAACCAAAGTTAAAATGCATTATAATATTTGCAGATTCCTTTTTACATCTGAATTCTGAAATTCGATGTTTAAATGCATTATACTACTTTATACTCTAAAGGTACTATAATATATTATAACTGTGGTTACAATTATTCATGAGACCATACAATGCATTATAAGGTGCATTACAATACATAATTAATGCATTAAAAATACTTTTATAATGCATTATATATAAAGGCTTTAAGTAAAGTGTGATTTTATCTTTAGTAAATTACCCATGATGCAGGAATTTATCCAAGACATCACAAAAGAAACAATTTCATATCACATAAAAAGTCAATTATTTTTTCATCTGTTAATTTTTCCCCCCCTGAACTCTAAAAGGTTTGCTTAGTGCACATGCTCTTACATACTGATTTATCAACATACTGATTTTCCACATGGAAAATATAGTTATATAAATCATAAACTTTATTTTGAAAAATAATACGTTTAAATGCCCAAAATCTAAAAATGCCATGCATAAACAGTAAACACATGCACTTACATGAACATATGCAAGTATGGTTAGATAATAAACAAAGAAATACATTTATGAAACAGACAAAATCAAACAACAAATGAAGCAGCAAACAACAAATAACGAATTCAAATATATATAGAAACAAAGCAATATTTTCTTATAAACAAAAAAAAAAAAAAAAAAAAAAGTCAAATACAATATATCAATTCTAGCGAACAAAGAAGTGAGCCAAAGTTTACAAACACACACCCTCTGATTGGCTGCAAGTTCAGCGAGTGCATTTTCAGCAGATGTTTAAAGCTCTCAGTGTTCCCGGACTTCTAGGAGTTCCCAAGATAAAGGCAAGTCTACACTTGTGGCTGTGTGTGTACACATGTTTGTGTTATCTTGCGGTTGTGAATGCCAAAAGCAAGACATTATTTATGTGAGTGTTCCCATGCTATGCAAGTTTTCTTAAAAGAAAAAAAAAGGAGAAAAAAGTTTGTTCACATTCAAGGGTTCAGGGTGTACAAAACATATGGGCCAAAGGTCAGTGGCCACATTCAAAACATCCACAAATTTGCAGGGATCAGCAAACAACACAAATGCAGGAGAAACACAGGTCATCTTAGACATTTACAAGAAAAAAAAAAAAAAAAAATCAACAGCACATTTATGCTGATAAACAGTCATTATCTGGAACAGTTTCATTAAAAGGTAAAAATATTTCTAAACATTTTAATTGGGAACAACTCATCAACAAATCATTGGATTTCATAAATAAAAGGGCTTTGCCTATAATTATATTCCTCATTATAATGATTATCAGACATAACTTAGTATTTTTTGTTTGCAGCTTATTTGAGACAACCAATAAAAATAACAAATGCAGAATGCATAGAGTACATTTATGAAAAATAGAATAAACTAACATGGTCATAACCACATGTGCCAAACTACTGCTTGGCACTTAGTCACTTAGCAGCACGTACAGTCTTGGCATTTCATATCACATAATACATTGACTTTTATCATTACTCATTAGTGACATATGAGTTGTAAACTATATAGAGCACATTTTGAACCAGAAGCCATTTATATGAGAGGCAGTCATGGCCATATTTGGAGAGTCCGGTTTGAGCCCACCGGAGCAAAGATAGCCTGACTGACTGGGGCTTTGGATTACAGTACAAAGCTAGAGAGCTCAAATCAGGAAGGTCTCCAACTACAAAGAGCTGCTCTGCTCAGGAGACAACACTCTTTAAAAATATCTGGTGATTGTGGGCTTTGTTGATTGTATTTGATTGAAAAGAGCACTACATAATTTTTGCATAGCCAAAAAATGGATCTTTCAGGCATGAATACTGAAGTCATTACTAGAGTCATTACATCAGTAATCCTTCTTCCAAAACGTGTTTTTGTCTTATTCACTAGTAAGCCTATTATAAGTGTTTATATTTTTTATGTTTTTTGGACACAAAAATAGTTTAACGTACACTACCATTCAAAAGATTGGGGTCGGAAAGATTTTTTTATGTTTTTGAAAAATACAATTTGATACAAAAAAATAAAGAAAAGTTGTTGGTAACAGAATACATTTGAGAACAAATGTCTGGAAATCCTAACCAAATCGGAGATTGAAGGTAGGGTGGGCGAGCTAGCTTTAAAAGCGCAAGATCCCACCCTCCCTCCAGAGCTTCTCCAAAGCCTCTCCTCCGAAACACATGAACAAGTAAAGCAGGGAGCAAACAAAAGCGTCACGAGAGACGACGTCAAACTACCTCATGTCTCAAAGCACATAAAATGTCAATGATAATGAACAAACAACACCTGACTGCTGCAGATTCATTTCGGTGCTGATAGTTTTGTCATTGAAACGCATAAATTCTTCAAATTCTTCATAAATTCTTCAAAAATTCTTGTAAGCTCCTTGTTTTGGTTCAGGAGGAACTATAAAAGGTGGCTGTTGTGTAAGTTGTGGTGCTTGGTGACTGACGTCTGTCTAACTCGGCATAGCATGATACGTATGATGTCTGAGCGAACAGGGTCAAGTCAAGTCACCTTTATTTATATAATGCTTTTTACAATATAGATTGTTTCAAAGCAGCTTTACAGTGATAACAGGAAAAAAATGCAACAAAGTTTGTTTCTGCTATACAGCAGATCTAGAAGAAATAGTAAAAAGTGGGAAGAAATTACATCAGCGGTCACGTTTCACATAGCCAAAGATATGTTACCTATCAGTACCGTGGAAAAACCTGGCTTCAAACATAGAGATATATATTGAACATCGTAAAAATGTCAACAATATCGAGATATAATTTTTTTATATATATATCGCCCAGCCCTAGTTGACAGGCAGGTAGGACATCGTATCCAAGGGCAATGACTGGACAAACATTTTATGGTCCTAGGCCTTCCAAAGACAATATAAATGCATATAAATACATTTAGACAAATTAACTTAGTGATTGCTATCGGGATGTGAAGAGACTTTCAACCAGCATAACAATTTTGTTTTTGTTTTTAAAGCAAATCACCTACCCTGCCTTTAAAGTCTGGGAAGAGTTTCATCAGAGTTTACCATTAACATTATAGTTGACCATTATCAAAGATCCATTGACATTAAGGTGATGTTTAAACCACATAGCAATGTTTTTTAGGAAACAGTATTTTAAAGAGAGAGTATTAGGAAAGCTGTCTCTTTAAAGAGAGAGTATTAGGAAGAGCCTCTCAAACCCAACAGAAGTCTAGCACATGCCATTTCCATCACATTCTCCTGATTCCACAACTCAGAACCACCCAATCACAACAGTAATGTCAAGGAGAAAGCAGTGATGATGCAGCAAACACATGCTCAGATGGGCGCGTGCACACACATGCCCTTCAAACGGTTGCTCAGAGGATAAATAGGGAGCCAAAAATAACCTCAGTAAACTTCAGTCCACCCCACAGCTTTACTGCTCGCTCTGTAAATATCTCTCTCAACCCTTCTTGTTTTTTGGTCTCTCCACCTCCACTGTCTCTCACAAAAAAAAACAACCTATCAGACAACTTTTGGCCACCAACCTATGACTTGTGTACATAAACATGTCCAAGAAAACTACAAGCTTGCAGCTAACACACCAGAACCACAGTGAACTTATGAACTTATGTTTCTGCCAAACAGTTGTTATATACCTGGTTTAAATAAATAAATATATATATTTTTAAATATATATATATATACTACAGTAAATGCAAACTAGGAAATTTGCTGCAAATTTTGCTAGAAGTATTTTAATCATATAACATCTTTCCAAAGCTCAAGATCACTTAAAAAAAACCATCAAAGAATACAAAAGAATGATCTACTGGGATTTTCACGCACAACCATCTCTAGCGTTTACAGAGAAAGGTCAGAAAAAGAGGAATTATGCAGTGAGCTGCAGTTCTGTTGGCAAAAATGCCTGGTTGATGCCAGAAGTTGGAGAATGGGCAGACTAGTTTGAGCTGATAAAAAGGCAACAGTAACTCAAATAAGCACTTCTTTCAACAGAGCTCTGCAGAAGAGAATCTCTGAACACACAAAACGTCGAACCTTGATGTAGTTGGGCTGCAGCAGAAGACCACACTGGGTGCCACTCCTGTCAGCTAAGAACAGGAAACAATTCACACAGGCTCACCAAAATTGGACAATCGAAGATTGGAAAAACATTGCCTGGTCTGAAGAGTCTCGATTTCTGCTGTGACATTCAGATGGTAGGCTCAGAATTTGGTGTAAACAACATGAAAGCATGAATCCATCCTGCCTTGTATCCACGGTTCAGGCTGCTAGTGGTGGTGTAATGGTGTGGGGGATATTTTCTTGGCACACTTTGGGCCCCTTAGTGTCAGTTGAGCATTGTTTAAACGCCAAAGCCTCCCTTAGAATTGTTGCTGATCGTGTCCATCCTTTTATTATGACCACAGTGTACCCATCCTCTGATGGCTAATTCCAGCAGAATAAAGCACCATTTCACAAAGTTTAGATCATCTCAAACTGCTTCCTTGAACACGACAATGAGTTCACTATACTCAAATGGCCTCCACAGTCACCAGATCTCAGTCTAATAGAGGAGCTTTGGGATGTGGTGGAATGAGAGATTCACATCATGGTTGTGCAGCTGACAAATCTGCAGCAACTGCGTCATGTCAATATGGACCAAAATCGATTACCTTGTTGAATCTATGGCACGAAGAATTAAGGCAGTTCTGAAGGCAAAAGGGGGACGACCCGGTACTAGCAAGGTGTACCTAATAAAGTGAGTGTATTTATGCATGTAAATCTCCGATCAAGTGGAAAGACAGAAATCTATGCAACTTATTTGAAATTATATTGTGCTACTAAAATGCCGATTAAGATCAAATTATGGCAGGTCCAGCTAATGCACATGCACAGTGGGACCACATAATTTTAAGCATTACGGTTACTCCCTTATTTCTGACACACCTGTTAGTAAATATAGAAGACAAACCCAAACACTATGTGAGACACTGTGTCTCTGCAGTTGCTGGTAATAAGTGCAAAACAAAAACACTTGAGCAAGACTGAGAGTAACACTATCTGCAGACATTTCTAGAAGTGACCAGTCTCACAGTTGGATATCTAGTCTGTCCTCACTTACATTCTCTCTCCCTTTCATTTAATTTCTGAGTAACTCTTTACAATAAGTTCCCATTAGTTAAGAGTAAAATAAATTAACATTAACTAACAATTACCAATACATTTGTTACATTACTTATTAACTTGATACAAATACTGTTCATTGTTAGTTCATGTTAGCTAAGGTCCATTAAATAATATTACCAGATACAACTTTTGATCATTTTGATAATATATTTGTAAATGTTGAAATTAACATTACCTAAGATTGACAAATGCTTTAAAAAGCATTTTATTGTTAGATCATGTTAACTAATGTAGTTAACTAAAAGTTAACAAATGGAACCTTATTGTTCCATTATAACACTATTAGTGTTAGCATTTTCTGTGTCTCTCAACCACTTTATAATGTGTCTCTCAACCACTTTATAATTCCTTAAAGCCTATCTTGTTGTGTATAGAAAAAGAGAAGACAGCAATGATGAAATATTTTTCAGTGCAGTTGCTGCCTTTGGCATGTGTTTCTTGTGCACATGGACACCCACATCCACCCAACCAACTGTGATGTACTGGGACAGTGCTGCGATTGGGTTAATCAATTTAATTTTCTAATGAACTGCATCCATGGCAGTGTGTGTGTGTGTGTGTGTGTGTGTGGGGGGGGGGGGTGGGGGGGGGGGGGGGGGGTGCAGCTGTTTTAAAGTTTTGTGTGTGCAGCTGTTTTAAAGTGATTGCCAGGTTGTGTGTCTTTATGTGTGTGTTCTAATATCAGTCTCTCTGCTGCACAAATTGGCCACTATGTAATATGAGTGTAATGTCTTTTGCGGGTCACTAGAGACTGGAGGACATGAAGTTTCTCTCAGATACTCTGACAGGGCAAAAGCTGCTTTTTTTAATCCTCCTAAAATTAGTTGAAAGTAGGTACATTCTTTATAATACACTTGTTAAACCATTAGGCAGTTGTAGCCTAATGGTTAGAGTGTCAAACTTGTAACCTGAAAGTTGCAGGTTCAATTCTCAATACTGGCAGGAAAATGTAGGTGGGGGGGAGTGAATGAACAGCACTCTCTCCCAAACTTTGGCAGCCACAACTGAGGTGCCCTTGAGCAAGGCAGTGGGTACCTAACCCAATCACTCCCCAGGCGCTGCATTGTTTGTTTATTAAGTTTTTAACGCCATGGTAGCATCAGGGCTATTTACATGGCAAACATTTAAATTAAATGATATAAAATATTTCAACTATCATCAAAATCTAAGATACATTCTGAAATATTCCATGTAAACATGTTTCTGAATAAAAGCGTTTTCTAGCAGTATCATAAAAATTACAATCCAACAGAATATGTTCATCAACAGTCATAAGAGACATTAAGGAGGAAATTTGCATTTCAATTAAAAGCCGTGCAAGTCTTGAGTGACCCAGTCGGCACCTAGTGAAGAAAACTTGGTCATGCCTTGATTTGAAGTTATGGAAGACATTTCTTTTTATACCGGGGTTTATTTCATTCATACAGTTTATAATTTTTATATTCGTCACATTACTTCTGTCACTTGTTAGTAATATATTAGTTAATTAACAGTCTGAAATCAGAAGGTGGTATTTGACAGTCAGATATTTCCAGGCCAAGTGCATCCCTGACAGCCGTGTCCGCTCTCTTATTACCAGTCAGTCCAATGTTACTTGGAACCCAGCAAAAGATAATATTAAAGTTTTCCGGGACGCCGCATTGAATGGCTGCCCACTGCTCCGGGGGTGTGTGCACTGTCCAGTTTGCAGTGTGTGTGTGTGTGTGTGTGTGTGTGTGTGTGTGTGTGTGTGTGTGTGTGCGTGTGTGTGTGTGTGTATGCACTACTTACTGCTCCTAATGTGTGTGCACTAACTTGGATGGGTTAAATGCAAAAGGCAAATTCCAAGTATGGATTACCATACTCTGCCTTCACGTCACTATCACTTTATAGATGGCCAAAAGGGCAATTTGTTTGATTTATGTATGATTTCAATTTAATGCAAAAATTAGGTAAAACATTATTTAACAAAACTATACCTGGTAAACAGTTTACTTAAAGCTGCAATACGAAACGTTTTTGGGTAAAATGAACAAAATCCCTTTGAGCTACATTGCTAAAACAAAATGCAAGAAAGAGTCAGATATGACAGAATTTCTATTTTCCATACTAACTTTTATTCAATTTTGTGTTTCAACCACAGCTTTGTGCAGCGAATGACGGTGCTGTTGCACACTGGTAAACGACCCAGTTCTTATATACTAAACACTATTAGGATATAGCCTAATTGTTATTCATTTTATTTTGTGGCAGCTCCAACTGCTTCCAACCCCCCAAAAAATCTATATTTTTGTCCTCCACACAAACACTTAACCATCAGACATTAGCGATAGACAGCAAAAAATACCCATGAAGCATGCACCTCATCCTTTACGCATGTTGATGATATGACAGATAACTAGCTATTGACTGTGGTTCCATTCATAAAGCACATATCCACCAAAGTCACTCTCAAAATTCGTTTTTGATTCCTAAAAAAAAACTAAGAAAACCTCTTTGCTTATATGAGTTAGAACGTCAGTCTGTTTCAAAACTGATCTTTGTATGAGCAAACCATACCAAGTGCTCCAAACGTGACGGACAGCAGTGTTCTGTCGCTGTGTGACAGCTCATTAGCAAAATTCTCTGGAGAAATGCAGAAAACTGTGCAGAAAATGGCAATCCTGTAGGGACTCTGTATGTCTTCAAGAATACAGTTTGAAATGGGTTGGTACCAGAGGGATGAGTGAGTCAGTGTTGGTATTTGAGGGGTACTGCAGAATTTTTGTTATCACTGCTGCATGTGAGCAGAGCAGCACGTGGGTCTGCAGACAGAGACCACACACACACACACACACACACACACACACACACACACACACACACACACACACACACACACACACACACACACACTTCTGGTACAGAAAGTAGCAGTTCCCCTCTATCCTCTTATGTACTCAGTCTATCTGCTTTTCTCTCATCTGCCTCTCTCCATACTGCAACTACCTCTCTTCAGGGCTGAACACATCCATCTTCTGTTCCCTCTCTGCAAAAAACATCCACTGCTATACAACATAACATCTCCAATGACCAAACTGTCAAATGGTCACTGATATGCGTTTTTGATTTTAGTGCCAATATCTAGACAGCATGGTGCCCACTGGCCAATATATTAGCAATAGGCCTATACATAATGCATTTCTATTATGAGACGTTGCTAAAGTTCTGAAATTAAATGCACTAATTTTTCACAATATTCACTCAAAATTCACAAAACAGAGTGATATTGTACTGGTATATGAACTGACACGTGGAGAGGTACAATTTAATCAGCCAAACGGACACAGATATAGGCTCAAAATTGTCAAATTGGCACTAATCAAACAAAATAATATTCTCAAATAATCATCCATTAATTGATTGTTACATCACATACTTACGAAATCATCTGAATCAGAATTTTACTAATGCCAACCAGTGTTTTCAATATTACATGGTAAATGAACATCAACTACATTTTTATCACCAAAATGATCAAGAACAAAAATACACTGAAGCATATTGAGCGCAATAACCGTGAATTCAACTTCAAAACTATCTTTAGTTGATTTTATGAGGTGAGAAAAAAAAAAGAGCCTGGATCTAATCTTTGGACAGTAAATCAAAGAGCAAACATGGTGTTCAATCTGGCACAGATATAGATTACTCAGTGAAAGTTACAAAAGCCAACAATGGGCCAAAACGTTTCAACATATTTTTAATGAGAGTCCTGTATGGGAACAGATGATAATATATGGGGGAACAGAACTTCATAACTACCACACTCTTAATAAACCTTAAAATAGCATGGCTGTTACTGGAGGTTTAACCAATTTTTTTTACTGCAAATGGCAAAGCAGAATGCAAATGACCTAAAAAGCTGTTAAGCAATGTGTAGAGATTCTGCAGAATTTGACAAGGGCCAAGGAATGAAGATAAAGGGAAACTTAAAAATTAATCTTTTAACTTCTTTAGGTTATCAATTTACCTGTCTTGGACCATTGTAACAACATACAAGAGTAAGGCTGATTAATAAAATGTTGTGCAGCAGAAAAAAAAATGTTAATCTATCATTTGCAAAAATTATTATAGGTAAAAATCCGCAACAGTAAGTAACATTTTCATACAAGGTTCCACCTCTTTTTGGCAAGTAACTTTTCTAGTAATTCATGATTACAGAGTAAGGATTTTCATCATCATTTTATAGAGATAGAATGTACAATCCCACAAGATTTTTCTGACTTTTCTTTAAAAAAAGAAAAAAAAAAAGAAAAAGAAAAATCCATTCCCTGATATTTTCAGGCTTCCATGCCTGTGGGAACACTGTTCTATAGGCCTACAGCAAATGAAAAAAAATACTTTTGAGGCAATTTAAAGCTCTGCTAACGAATGGTTTGAAGAGACACTTTCCCTGTGACATTCATTCTCTGTGTGGTTGCTCTTGTTTCTGGAGCTTTCCAGTCACATTAGATGCATTAGATTAGATATAAGGGTCGATATGTTCCTCTTCACACCAAAGCATGATCTAATCTCATCTCATTACACTCTTCCTGTCCTTCTCACACTTCTTCTCGAACACTCTCTCTCCATCACATCTCTCATCTTTCACCCTCTCCCTCCCTACTGTTCTCTCTCTCCTTCAAGAATGCAGCATGGAATTTTCCAAGCAGAAAGCAGCAATATATGTGACCAGTTACCTGATAAAAGAGCTCAGGACACAGAGGACACAGGAGTGGAAAAATACCGGCTGACACAGAGACACACACACACACGCACATACACAAACTTCAATACCTGCATTGTCAATAGAACAAGAGGCACATTTCACACAGACAACACGTAACCGTTTGCCCGCATTTACGGTTTCATTTCATACACAGTCTTCCTTTATATCACAACATATTTATCCAAAGCAGACTCACACAAGCATGACACAACAATAACGTAGAGCATATCAAATCTGACCCCATCTGCCCCTAACGTGAAATCAGATGCTTGGTGTTTTGTTTAGATGAAAGAAAACGTTTAATATGCAGAGACATCTAAGCTGTTCTTTTGTTATATAAATTAGACGCTCAACCTTTAAATTCACTCACTTGCAAGCTTTAATGATCATTCAAAATGTTATCAGCAGAGCATCTACAGTAGATTCTCCTCAAGTTCCACATGGTCTCTGTTGGATATGATTGGTGTAGCAGTGAGAGCCACGACTTTGTCAGCATCAGTCAGAGTGTGAGAATGTTTAGAGGTCAAACTAGGTTTGAATGATTGAATGATTCACATACTGTACATAAAAATATACACACACCTACACGATAGATGGATAGAAAGATAAGACAGAACGATAGATAGATAGAATGTTAGAACGACAGATAGATAGAACGTTAGAATGATAGATATAACGTTAGAATGATAGATAGATGGAACGTTAGAACGATAGGTAGATAGAACAATAGAACGATAGATAGAATAATAGAACGATAGATGGATAGATAGATTTCACTCATCATTTACTCATCTTCATGTCATTCCAAATCTGACTTTTTTTTCTGGAACATTAAAGAAGCTATTCTGAGAAATGTCTGTTTTTTTTAATACAAAATTACAACTTAGTTTGTTCCAAACATTCTTCAACATTCTGCAGAAGAAAGTAAGTCATGCATGTTTTGTGAGTGAGGGTGAGAAAATGGAGGTAACAAAGTAAGCTTATACACTGGAGGTTTTCATAAAAGCACCTAAAAATAATTGCTTCACAAGATCTCAAGTCAGCATCTGCTAAATGGCCTCAAATCATATTCTGAAGACCATTCAGCAGTCTCCTGCCAACATTATCATAAAGTATGTGTGCCAGTGTAGTGTCACGAAGTGCTGACGCTGCCGTTTTGACAGTTTATTGCTCAGTGGACAGTGTAATTGTGCGGGAGTGTCTGTGATTGGACTGTCATTGCACCTGAAGGGCGACTGGTGTTTATGACGTCCGTGCGAATGCGAGAAGTGACGCAGTTTCAGCTGAGAGTGTGTAGGCATGATTCAGACTGCAGGCTTTCAGGAACAGCAAAGAGGAGAAAATGAATCTTAGACGGCAATGCGCTAAAAGAAGTGCAATCCAACAGATAAAAACAGCTTTCACACATACGCCTGCTCATATATAGTCTATATCTCTTCCCTGGACAATGTGCATGCGTGTTGTTATGAAGAAAACAGCTGCGTGAGCAGAGTGATGATTTTAAGCTTTGTTGCTGCAGCTTTTTCATTCTTTACTAAATCCTTTCATCATTCCACTTCATTCCTCCTCTTTGCTATTCTTTCACGTCTTATGTTTGGCCAGCCCTGTGAAACAAGAAAATTATTTTTATAAGACACAATAACACGCCTCCCAACCCGAGGCGCCACACTTCACACGCACACAAAACATTCAATTCCATCCTATATAACCCTCCAGGCTTAATGCTTAAGAGAGTGTATGCCATTTAATGACCTTTTTGTATGGATCACAGTCTGTTGCATAACGTTTAGCGCTGTCCCACTAAGAGCAGAGTTTAAAGAGAAAGAACAACAACAAAAGAAGGGCAGAAGTCACAGATGGCAAAGTCGAGAATGAAAGACAACGAGAAATAGAACACTAGAAAATCAAATCTAGTGCTTTATCCAATATCAGATTTTTTAAAAATGATTTAATTGTGCATGCTCATTTCTCTTGTGCCATCAACTACTGATCACTTAAAGTTAATCTTTAAAGGGATAGTTCACCCATTCTGTCATCATTTACTCACCCTCAAGTTGTTCCAAACCTGTATGATTTTTTTCTTCTGCTGAACACTATTCCCCCCCCCCATACTATGGAACACATCAACTGTTTGGTAACCAATATTCTTCAAATTATCTTCTTTTCTGTTCAGCAGAAGAAATAAATTCATGATGACACAATGTTAGAACGATAGATAGAATTTTCATTTTTGCTGAACTATCCCTTTAAGACAGTAATAATTGAATGAAACTGTTAAAAGTTTAAATCTTTTGCAAATCTCCAAATAGGCCTATCCATTTTTCCATACTGTACATTATAATGTTGTGATGCCTACATTCATTTGTAGTATTTCAAATGATTTATTTTAGCGTTTTATTTGTAATTTATTTAGACACATTTTTTATATATATATATTATTGGCCATAACATACTGTAACATCAGCTTATCAAGTTTTAATATCAGTGCATCCCTAATGTTAAGTCATAAGAGCCAATGTCCATATCCAAAACTGCATCTGTACACTGCCGTACACTGCCAAACACAAGAAAGTCCCTGTAGACAGAAATTCCCATTACTGTGGTTAGAGCTCAGCAACAACAACTCAAAAGTGAATCCATTAATCATTAACTTCTGGTGTGCTAATAAATTGCAAATTACAGCAGTTTTCATTGGAGCTCATCAGACAGATTGCCCTAAGTCATCACAAACACAATCGTAGTTAATGCAGGGCACAAAAACCTACAGTTTCTTTAATAAAAGTCAATCAATTCTAGGGAAACCATTCAAATCGCTTCTAAAAATATCAGCGTGGAAAAAAAAGATTATTTTAGCTCTGAGCGCAGATTGTGTAACTGGCGGTGAGTGCATGTTGTCGTGTCAGACCAGGGGTTTAATAGTCCTCACTATTCTGTCTAGCATTGTTCAAGTCTCCCCACTGACCGTTTGTGTGTACTAAGTGTGTATAAATGAGTGCATGTGTGTGTGGAAACTGGAAATGGTAGCTGAAACAGGATGACGTTCCTCAAAGGTTAATGGATCTAATTCCTGCATATGAATCAGAATCAAATGAGACATGAGAAGACCCTCAGCCAACACTTTTGTATGCAATGCATGCAGACACACTCACATCAGCAATTAAGTAAGATGTATGGAGATGTGGTGTGCCATATGTGTAATGAAGCTGCTGGTCTCCATCAGCATATTTGTCATGACAGTGGAGTTGAGCTGCCTCCGTTCCTGCTGCCGAGAGACAGAGCAACTCACTTATATAACCATGCAAACACACACTCAAAAGCACACACTTGTGTCAGGGAAACTCTAGCTAATGGGTCTCCTCTACCGACATAATAGCTTCACAGTGCAGAGAGATCAGATGACACACTCCATAAATGTCCTCTGGGTCTGGATCCATCATCGATAATAATATGCTTATAGAAATAAGCAGCTTATTTTACATTGTGCTATACATAAAGTATGTTTGCATATTTAACCCCCGGTTTATAGACGAGGCTCAAGCATAGTCCCAGACTAAAATGCATGTTTGAGCTGTTTTAACTGAAAGCAACTTGCACTGACTTATATTAAAATATGCCAGTGCAATTGTTTTGTCTCAAGATGCTCACCAGTAATGTTTTTTTCTAAGGCAACGTTTATAAAAGCTACTTAAATGTAGTAATTGAACTAAGGCCTAATCCTGGCTTAATCTTAAACATGGAAAGCTTTACTAATTTAGCTTTGAGGAAAGTTATTAGCCTCCATTTGAAATGATTAATATGCCTAAAATGACTGCCCTCCCTGACTGGAAACTAAAAGATATTACAAATGAGGATTTTGTTAGACTTACAGTTGTCTAGATCAGGGGTTGCTTTTTTGTCAGCGAAACCCTTTACATAAAATATTTACTCTTTAAAATTATTTTTATATAGGCTACACAACTTGACAAAATAATTGTAATTTTTTCTTTTTTTTTGCCATGTATGGCGATTTTAACAGCGATATGACATTTCATCTGCTGCTGAAACCAAAGACCTTTTTCAGGGTCTTTATTATTATATTAGTAGCAATAGTTTTAACTCAAATTATAAAAAAATACATAAATATATCATATCACTGTAACTGTTGTAAATTACAGTATTACTGTGAAATAAATGAATATTTGATAAATTATTTTACACAAGTTAGCAATATTTCTGTCTTACATTTTTTACTTTCAAAAAGTTCAAACCCTTGAGCTTTTATCATTTCAAATGAAATGTTGGAAATTATGCGAATGTGTAAATAAAGTGAACCAAGTGAAAAATGCGTGTTAAACTCAGTGCATACAGAGATGGAGTTGGAGAGAAGCTGTATTTCTATTTACTGTGATTTAAGATGCTGAAATAATGGAGAGCACTAGAAAATCTAAAATTAGCCAGGCAAAGAGCCTGTTATGCAGACGTCCCATGGAAAGTCCACAGACTCCCAAGCATTACGCTAAGCTAAAAGGGAAACCACCTGATATTCCACTTGCTGTAGTGAATCAGCCGTCTCCGTGACAACAGTTGCATTCCAGTAACAAAATCTATGAACAAAAAGCTGGGGACACACTTAAAGACTAGCTGAAACATTCTAAGACTGAACTCAATACACAAAGACTGGAGCAGATTTTAGTTTTTGACAGTATGATAAGAGCACAAAGCTAAAAACTGACTTGAGGCAGAACACTACACAACACACTTAATGATTGGTGGTCTGCCGAACTCAACTGTCTGAAATGATGTACTGAAACAAACACGGAGTCAACAGACAGCTGACGCTACTTATTTGCAGTGGAATGTGTGCAGGAAAAAAATTGACTGATTGTAAGAATGATAAATGCATGTTGATGCCATGGCAACGTGCCTTGAAAAGTCCTAGGTTTCTCTTCCACGTTTTCTGTTTGCTGTTATCCCCTGAGTAGACTTTCCAGATTAATTTAGTTAATTACAACATTTCTAGTGCTGTATTTAAACCAAGCAATAATGTAAACTGATAGGCCATTCTTAAACCAGGAATTAAAAAAAAATGGATTGGTTTGTTCGTAGCAAAAACACTAGGCTTTTTTTCCGTTCTGGTTCAGAGTAGCGGTTTACGAAATAAAATACTGCTTTATTTATTCGTTTAGACTATTTAAATTAATACATATTCAGAAACAAGTGCAGTTATATAGCCTACATAAGCGATTTTATTTTTTCTGTTTAACTTTTAGTAGTCCAGATCGAAATAAAAGAATACGTAATATTATTTTTAAAATGAGAGAAAACGCTGCTTATTCTGAATTTTTACAGAATGCAGTTTCACTTTTTTTTGTCTGCAGAACTAAATGAATAGCCTAAAAACAATTCACTTGCATTGTTAACTTATGAAACAATAACAATATAAAATAAACATCAAAAACAAGATATTTAGCAAAATTACAAAAATAAGGATGAATGATGTTTGACAGGGAATGCATATCCACAGCAGTCACAGGCGGCAGTCGAAAATATTAAACGTTTCAAAAAAATCTTTGTGAAGACGACTGGCAACATCTGGTTCTTAAAGGGGTGGTTGGTTATGATTTCACTTTTCTAAGTTTAGTTAGAGTGTAATGTTGCTGTTTGAGCATAAATAACATCTGCAAAGTTACCATGCTCAAAGTTCATAGCAAAGGAATATATTTGCTTTTAAAGAAATCGTTTTTTAAGGACTACAACAAACGGCTGGTAGGGACTACACAACATTCCTCCCGGGTTAGTGACATCACCAACCCTAAAATTTACATAAACCCCACCCCGAGAACATGCAGTCCATGTTGAGAGGAAGAGTTGTTGTAGTCGAGCACATTTGCGAGTCTGTTTATGCTGTCGCATCCGTCTTTTCACATGCAATACAGTATGTAACACAAATGCAATAGCATTTCACTCTGGAGGCATCTTACAACTGTTCCCACACAAGCGATTTATAGATTATTATGACAGAATATGCTAATCAATGACTTGAAGATAGTTAACTCCACATCAGCAACATAAATTCATCAACTAACCATTCAGAAACTTCCTGTTTATTCTACATGTTGAGTCTTGAGTCTCTCCATCATTGTCCGACTCAAGTTTTAACATAAAAGGCAGAATAGTTTCTGACATTTTAGTGCTTGTCTGTGTGAGGTAATCGGAGCTGCTAACACACGAGCTCTTGAAGCTCCGCCCTCTGTGCCGGGAGCAGCAGCTCATTTGCATTTAAAGGGACACACACAAAACAATGCGTTTTTACTGACCTCAAAAAGGGACAACTTTAACATGCTGTACAAAATTATTTGTGGGGTATTTTGAGCTAAAACTTCACACTCTGGGGACAACAGAGGCTTATTTTACATATTGTAAAAAGGGGCATTATACCACCCCTTTAAATTCTAAGACACACCACAGGTTTAAACACAGACTGTAAACACAACAGACCCAGTGTGTTTCAGTCGTCATGACCAAATTACATTCATAATTGTCCTGACAGTCATGTAGTGTGTTCCCGGTTTAAGAGGTCAAACAATTTGAGATGGTGGTTCTCTAAGTCTCTCTAAGTCATTTTTTTTTTCTGAAACACAAGACCTATTCACTTCCCCAAAGACTCTAAGGCTATGCTCATGTTGAAGGCAGCTTTCTTTTTTCTCACATGACATGGATCTGTGTTTTTAGACCGTGTGAACAATAAAAATCCTGCTGAATATGAATTTTAAATTACAGTCTCTACCACTTTCATATGTAAAACAATACTGGTACATATCCAATAACTTGCCATTCAACATTTTTCCTTTTTTGCACACTATAGGAATAATTACACACAGAAAGGGTCACATGTACATAGCCTACGTACGTACACATACATACATACATACATACATACACACACACATACATATATATATATATATATATATATTATATACATACATACATACATACAATGTTTTGATAACAAAATTTAATATTAAGCCTATATCAAACTAAATTTGCATTAATGCCAGGAAATACTGGTATAAATAGGTCAGTTTAGGAGTGTCACCTGTTTGGAACGGTGTCTGATACAGACCACATTTTGAAAGTCATGTGAACAACCTCTAACAGACACGGGATAGCGTCAGCTCATGGAGAACAACACTTATACAGTAGGACATCTCTCTATATTCTGGCTCAGGCAGAGACCAGAGTTATGTGCAAACAAACCTTACAGTTGATCTGTAGCATCTACTGAAGCTCTCTCTAACATAAGCACTATAAATCTAGCCCAGAGCATCACATTACCGGAGTATAACCAACAAGACCCAGACAGAACAGAACCGAGAAATGACACTAAAGTCGTAGGGTGCAAACATATACACAGAGTGAAAGTTGTGCATGTGCGTGTGTGAGAGAGCTGCTATTATTAGCTCTATTATTTTTGCTATTCCTTATATTATATACTTTTGCTATTCCCTATATTAAATAGTAAAAGTATTACACGACATAGACACTAATCATATCCTCCCTTGTTAAATTGGAAACTATAAGACTTCAGTCCAGTGTAACTAAAAGTAGCGAATACTAAATTTAATGTTATACAGCATCTAGTAATAACAATTAACAAAGCTATTTAAAGTAGCTTCTCCTGCACTGCTATAAGATAATCAGAAGGTAAGACCACTTTTTCGAAACATACTTGGCTTTCTTTATTTCTG
Organism: Abramis brama; assembly: GCF_963993115.1. Taxonomy (NCBI): domain Eukaryota; kingdom Metazoa; phylum Chordata; class Actinopteri; order Cypriniformes; family Leuciscidae; genus Abramis; species Abramis brama. Next base: position 11,087,080 of record NC_139973.1, on the reverse strand, counting down.
GAAAAGTGCTCGATGATCCATCAAGCATACATACAAACAAACCTTCAAAGAGTTCATTTTCCTAAATGTCTGTTCTTGTGTGAGGGCTGTGACATTTAGCCAACGGCTTTGGTTTGTTTGAATTGAAAAGGTGGAGCTAATCAGATAAAAAGGCTGTCATTTAGTAGGATGTTTTGCCGTAAGCTGACTCATTCAACACTGTCAGGAAAAGGGATTATGTGAGAACTACCGGAAACTACCCTCTTTTCTGCAGTTAAAATATTTATGCCAGCTCGTCTTGTTGAGTCAACAAGCCTGCCTGGCACCCAGTGGTGTTCTCATTATTTCCTGAAAGCAGCATTAAAATAAGTGATGTTGAGCTTTTGCTATCTCTCTGTTGTTTTATACATGCAGCTCAGTGAACACCATTATAATAAATTGAGTTTGGCTGCCTTCAGGGAAAGCTAAATTTAGGGTAACCGGATTTCTCAATGCCAGTTAAGTGTTTAAAAAATACTTTGGCTGTTATTTTGGAGCATTTATATATAAAAAGCCCCCCCCCCCACAAGATTCCTTTAAAACATTCCTTAAGGTAAAATGTAGGCCATGTTTTTTTTTTATGTCTGAACTTAATTCGGCACTCGCGCACCATTTTCTGTGCTGGGCACATCCAGAGCACATGCACAAAAAGCCACCTCTCATTTAGTGCACAAATAATGAATTGAGTTCTCTTTTGCATCTTTTTGTGCTTGAACAGACAAATGCACACAAAATTGTCGAAATATCCTCTTAAACACAGTCGGTTATGTCTTAAGCGAAGGTAAACAGTTGAGAAAGAAAACAGTTGGATCTGTGCTTCAGGTCTTAAAGTGACAGCAGCCTAATAAATCTGCTGCCGTCTGTGTTATTACTGTTAGTCAAAGAACAAAGGAAAAAGAAAATCACTCACTGATCTTGACTGAATAACTTTAATAAGGATTAATCTATATTATTTTTATAAAAAGAAAACTCTGCAGAGTTTTTTATATTTGTTTTTAATCTTTGAACTAATAATGTATGACATTTATTTCAAGTTTTCTGGGTTTTAAAGACATGAGGCTGAGTAAATAATGACAGAATTTTAATTGTTGGAAAAAGTATTCCTGAAATGTTTTCATGGCCACTGTTTTACACTGACGAAAAAAATGAAAAAATAGTTTGCAAATGTTAGATGTTTATTCCTCTATATATTTGTGTGAGAGCAGCAGCCTGCAGAGATTTACTTTAAGTGATCTCATGTGTACAAAACTGAAAGAGTCCAAATCTCAGAGCACATCTCTCCCATTCAGTGCCAAACACGTGTGAGCTGCATTTCAGGATCCCTTGAAAGGCAACCAGACAGAGAAAGAGCTGTATCCTACATTTATTGAGGCAGTGTCAACAGCTTAAGTCTGTACACATATTCTATTTGGTTGATCTTCTTGATTGTTCACAGGCGTTTCTTGTTAGTCATTAGTCTTGGTGTATAAATAGCCCTCATGTTTTCATTGTATCTTGCCTAGTTTTGTTTTTGTAACCACTGTTGGTGAGTCTCATGTAACCAAGTCAAATTCATGTATTTTGTCGTGTTGTGTTGGTGTCCGTGCCAGTATCCATGCCTGTGCCAGTGTCCATGCCGGTGTGTCTGTGTCCGTGTGCCGGTGTCCGTGCCGGTGTCCATGCCAGTGTCCATGCCAGTGTCCGTGCCAGTGTTGGTGTCCGTGTCTGTGGCGGAGTTCATGTCCGTGCCGGTGTACGTGCCGGAGTCCGTGTCCATGCCGATGTTGGGGTCTGTGTCTATGTCGGTGTCGGAGTCTGTGCCCGTTTCGGTGCCGGCTTTGTTACGTGCCTGTGTCCAGTACCAGAGTCCAGTGTCCGTGGCGGTGTCCATGCAGGTGCCAGTGTCCGTGGCGGAAAACGGTATCCGTGCTGGAGTCGGTGTGTCCATGTCGGTGTGTTCGTGCCGGAGTCTGTGTCCGTTTCGGTGCCGGTTTCATTACGTGCCGGTGTCCATGCCGGAGTTCGCGCCGGTGCTGGTGTCCATGTCGGTGTCTGTGCCTGCTTTGGTGCCGGAGTCTGGTGTCCATGTCGGTGTCTGTGTCCGTTTCGGAGTTTGTGTCCGTGCCAGTGTCCATGCCGGATTCCGGTGTCCGTGTCCATGTCGGTGCCGGAGTCCGTGTCCATGTCGGTGTCTGTGTCCGTTTCGTTACGTGCCGGTGTGTGCGTGCCTGTTTTCCGTGTCGGTGTCCAAGCCACGGTGTCCGTGCCCGTGTCGGTGTGTTCGGTGCCGGTGTCCGTGCTGGTGTGTCCATGTCGGAGTCGGTGTCCGTATTATTTTGAAATTCTCATAGACATGTTTCCTGTTTCCATGCGTTTCCCTTCCCATCACGTGATTGTCTTGTGCTTCCCTAGTCTTATGTGTCACAAAGGTATGGTCCCTTTATTCATTTGAAATGCTATTGCAGTTGCTATGGTAATTTGCCAAATCCTGCTATACTTAGGTCAGCTATCACTGCTGGCTGAACATTTGTTTACGTGAATGTAGAGCATGTTAAGACAGATGGCCCCTACAGTCAATCTGGATCACTGCCAGTGAAGCTATTATACTTCAGACAGGACATCAAATAAAAGAGGACCTGCACGCAGGGTGACAGGTGACCTTGATGTGCATTAAATCACACTGATACACACAAGGACAGAACACTACCTTTATATTAATATTTTTGAAGGTGGTACATCTGTATTTGTTTGTGTGTGTGTGTATATATGTATGCATATGTACAGTATATACAATACACACATATACACTGTAAGTGAAGAGATTGTAAAGTAACCCCACAAATGGATTTTGGAAGACAATAAAATATATTTTTACAGCCATTATTGTAGATGAACAGGATGATTTTCATTATTGTATTACAGTTCAGTTTTTTACAGAATGTTTTTTTTTATGTCAATGCAAAAAAAGTAATTATTTATAATAAAAAAAATCTTTTTTTTTTCTTTTGATTTTGGTATTCATTCTTCATGTGATTCACTCATAAGTAATTCCAAACACTAAGAGTCGAGACTAATGGATGATTTTGCCGCAGGACAGGACTGTCATTAGAAAATGCTTTTTTAAGACATTAGGTTAAAGGACGGTCTTTATCTCTGTCTCGTAGTCTTGTCAGCATCTTTCTCACGTGTTATTATTCGTGACCTGTCATAGAGCATCTCTATCATGCTTTCCATCCTGCAAAACAGGTCTGAGTAGTCAACAAAATTTTTGGTTTGTAAGGACTCTCTGCTTCTTAAATTACAGTGCTGGCTACTTAAAAACATTAGATGCAATCTAGAGAACTTCAGCTAGTAGTAAATAAAAAAAGGTTGCTCGCGGACGTCGCGGCTAAGTAGCCTTTCGGAGCCACGTGTTTTTCTGTAATGGTGAACATGGTTCAGGTAATTATGGCAATTAATTAGAAACAGATTGTAACCTTGTCAGAAAGCAAAAACTAAAACCCACCTCCAGACCAAGGACACAATAATGTGGTCTAGACAGGCAACACAATCATAACTCTCAACACTACTGACAACTAATACAAAACTTGCTGAGGCTATAGAGGGAAAGGGGGAATAATCTCAACCTTTAACCAATTTCCAGCTCCCTGCTGACTCCTTTTTGAAGTCTGAATATTGTTCTTAATTTTGAGATGGAGGAAAAACAATAAACAGAAAATTCCTGGAAACCATAAAACAATAACATCAAGGAAGGCCAGAGCAATAAGCAGGTGGGGTGCGGTTTATTGACGCTGTGTGATTTTTATTATATGTACTGTAGTGTATGAACAAGTAAACACACTCACAGAATATATTGCTTGAGTGCAATAAAGAAGATGGAAATTGCCAGCATTTCTGTTAAAGGAAGATCAATGTTTTCTTTATTGAGTTTGATATTGTGCTTAAATTGATCTAGTAGCTTATAATATTATATATATAAAAGACAAGAACGATAAGAAAACATTGGCATATCCTCATATATAAAGTAGCATAAATGACAATTACTGCACTTTGTGATAATAAAAGCACTGTCAATAGCAAAAACAAAGCAGATACTACGGGATAAGGAGAGTCAGATGAAAAACAAGACCACAAAACATACTCGTGCTATACTGACAGGTTAATAGTTCAAAAACTAATTCAGAATATAAAAATGTGGGCTGACTAGGTACTAGGAAACTGGAGAGCTCCACTAGCCAACTAACTAATGGTATGTTTACATGACAATGATGTAGTAAAAATGGAAAAGTTTTTCCTTTGCTTTTTTCGCATACAGCGTTGTCAAAACGAGATTCAGTAACATGAATGACAGTGTCGTTTTCAAAAACTTGCAATTTTAAGATCCAGCCACTTCCTAACCATTCCCTATCCCTAAACTTAAACTTCATTAGGTCAAGCCCCACCCATTATTCCATAGAGGTGGAGCCAGACTAGGTCTAGCCCCACCTATTACATCGAGAGAGGGGAAGCTGAATGTCATCATTTGGCTCTGCAGTGAGCGGAGCACAACTTAAATCATTTAGTGTTGGCTATATACACTGAACAAAATTATAAACGCAACACTTTTGTTTTTGGAGATGTGTTGCACTATGTGAGGCAAATGGTGGTCACACCAGATATTGACTGGTCGGACCCCTCCGGACCCCCCCCATACAGTAAAACTGCACATTTTAGAGTGGCCTTTTATTGTGGCCAGCCTAAAGCACACCTGTGCAATAATCATACTGTCTAATCAGCATCTTGATATACCACACTGTGAGGTGGATGGATTATCTCGGCAAAGGAGAAGTGCTCACTAACACAGATTTAGACAGATTTGTGAACAATATTTGAGAGAAATAGTGATGGGAAGTTCGGATCATTTTACTGACTCTCTTGTTCGATCTCCTTCATCAAAATGAACAAATCTTTTTTCGAGTCATTTCGTTCATTTAAGGGGCTTTAAATTTTATACTTTTAACAGGCAAATTCCCCGAACACATCCACCTACGCAATCTTGATCATATTCTGAATTAAGAAATCATTATAATGCACTCAAAAATAATTTACAGAGAACATAAATAATTACTTTACCTTCCGAGTCTTTCGTTCATTTGTCACGTGACAGACACAATGAACAGATCGTTCATGAACGACTCATCACTAGAGAGAAATAGGCCTTTTGTGTACATAGAAAAGGTCTTAGATCTTTGAGTTCAGCTCATGAAAAATGGGGGCAAAAACAAAAGTGTTGCGTTTATAATTTTGTTCAGTGTAACAACTGGTATTCTACACATATGAGTCGAGCAGGTTCATCACCAAAACAAATGCCTTGTGTGTGTGTGTGTGTGTTTGTGTGTGTGTGTGTGTGTGTGTGTGTGTGTGTGTGTGTATATACTTGGCAATAAAGCTCTTTCTGATTCTGGTGAAAGTTTATCCAACTGATTTGGTGAATGCTTCAAAGCTTTACCACCACAGTTAACAGTATCTATTGGACAATTATACTCTTGTATACACTGAATTCTGGGGTAGGCAAGTCCACGAAGGATCCATCTGTTGTATCCTTCATTTCATGGGAAACGAAGGAAGCATTTGGAGGGCGCATTTGAAGGAGCCTTCAAATTGGGACAGCCTTCGCCACGCCGTGGTGACGCAGTCGGCCTTTGAATGTACCCATCGAAGGATGCAGCCTCTGAATTGGGACGCAGCAAACGCCTTACACCAAGAATTGCCAACCACGCTCATGGAGGTGCTCACCCAACACTGCACATTTTGCATGTCTCCTTTGTCAAACACACCCATTGCAGGTCTTGGAGTCTCTACTAATGAGCTGATGACCTGGAACAGGTGTGTGTTCGATTAAGGAGACACGCAGTGTGCTCCAGGAATGTGGTTTAAAACGCCCGCCTTATGCCTGCTACAGACAATCCCATTACTTATCACACTGTACGACGTGGATCTAATTAACTTGGGTACGATATGCATGTAGACTCTACGACAGTGATCTCAAACTCAATTCCTGGAGGGCCACAGCTCAGCACAGTTTTGCTCCAACCCTAATCAAACACACCTGATCCAGCTAATCAATGCTGCGTTCCAGTCCACTTTTAGACACGCACTTGCGAACTTCCCTAAGCACTTCCCCTTGGGGGAATCCCTGCCGCCATTTTGAAGTGCGTTCCACTTCGTGAAGTGGACGAGGGAAGTTCATATGGACACACCCTCATTCCCTCGATTTTGACCGAGGGAGCGAGTCTGCTTCAAATGTACACTTCAGGCACCTATATGTCCCACAATACAGTGCGATTGTGACGTCACCACATATCTTGTCTAATCACCACCACACAGACAACTCTATGATGTATTAATTATCAACTCCACAGCTGATTCCAAGTGATCAAGGGCTTAGGACGTTCCAGTTCAGCCCATTGCAGTTTCCGCCAGTAGTGGGCACTCGCAATGACGTACATCCGAGTGAACGAGACGAAGGGAAGTTAGCAAGTGAAGGGCATTACAATTTTGGACTGGAATGCAGCACAAGTCTTCAGGATTACTAGAAACTTCCTTGCAGGTGTGAGTTGGAGCTGGTTGGAGCTAAACTGTGCAGAGCTGTGGCCCTCCAGGAATTGAGTTTGAGACCACTGCTCTACGATGATGACACCAATTGAATCGTAGGCTATGACAAGTTAGTATAGAAGAATAAAACGTCATCAACATGCGCTCGTGGTAAACAAAAAGAGATGAATCACACTTTGGCAATTGTGGTTTTTATGTGCACTGAAAAAAAGAGGATGAAGCGAAAGAGGAGAATAGGGAAAAGAGGGCAACTTGGCATTTCAATTTTGCACATGAAGCTTGAGGTAAGAAGTTTTAAGTTTTAGCGCCATGTCGCATTGATTAAGACAAATCGTACAACGTGTACCGCAATGTGTACCACGCATTACACCATAAAAATGAGGCGGCTCCATGTATGTCAGAACTATTTGCTTGGCACTGATCATTACAACTATGTTTATGCCACTGCAAGATATCCAAGGGTTATAAAGAACCATAAAGTTTTTAATGAGAAGCCAGTGAGGGCCTGGAAAATGAAACTAGAGACATTTTATGATGATTCTCCTGGAACATACTGTCCAAAGCAAACTAAATGATAACCAACAATATTTAATTGTGACCTGCACTCTTTTAACAACCAAAAAAAAAGAAAGAAATCTATGTGTTTTATGCACATACTAAATGCTACATCTTCAAGACGGGACATTAAAGAGTAGAAACTTGAAAGTAGATACCAGACTCACGTGTCAAATTTATGGTTCACGGGGTTCGGTGTCCTCCAGAGATTATGAGTAAAAATAAATTAGTGAGCAGCTTCAATAAGCAGCCGCAAAGACATACAGTACATAATGTCAAATATGGGAGCTTGACTGACAAGAATGTGATGATTGATTTAGCATAACCAAACAGAAGACGTTGTGTATTTAGTATGTGTGTGAGACAATCTTTGGAAATGAAGCACTTTTGGGACTTTGCTGCACGTTGGTCTTTAGTTACATAATACCAGTTCCAAAATGTGTGTGTGTGTGTGTGTGTGTGTGTGTACTAGTACAACTATCTTTGTCATGACCAGTTTGAGTTTTAGACCATTGAAGTGAGGACAAAGAGAGTATAGTGAGGACATTTTGGCCGGTCCTCACTTTCTGAGGCCTGTTCGAGGGTCAAGACTTGGTTTTAGGGATAAGGTTATAATGAGGTTAAGGGACGGTTTAGGGTAAGGGTTCGGGTTAGGCACTTAGTTGTGATGGGTAAGGTTAGGGTAAGTAGCTAGAGATTGGATTGTGTCAATGAATGTCCTCATAAAGATAGATACAAGAATGTGTGTGTGTGTGTGTGTGTGTGTGTGTGTGTGTGTGTGTGTGTGTGTGTGTGTACTTGTTTTCATGACAACTGAGGACATTTTTATGAAAACACACCTGCAAATGAGGACACTCGGGAAAATACGTGATTTATGAGGACATTTTGGGGGTCCTCGTTTTTCAAATGGCTTTAAAAACATACTAAGCAGTGTTTTTTTAAAAATGCAGAATGTTTCCTGTGATGGGTAGGTTTAGGGGTAGGGGCAGGGTAAGGGGATAGAATATACAGTTTGTACAGTATAAAAACCATTACGCCTATGGAATGTCCTCACAAATCACATAAACATGGCTGTGTGTGTGTGTGTGTGTGTGTGTGTGTGTGTGTGTGTGTAGACATGGCACTCTAAAGACATGCCGGCACATGTTGCAAAGGTGGGTCTACAGACACACTACAAATCCTGGATCTGAACTCTTTGTTGTAAAGGTTAAATAAATAAAACAGATACCCAGATGATTACCTACCTATTTGTGTTTGAGGTATCAAGAGATATACTGTAACTTTTATCCTATTATAAGATATGTTATTAGCCTACGTAACAGGCCCAACATAGCAGCATTTATATTGTAAAGCACAAGACGACATCAGTCACACTGGGTTCAATCCGTTAAAGTACTGTACCGTAAAGTCATTCTGCAGTCCAGTAACTTCCATGCTTTTCTGGTCAACAGTCAACACAAGTACACGGTCTCTATAACGTTTTCCAAGTGGTAGTAAGACTACTGTTGAAAAACATCGCCCTCTGGCGCTCTTAAAGAACAATGGCAGTGGCGATTAAGAATGAACTAATACTATAGCGTCATCATCAGGCCACAATATGTACTGCACGCTACATAACCACCATAAACAGTAAAAGAAAGCTTCCACCCATGCTTCCACCCTAACCAAATGCACCTGATCCAGCTAAGCAAGTCCTTCATCAGGGCAGGCGTATTTGAAAACTACAGCTATGTGTGATGGAACAAAACTCTACTATCGCTCGATACTCTGAAGCGAGAAAAAACTGCCGAAACCCGGGATCGAACCAGGGACCTTTAGATCTTCAGTCTAACGCTCTCCCAACTGAGCTATTTCGGCCGGTGATCTTAGCTGGCTTTTGCGTGTGTATTCAGGATACACACAATCTAACGTGGGTTTGCTAGAAATAATTGACTCGAATTTTATTATTTTTGCTTTAATACAGCAAACACCTGAATGACCGAAGGTTGATGAAGGATGATTGATAGAAATACTGTTGAATGTTGTTTCTTTTATTGATAACGTACAGTATTAATTTTTGAAAAGATTAATATAATCTAATTAAGCCATTACGAACAAGGAAAACCTAGAAGAAAAAAAGATAAGTTACACGAAAACAAAGAGGGCATAACGTTTGCATACTGAATCTGTAAGCAACATAGGAATGTGCCTGATTCAGTCAACATGGGATTCATCCCTCTGCTAGTTATTCCACCCACACGTCTCTCTCTCTCTCTCTCTCTCTCTCTCTCTCTCTCTCTCTCTCTCTCTCTCTCTCTCTCTCTCTCTCTCTCCTTCAAGGTGACTTTCCCTTTGCACAGGCAGATTTTTTTTGTTCTTATGCAAGTCTGGAGAAGAGAGGAGTAAGGAAGGACAGGGAGAGAAGGGAGAGAAAGCAATGAAGAAAGATGATGACAGTGAGTGGAACATATGAGATTAAAAATATCCTTGTGTGAGTGAGAAAGGGAGCGAGAGAGAGAGATTTTAATGAATACATGGCAGTATTTTCATGTTGCATACAGTAAGAAAAAATATTACCCACCCACCCTTCTCTTTCTCCTTTTCTGTCTTTCTCTCCTATAGCTCGTGAAGGCACACAAACAGAAGGCGTCCATACTAATCAGCATACTTGAGTTTTTAAAATAAAAAGAGGGAGCTTGTCAGACAGGGAAGGAGGGAGATGCTGATTAAACAATTTAACGTGTAATTTGTAAATTTGATTAGGTATATTAATTTACCTCATCAACAAATAAATGAGCATTTCCAAATAGGATATTTGAATGCACCCATAATAATGGCCTCCATTCAGTGTGTTTACATAAGTGCATACTCATACATATTTGATGAATAATAATGAATTTGCCTAATAAAATAAAATGGCTGTGGCTATACAATTTAATATATTATATTGTGCTGTACATAAGTACCTATAAATAAATAAAAATAAATACTATGGTATTTTTAAAGTACCTTGGGGAACAATGTACACTACCATTCAGATGTTTAGGGTCAGCATTTTTTATTTTATTTTTTAATAGAAATTAATACTTTTATTCAGCAAGAATACATTAAACTGATCAAAAATGACGGTAAGACTTTTGCAGTGGTAGGCTACAAAAAAATTGTAGAAATGAATGCTGCTCTTTTGAACTTTAATAATCAAAGAATCCTGAAAAAAAATATTAATCAAAAAGGATTTTTCAACTGTGATAAGACTAAATGTGACACTGGATCATAAAACCAGTTACAAGTAGCACAGGTATATTTGTGGCAATAGCCAACAATACATTGTATGGGTCAAAATTATTTCTTTTGAATAAGGCCATTTTCTTTTATGCCAAAAATCATTAGGATATTAAGTAAAGATCATGTTCCATGAAGATATTTAGTAAATTTCATACCGTAAATATATAAAACATTTTTTTATTTTTTTTATTTTTGTGAGTGGATTCAGCACAATCACAAACATATATGGTCAACTTTAAAGGCAATTTTCTCAATGTTTCGATGTTCTTGCACCCTTAGTTTCCAGATTTTTCAAATAATTGTATCTCGGACAAATATTTTCCTATCCTAACAAACCATACATCAATGGAAAGCTTATTTATCCAACTTTCAGATGATGTATAAATCTCAATTTAAAAAAAATTGACCCATGTGACTGGTTTTGTGGTCCAGGGTCACAAATATTATTTGCCAAATATTATTATATATATTAGAATGATTTCTGATGGATCTTGTGACACTGAATACTTTAGTATTGGCTTTACCATCACAGGAATAAATTACATTTTAAAATTCAAATACAAAACAGTTATTTTAAGTTGTAATAATATTTCACAATATTACTGTTTCAGTTTTGATCAAATAAATGCAGCCTTAGTGAGTAAAAGAGACTTTTTCGAAAACATTAACAAATCTTACCAACCTTAAACTTTTGAACGGTGTAAATGCATGCATGAATATGGTCATCATTCAGAACCTCATTGTACCACAGCAGCATGGTACAACCACAATATTTTGTGTAAACCTTACACACAAATCTTTAGATAATAGCAAATCACACAATATGACCACTAAATAAATAGCCTATATTATAAAAACTCGCATTACAATTTCATATTTGTGGTGGTGTGGTGATGCGAAATAAATTATAATTAAATGATGAAATTAAGGAAAAAGTAGAAGCCAGATGCTTATTGACCCTCATTAACCAGTGTGGTCAGAGTTCTTTTCATGTCCATTAAGAGAGGCATCCACTTCTGTGTGCAAGACCCCGTCGCCAGTATCGGCCCTCCAATTATTAGGCTCCTGCAAATGTCAGTATGTGTCATCAAACATTAATAAGTGTTAATACGATCAGACTTCACAAGTGGAGTGCAGCTTCTATCTCCCATAATAAGGAATGTCTCCCATTCACTGCACACGCATGTTGACTGAACCACAACCAAGTCTTTAAAGATGAATAACATTTAAGGTCTCTGAATCCGGTAGAGAGAGAGAGAGAGTTTGAAAGGCTACCATTTCACTAATTGAACAGGTACCGGTACTTTATTTTGTATCCCTTATATGGCATTTGATCTTCTGTGTGAAGCTGCAAACGCTGACTGAGACACAGGAGGTTCTTAATTGCCTGTTTGACTTTTATCGACTGGGATGAAGTCAGTCAACCTTTCTCAGCTTGGACTAATTGTATATATTAAAGCAGCCTGCACTTCTTAATAAATTCAGGTAATGAGAAGACGCTACCATACACCAATTAACTATCAGAGCAAGCGACTCAGACTGTTATTAATCATTCAAAAACAGGAAACTTTTTTAATCAGGAAGAATCAAAATGTACAGATGTGTTTTTTTTCATCTTCACTATGGTCTAACAACACCAATTTCTCTGGGAGAGAGCAGGAAAACCCGGAGTGGAGTTGGAACGGAGTGATTACAGAATCGCAACACTCCTATACTAGAATTGAAAATTATACATTCCTATTATTTAAATGAGCTAAATGATTGTTAGGCTGTATAAATTAAGTCACCGGAACCAGGAACCGGTCTTTCTGCTTATTCCAAGGTTTACCATAGTCAGCTGGATCTGGGCCGTATCCACATCAGATGGTGGACCTGTATCTACACGACCACAACGCATGATGTAGTCAGCCGGATCCGGGCCGTATGCAGAACAGATGGAGGACCTGGGCCTAGACACGACCACAACGCATCCCTGAAGTGTCAGCAGAGATTGTGTCAACCAGACTCTCCCCTGTGACTGCCTCATCGACACGACATCCATCGGCACCGATCCTCAACAAACCCGTCTCCATACTGGCGTATTGACTCCGATCTTAAACCAGATGGAACTGGATAATATTCTGATTGTTCCAATCTGACTTCTGACCTATAATGCTACCTGAATCATAATCATACACTGTTCGTCCATTGGCCAGAGGAGAACGGGCCCCCGACTGAGCCTGGGTTCTCCCAAGGTTTTTTTTCTCCATTCTGCCACCTGATGGAGTTTTGGTTCCCTGCCACTGTCGCCTTTTTCACCTTTGTTTCTTGCTAAATGTAACGTTTAATTTAATTTTCAACAATAATATTGATCTGCCTGCATTGACATTAACTTTTTTACAACAAAAATGAAACATCACTGAACTTACTTAAGCTGGACTGTGACGCTGTTTTCTTCTGGAAACAAACTTTATTGCATTATTTTTCTTTTATCTCTGTAAAGCTGCTTTGAAACTATCTGTATTGTAAAAAGTGTTATATAGTCGGCTGACATGTAGCGCCTTACGCTCGGGCGGCCCGAGTTTGAGTCCCGGCTCGTGGACCTTTCCCGAACCCATCCCCCGTCTCTCTCCCACCTCGTTTCCTGTCATCTCTCTACTGTCCTGTCACAATAAAAGGAAAATCACTAAAAAAAACCCTATATATATATATAAGCGCTATATAAATAAATGTGGCTTGACTTGCCTCGACTATATATTCCAGATCGGCTTTTGCTTGATGCTTTCACTTCAAGCCTGTCTGCTTGAAAAAAAATTCATTGGCAGAAAAAAAAAAAAAAATCAAACCATAAATTGCAAGTTATTCATATTGCAGCAGTATATGATTTAACTGTTGTGTAAAAGTAATACTTCTTTAATATGACAGCCGAGGTTAGGGAACAAAGCAAACAAGCAAAGAGGCTGAATCTTTTTATTACTGTAATTCAGACTTATTGCTCCTCTATTGTAAAGTAATACAACAATCATCTCAAACTGAAATAATGTACACCACTGACAATATATACATATACGGGACACAAATCAAATAAATTAATTTCGACTTTGTAAAAGTTGTTTTGTCAATATTTTCAGAGACTGATGCCCTTGGTAGAGTAGACTTCAAATTGGCTGCAGTTTCAAACCACAGAAATATTAGTGATTATTTACATCCCTGATCATATACATTAATAAACATAATGATAAATCTATTGCACTCTAGACTATCAGTGAGAAGCACACTGTAAAATATGTGCACATGTATGTGTACTGGTGGATAGACGGTTACTTTTTACACCACACAATGAATGCTGATGAATTGGTATTAATTTACATGGAAATCATGCGATGCATAACCTGGATTTGTAATTTATTGCACATGGCCTCTTGCAGACTCACACCTGTAGGTTACTCTCAGTCTTGCTCTTTTCCTCTAGCACCATGGGAACATTTGTGCTCTACTGGTTAATTAGACAGTGCCCTGTTGACCTCAGAGTTCAGTGTGCTTTAGAAACCCTGTGCTGATTAGTTGCCAATGATACTACACACTCGCGGACAATAGAGACCTACCAAGGTTTTTTTTATTTTATTTCCTTTATAGAGGTGAGCCACACATATCATCTAACACATCTAACACATTAATGGTTTCCTGCACACACCTTTTACCTACAGTCATAAATAGGCCCAGACGGAATCTTCTGACTTTTTTTTTTTTCTTTAACATTTGTGGGGTAAATCTGAGGAATGGATATAAACAGGCCCGTAACCACCAAAAAAAAAAAACGAACAGACATGGCCAAATTGTCCCCCCGATATTTGATATTCTTTATTCTTAATCCATTACACACCACTCTGTTTGCTGTTAGGATGATACAAAAGTTTGAAAAATTAGTTTTTTAGGGTGGTTTGCCTTAGAAACCTGCCTTAGAGGCTCTTCAACATCAAAATGATTAAGATAGCCAATCAAATCAAACAAAGCGACGTTCCTGTTACTGTTCACAGAAGACTAGTGTCAATTCTAGCTCAATGCTTCAGTTTTAAATGTGAGGTAAGATGTAAGTAGCCTAGCTAAACATTTAATATTTGACAACTGTTTAAGGATAGGATTTCACTGTTTTGAATTGAAAATATAGGCTATCATTTACTTGATTCATATAATTCATAACTTAATGTGACGAGGCGAGAAACATTAACCACATTAACGGATGATTTTGGTTGTAGGGGTTGTATTTTGGTTGGAAATGAAAGTCGGGCTGACGTCAGAGCCCAACGTCGGTTTGACGTCACCATCCAACGTCGAACAGACGTTGGATTTTGGTTGGAAATGAAAGACGGGTTGACGTCACTGCTGTCGACGTCAACACGACTGATGTTGGTTTCTGACGTCAACCCGATTTTCATTTTCAACCATAATACAACATCTGTCCAACGTTTGAGATTAACTTCAATCTGACGTTGGATTCTGACATCAACCTGATTTTCATTTTCAACGTTGGGTTTGGTCTTCTAAATGCACATTTTTTAATTGTTTTGGGGCACACTAGCTTATAGATAACAGTAAGGCTAACATATTCATACTAAAAGACAAAAAACTTTAAATAGGGCAATATTTGAGGGAACAGCCATTTGGGTGTCCAAAACCATTGTGGACGTTATTGAGTGCCCTTATTCAATCTCACATTCAATCCCACGACTGGAACTGTGTTCTAAAAATAAATTTGTTATTGATATGAGGGTAGGAAGGCAGGCATAGATTCAGAGGCATAAGGTACTGTAACATACAACAATGCAACAATAATAAAACAATGCATTGACATTTACTTTTCACTTTTGATACTTAAGTACTTTTAAAAACGAGTAGGCTACTTCTGTACTTTTACTTAAGTAAAAATCGGTCTTTACAACTTTTACTTGTAACGGAGTAATATTTGACCATCTGTTCTTTCACTCAAGTAACGAAGTTGTGTACTTTGTCCACCTCTGTGTGCGAGTGATTTTGAGTGCTTGAAAAGAATAGTGCACACACATTGAACACGTCTGTCCACACCTGGACCACACTCGCGGTCAAAAGAGTATATTCTTAACTGTGCGTGAGATGGAGCAGTACGTGGAAAATAACATATACCTGGGCATTAAGAAAGAATGTGTGCATATTTTCAAATAAAAAATCTTATTTGCAAATAGTTCAAATTGATTACTTTACAATGAATTGTAGTTCTTTTACTGTTCTTCTTTTTTTCTTTGTTCCCTTAAATCCCTTTAAATCCTTTAATTCCTTTTTTTTTTTTAAAGTGGTTTGGTCCCCCCAGTGTTCGAAACATGGTTACGCCGTTGGATTTGAACATGGTGAAATATGTTAAAAGGAGTTAAAAATAATCATATTTGCAGCTAAAAGCATAATTAAATTATCCCAACTATTTCATAAATGGACAGATGGATGTACACAAGGGAATGCACATTCAGATTCCGTGTGAGCCTAGTTACAAACCACATTCACACAAACACTCACTCTCTAACAGCCTCCGCCAGGCAGCGGTCAGTAGCATCGCTGCAATCTGCCCCGTGCTTGCGACGGATCCTGGTGTTAGTGCCAATACGAGTATGTGTGTTTTGTGGCCGCAGCCTGCGCAGACGGGTATGTAGAACTTTGCGCAGTTTTTGGCGCGTGAATGCATAAAGCAGCGGATGTAGCACTACCGTCCAATAAGCGAGCACCAGAAAGCAGAGTCTCAGGCGTTCTAGCCAATCAGACGGCCCGATGGCCAGCATGAGAAGAGGAATGATGGAGAGAGGCGCCCAGCATAGCAGAAACGATAGGACAATGATGACAGACATGCGAAAGACTCGCCTTCGGCGTTCCCTTCGATCTCGGTGGCGCCGAACCGCTCGACGCAGAGCCAAAATGGCCGACACTGACGCGCCCACACCCATGCTAGACGGACCCTGGATGGGGGCGGGACTTAGCTGAGTGGTTACTGTAGACACAGTGGGGATGGGAGTCAAAGGCGTGGTCACTGATGATGTACCAAGGGTGGGAATGTGGGTGCTAGTTATGACAGATACAGATGCGGTGGGACTCAAAGGCGTGGTTGCCATGGATGCAGTGGGAGTGGGGCTTAAAGGCGAAGTTATCACAGACACAGTGGGGGTGGGGCTAAGGGGCGTGGTGAGCGAGGGAGTATTCGTCTCAGTGTTGATGGTTACCGTGGTAACTGCATCCGAGGTGATAAGCGGTGCGGTCGAAAGCGGCGGGGGGGAAGTGGGTGTGTTTGTCGTAATGTGATCCGGCGACCTCATTGACCTTTTACAGCGTAACCATAGGCGAAGTCCAGGACCAGGTCGTTTGCTGTCTCGATGGGGCCTGGCCGTGCGTCCGATGCGGATGCGCAGTGCCTGAAGAATTCGGGAGTATGTAAACAGCATCACAGCGAGAGAGCACAGGAACACGGGAACCTGTAGTAACAGATGAGCCTGCAGAGTTCCTCCCCACTCTGAACAAAGCACAGTGCTATTGGAGTGCAGAAACACCCCCTCGCCTTGGCCCGACACAAACCCCGCTTCCACGAATGGTAGGAGTGGCATGGCTAAAGAAATCCCCCACACTGCAACAAGCAAAACGGTTGCCCTTCGAGGCGTCAGCAGGCGATTGGCTGGCCGGACGCTGATGTCATAGCGGTCTAAGCTGATGAGCAGCAGGTTAAGTGCGGTGCCTACGCTGGCGAAGCTGGCTGCCGATTCGTGAAGACAGCAGAGGAGGGCATGGTGAGGAACCGAGGCTCCGCCCAGTATGAGGAGCGTGGCAGTGATCGGCAGGCAGAGGAGACAGAGCAGCAGGTCAAGGGTGTGCAGGCTGAGCGTGACGGCATGGCTGACGGACTCCAACAGGCTGCAGTGACCACAGTATAACACCAGCACGGTCAGATTGCCGCCCACCCCCAGGAGCAACTCCAGCAGCAGCACAGCGCTCAGTGTAGCCCGGAAGCCCAGCCACGTCCCGTCCTGCTGTGCGAGTCCGACCCCCACGCTATCTTCTGCCTGTAAGAGGGACAGACCGTGGCCCTCAGTGAAGCTGCCATCTGTCTCCATGGACACCGTCGCCACGTGCCTTTAGGCATAGCAATGCCAGCCACTCCCACAGGCCATGCTCCACCTACTCAGGTGTTTTCTTGGGGCGTTGATGAACGATTGACAGCTCTATGGTGAGAACACAAAAACAGAACGAAGCATTAATGAACAGGCCAAAATGTACAGAATTTACTGAAGCAGGAAACAGTGAGATCCACTGACCCCTTTCCCACTGAATTTATTTATTTATTTGCTGTATATAAAATTTAAAAGTATATTACCGTTATATATACAGAGACTAAGAGAGATTCACCGATGCAACCAACCGAGCACTGGCATCATTTTGGTGAAAAAGTGGTTTGGCTTGTTCTTCTGAAGTGTAATAAGGTATTGATCTAGCAAGACAGAACGAAAAAGATGAGTATGACTTACACGTGATTCTGCAGTCCCGCACACAGTTAAAGGGATAGTTCCCCCAAAAATAAAAATTAGCCCATGATTTACTCACCCTCAAGTCATCCTAGGTGTATATGACATTCTTCTTTCAGACAAATACAATCGGAGTTATACTGAAAAATGTCCTGGCTCTTCCAAGCTTTTTAATGGCAGTGAATGGCTGTTTCTGTTTTTTAAGTCCATAAAAGTGCATCTATCCATCATAAAGGTGCTCCACGTGGCTCCGGGAGGTTAATAAAGGCCTTCTGTGTGAATGAGTTTGTGTAAGAAAAATATTAATATTTCACACGTTACAAAGTAAAATTCTAGCTTCCGGCCAAACGCAGTCTACTTACGCCTAAAGCGCAACTTACGTAACTTGTGTGACATCGGAAGTAGCGTAGTGCGTCATGGCGTAGCGTAAATATCAGCAGTACGTCGCATTATTCGCGTAAGTTGCGCTTTAGACTTTAGTGGAATCTGTATGTTCATTGTGCCGGAATCTAGTTATTTTATTTGATAAAGTTTTAAATATGGATATTTTTCTTACACAAATGCATCGCTTTGCTTCAGAAGGCCTTTATTAACGTGTGGAGCACTTTTATGATGGATAGATGCTCTCTTATAGACTTCAAAACAGAAACGGCCATTCACTGCCATTATAAAGCTTGGAAGAGCCAGGACATTTTTTTTTTCAGATAACTCCGATTGTACTGGTCTGAAAGAAGAATGGATGACTTGAGGGTGAGTAAATCATGGGCTAATTTTCATTTTTGGGTGAACTATCCCTTTAAGTTTTAACAGACAGATGAATTGCATCACAGAACGATCTCTCACACATGACCAAGGACGCAAACAACTGCTGAAACCTTGATGAATTTGGCTATGGAGTATGGATACAGAAGTGTACAAAGACTGCTCGATGTCAGATTGTAAGTACTACTTGCACTTTAACGTGCTGAAGAAACGGACATGATTGTAATAAACTCAAAATCAATCTTAAGTGCTCTAAAATATGTGCCTTCAAATCAAGTCAACTCTCAAATTATAGGCTGCGCGATTACAACAGCCTGTCATTCAAAAAAAATCATAAATAAATAAATAAATGAGTTTGACTTGAGACTGATCCCATTTCTAGCATGGTTGTTACTATGGCAACTGGTCTACAGTTTAAGAGTGGTCAAAAAATACTAAATTTGAGACTTTCTACATCTGTGGCTGTTCAAGTGGGGCTCAGAGTTTGCCTCTTGAGCACATCTGTGATAATGACCTCAGGATGAAAGTTTTGATGTTTAACACAATGAGACTGCAGAGGGAGGAAGGGCAATACGGCTGGCATGCCGATGCGCCCCATGCCATGCTGGTAATGAAAAGAGGTCACTGCAGTGGAACTTTTGACTGACAGTACAATACTTAGATTTAGGGCTCAGATGAACAACTGAAGCCTGACATCTTATGCGCACAGAAGTGAGACTGAGGCAAAAATAATATGATGCGGGATCATGGCTTTGCATGTAAAAAACTAAGGAATGGTGAGAGATAGAGAGAGGGAGAGAATGAGAGATGAGTGGGAGGTGCAGGTGCACACTCTGTTGAGAAATCGCTGGAGGAGTTTGTTTTTACCTCCTACCATCTATCCATCACTGTGCTATGCTTGGGATCCATCCATCTTTCTTTAGACTAACCATGCTGTCTCAGCTCTTTCTGCCATTTATCAGACTCTATTTCATTATCGTTGTTTTCCAAGACAATTTGGTCTGTCCATGCTGGCTTTTAGCCTGCCTGGTAAAGCAACAGTTCACCCAAAGATAAAAATTCTGTCATTATTTATCCACCCTCATGTTGTTCTTAACCAGTATGTTGTGATTTTTCTGTAGAACACATAATATGTTATTCACACAGCTTTTTTCCATCAATGACAGATAGTGACCTCATCTGTCAAGCTCCAAAAAAAGCACCATAAAAAGGATCCACGTGACTTGTGCACAATATTGTGTTCTGAAGTCATTTAAATGCAATCAAAATTAACTTTTCCTCCACTGCAGCTCAGTGTTAAGTATCATTAAGATACTTTTAAAAATATATATAGTTTGATTTAGTGTTTATTTTTATATTTTAATCTGATTAACGTTTAATATTTTTTGTCATTTCTATTAGTTTATATATATATATATATATATACACATATATGTCTAGTATTTACATTATAAATGAAAATGTTGGAATAAAATAAGCTGGAATAATTATTCCCTAGCTGGAATAAAATAAGTTTAATTTTAATATTTTATTTCAGTTCATGTTTATTTTATTTCATTTAACAAAACGTTTTTATGGTTTTAGTTTACTATAATAACCCTGCTGCAGCTTTCAAATCTTGTTATTCCGCATATTCGCACTGCCACACTGAGATTGGTCACATGATGACATCAAACCTGGCAAGCTGTGCAAAGATTCTTCAGAATTTCTCCTTTGCGTTCGATAGAACAAAATAACAGCATACAGGTTTGAAATGACATGAGGTTGAGTAAACAATCATAAAATGTTTCTATTCTTTGTATAACAATAGCAGAGGCATTCAAACCACTGCATGTTATAATTTATTGGTGTGTCTCCGTGGACAAAGGGCCCTATGGTGCACCAAGTCAAAATTGATTTCTAATGAGCATATTAATGGTGGAATTAATATGCAAAGGCGTTTGTTTACAGACGGTGGAAATGAAAGAGCGTGACAACACGTGAAACTACATTCACAAGGCAAGGAGGAACCAAAATAACTCCACATCTAGAAGGAGCTAAAATAGCTGATGATCTAGATTCCTCTTTCCTTTCATACACATTCTCAACAGATCAGGGCCACTTATATACATGCTCTTTTTCCCCATTGTGGGACAAATAAAGGTTTCTTTCTTCTTCTTCTATACTCCATTGTTTCTTGCTGTTGCTTTTTGTCCTAGAAGCAAACTGTAGCCTTTAATCTTATAAATTTACACACTCCATCTCATACATGCTCCTTTTCCTTCTTTCAACTGGCATCTTGCAGCCTGGTCTGAAGTGCATCTGAAAATCCATTTGGCTGTAATCAGCGAGAATGTGTGTGCGTGTAGGAGCAAAAGCGCAAAAGATGATAATGGGTGTGATGAAAGTCAAATGATTGACGCAGGCGTATTTAACTTTTTTTTCTCTCAAAAATTTTGCTGGAGTCACGTGTCTCTGAGCATGTGCATGTGTCCAGTTGTGTTTGAGATTATCAATGTGAGAGGATGATGCCCTGATTCAAATTGGAATGTCATAAGGCATCCCATAAGCTGAGAAGTCCATAGTGACTGATAACAATGGCTATTCAAACTAATGGGAAAAAAACCCAACAATATTAATTTGCAATATAGCTATTCAAATGACATCCTGAATTTTATACACAGGCTCACTGCAGATAACAGGCAACACATGGATTTGCTCGGTAAACAAATCGTCCGTAGTGGCGACATACCCCGCATATGCCATTGCTGCCAATTTTTGTTGTTGTTGCAGTGTAAGAAATATTAGGAGTCGCGTCCAGATCAAACGACACCGCTGATTGTCTCTCATAATTTCTATTCCCAGGCGCGCGCTGTCAAAATGTACCACTTAAACAGACAAAAACGAATGAAGAGAGATGGTAAAATCGACTCTAATGGCAGTCAAGTGGAAATATAGCCTCGTGAGTAGTGTGAAGATGGAGAAGGAGGTTTTTACTCACCTTGCCCCGCGCGCCGGGAATCCCCGCTACATTCCACTGCGGTCCGTGCAGCGCGCGCGCTACTCTCTCTCTCACTCTACTAGAGCGCGAGATTCCTAGGGGCTTCAGGACAGTCCGCTGTCAGGTACGTGCCCGGAATAAATGTCTCACCTTCAGTGGTGCTAAACGCTGATAGAAATCGCCACGCTGCTTCTGTGAGTACCCATGAGTGCCGCTATCCTGTGTAGTAGACGTACTGAACCCGCTCACTCAGCGCGAGCGCGCATACACACACACACGCATCCACACACACGCACACTGCAGGCTTCATCGTGGAAACGCACGAGCTACTGTCTGCAGTCCATGCGATTCTTAAAAACAAATGTACAATATACGGTTTCTGCGTGGATGACATTTATTATTCCATTATTATTTTTTATTCGAATTAATTAAAACATGAAATCTAAATGGCAGTCATTAGCTGTAAATGTAAATATGAGCGTAAGTATACATGTTTCCTCTAAGAACTTTAATGCTCAGCACAATATGAAAGGGCAAAGAAATTGCTTTTCAATGTCAAATTCAATGCAATTTACTCCTTCCTTCCCAAGGCTATTTAGTAGATGTGGAAAGGGCAATTTAAGAGGCATATGCAATGATCTGAGAGGATGAAGAATGCATCCACATGAAAGAAAAGCTCTTTATATATATATATATATATATATATATTCAATGCACCAAGGCTTGATCAAAAAATGATATAGATTAAGACATGGTTGAACTCTGGAGCCTCAAATTTGATGCACAATTGTCAGTGACTGACATAAACTCATTAAAAGGCACAATGACGGATTCCTCTAAAATAACAGAATAAAAATATAAACTGGCACTCAGACGATTTGTTATTAAGCAGGCTTGAGAATTTAAAACAAAATACTCTAACAGATGGACTGGCTACAATGCAGTCAATGAATAAATATGAGTAGAAATGAATATGAAAACAGTGTTTGAGTGACAGCCCTGAAAGAGTAGTAATGAGTGTTCGTTGGCATCTAAACAAGATGGGCCAGAATCATAACTGAATCATCAGATGTGTAACAAGGATTGATGCACAAACAACCAAAAAAGACAACATAGAGTGACAGCAAATTAACAATGAGATACTGTAAGAGAGAACAAGAGAGACTATGTAGTTCTGTCCTACATAAACTACAGGTGGTTACTGGCCTTTTAATGAGGCTCTAGTTGCCATATAAGGATAGTCTTACTATTCATAGTAAAAATGAGAGCTCCAACACCATTAAATTCAGACTTGTTCATTACAATCCAATGAACATTTTGTGTAGTCTCATGTTTATTTTTCCCTTTAAATATCAATGTTTATTCCAAGCAAATGTTGAACACGAAGAAAAGACTGATCACTTTACAATGTATGAATGTCTATTAAAACTGGCAGACAGGGTTTGTCTTGTGCAAATAAAAATGTAAACTGCTCCATCACTTTAAATGAACAGGTCTGTAGGAGTGTAATCCATATACTAAAATGGAAGACAAATACTGAATATAATCAATGAAATACATGAAAACAATAAAATCAATCAACAATATAAAAATATCTTTAAAATAGCACCATTTGTCCAAGTAAACATGCAACATCTGATAATGAAAGAACATTCATTCTCCTTTTCAAGCAGATAAAAATACAGATCTACATTTACAGTACAATTTTGTACAGCATAGACTTATTCTAAGAACGAGTCTAAGATCAATTCTTTAAGAACTGGAAAATTACAATGTATTCTTGTTTCTGTTTTTAGCACCTGAGAAAATGTCAGTGGGTGTAAATATGTGGCATCAAGGATTCAGTGAGAAATTAAAGATAATGTGGTATGCTGTGACTAACTGGACTAACGTACATGTATATTTGCATATAAACTTATTTACCTAAATGCTCTTGTGGATCCGTACATGGACAGTATGTTATGTTATAAACAATGTTTCTATTTTACCTTTGCCTGCAATACAATATATCTAGATGAATCTAGACTGGCAGAAAGATTAACAGATGTTTGGCAGCTCAACAGACACAAAATAAATAAACAAGAAAAAGATCTTTAAGATCTGATCAATATTTAAAATTTGCTTGTCCCATTGAGGAAAAGGTGTTGACATCAATCTTTACCTCGATCTCTTGTGCATGATGGCAGAGTTCAACACTGAGGTTTAGGTTTTTATATTGTTGAGTTAGAGATCCATTTACAGTCAGCTCTTGTCTTCAAGCTAAAACACAATTCTATAACAGAACAGACAGGGTTGTAAGGAAAACCTCTTATAGATAGATGCAGTGCAAAATCTTCTCTATCCAATCCAATTAATAATTCATGAACAAATGTGCATTGATGCACCATGTGTCACCTTCAGCCCAGTGCGTGTTAATGTACCTTCTTATTGTTGCAGACAGAGTTTCTCACACTCTTCCTTCTGTAAATAGCGATTAGCGTTCCCTCCACAGCCGCTGTAGATAAAAGGTCTACAGGCGCCCACCTGAGAGTTAAAGTACCAGCGCAGAGTAAACCGGGAACAATCACCCTCTTCCATGGGCAAGATGCAAGAGTCTAAAAAGACACATGAAATAATGGTTCAATGGTTGAAAGTGTGGGGTCAGGAGGATTTTTTTGTTGTTGTTCAGCAAGGATGCATGCGATTAATAAGAAGTGACAATAAAGACATTTATGTTACAAAAGATTTTTATTTAAATGATTAAAAATGCATTTAACTTTTATTTATCAAAGAATCCTGAAAAAACACGTATAATGGTTTCCAGAAAAATAACCCTCTGGTGCTCTTCGCGTGATGGCCAAAAATTGCTGATTTTTTAAAGGAGTCATAACCTAGTATTACCTTGGATACCCATGCTCTATTATAGTCTTTCAGGCCCTTCTAAAAAAGAAAAGTGGAAAAAAAATAAACACAGAGCTCCTCTGACCCTTATTTCTGAAGGCATTATTGTCTCGCGAGATCTGTTGCGATATTTTGGCTGTCGTGGACGGTCATTTTAATAATGCAAATGAGGGGCGCGTTGATTGGTGGCAGGAAGGAGGGGGGCTGACACCGCAGGTAACTTCAGCATATCATTCCAAAATGACATCATGGCGCAAGTTGTGAATGAACCCGACCTGGCCGCGACCTACGGAATTCAACCGTATATGTATGAGCCAGACTCTGAACCTGAGCTGGAAAGGGAAGACGTAGAGTCGATGGAAGGACGTCTACATCAAGATGTCTCTGAATGGTAAAGACAATCATTTTGACTGAGACATACATTATACCTTTTATTTAATGTAGATTACATTAACGGAGATGTAGTCTACTTTTTTTATCAGCTTACAGTGGTTATTGAGATCAACGTTTGCTATCATGTGGTGTTTTTGCCTTGTTTCACGTTGTGGTTTTTTAGACATTCAATATTTTTCTTCTACAGACATGTAACGTGATCTTTTTCTTTATGTTTATTATTACTTGACTGTTTGTTTTATTTATCTATCCTTATCTATTCTATAAAAAAATCAATACAATTATATGTTGTCATAGTTATATAATATACAATTCTTCGCCTGATATTGCCCCAAATTTGTGAACGATTCCGGCGTAAAATGATTAGCACAGACACCTAACGTTAAGCCAGTGGGAAGGGTTGTAGGAACCGCGTCATTAAAAATGAATTTAATCCACTGGTCCCTGACAGCTTGGTCCGTTCTTGGGAGAGAAAACACATTTACATGTTGATTCTGGCAGTCAACAACAGAGCAACTCACGTGTGCACTACGTTTCTGCATCTTTCGCGACTGAATATGAGGGGGAGAGGGGCAGGGCGGGCTTCCTGCAGCATAGGTCTGCGGTGTCCATATATGGTATATCCTGCCCCGTCTTGACGTCAAGTCGGCGCAGAAATTAAAATCTCGTATTTGAGTGCGCGTGCACGTGGGCTGGTTTACAAACCCTGGGGTAAACAAACGCTTCACTTTTAAATATCGGCTTCCCGGCCAGTGTATAATCGTTAGGCAATCATAACATACATTGATTCTCGTGGAAAAGTGAAAATTACAGGTCATGACTCCTTTAATTTTTTTATTTCAATGAAAGGAATGTACTATATTTTAGTTTGATAATGTTTTTTATTTAATATTTTGTATTTTTAGGGGATTTTATGGTACGACATTACATTTACGCAGTATTTATAATCCATTTATTCACGTTTTGAGCATAGACCTGAAATGTAAATTTCCAACTTAAACTGTCGTAAATCTTGAATGCTTTAAAAGCTTAGAGTTAAGTGAAAAAAGTTCACTTAAAAAAAGTTACAGAATTTTACGTTTATTGTTATGAAAAATGCACAAAAATACTATTTTCAATTTTTATATGAAATCTATATTTAAAAAAACACATTTTATCTAAGCCATAAATCTAAGCAATAAATCTAAACAAGTTGTGTTCCAGATTTGAGCTTGATATCTCAAAAAATTCGCTTTCAGTAAGATTCTGTTTGGCCGCAGTACCAAAAGATTTCACTAGACGAAATATGTCTCCCATTCATTTCCGATGCAGTCATTTTTCGTATTTTTTTCAGGACCATTTAACCTTTTCGAATCATGCCCATGATTTTTTTGCATGTTCACATTGCAAGTGCCAAAACCTTTACCAAATTTTGTACCATTCCGATGAAGTAAAAAAAAAAAAAAAAAAAAAAAATTGATCAAAAATGACCGATAATAACAATAAGAAATGTTTCTTGTGCACCGAATCAGCATTTTAGAATGATTTCTGAAGAATCACGTGACACTTAAGACTGGAGTCATGATGCTGAAAATTCACAGGAATAAATTACATTTTAAAATGTTAAAAAAGAAAACAGTTGCTAATACTTTATTTCGATAATACTTTAGTCCACTTTAGACATTCTACTAACTATAAGTAACTTTGCAGCTAAATATCAACTACCAGTCATTAGAGTATTAGTAGACTGTCTGCTTAATATCTACTTGCACTTTATTTTGATGCTCCCCCAACAGACATTCTAATAACTAGAAATAACTATGCAACTACATCAAAATTATTCCACTAACATGAACCTTAACACCTAACCCTAACCTAACCAGAGTAAGTTGACATGTAGTTGTAAAGTTACTTGTAGAATGCCTAAAGTGGACCATCGAAATTAAGGGTAAACAAACAGTTTTTTAAGTTGTAATGATATTCACAATATTACTGTTTTCTCTATATTTAATCAAATAAATGCAGTATTGGGGAGCATTATTAAGAGGATTTTCAAAAACATTACAAAATCGTACCGACCCCAAAATTTTCAACTACATGCCCAAAAGTATGTGAACCTACCACTAATTTACAAGTTTAGCTTTTTCAGCTACATCCAATATTTCTGTATGCAGAAACATTTCGTAAACAACACATCTATATATCCTAAATTAATGCAAATTGAACAATATGGCGAAAGACTGTCATTAAATGCACACAAGGCAGATTCAACTCTTAAACTTGTCATTATGGCATCTCTATAGTTGAGAGTGCCACAGAGATCTGTAGAAATATCCAGCTCTTTTCTGTGGCGGGACAGCTGCTTGCAATCTCATACTAAGAGCTGTCATGCAGATGAGTCAGCGGGTTTACAGCATGCAGCAGATACAGAGAAAAACAGGAAGTGAGCACAGCAAAGAACAATAGTGTGCAGCAATTACAAAGTGCAAAATTATGATAATCCATCATCAGTTCTGTTAGGGGTTTGAAGACAGTGACATCAACAAAGCAAAAGATGAATACATTCCTACAGATAGCATTTCTAAGTATTCTGTCCCAACAATAACATGGAAAAGCAGTAAAAATGTGAAGAATGTATTAATACAATATGCACCATCAACATTGTTATTTCCACAGTAAAGCTATAGGCAGGCTCTCCAACATGCAACATCATGAGTGATGGCTTACCTTCACCTTTCACCTCTCTTTTTGTCCTTTCAGCTTTTAATGAATCAACAGAGACTGTTTGACCTGCCAAAATATCAATATATTATTCTGTGTCTGCACATACAATTACAAATTTTCTGAAGAAGAAAAAAGGCATACCCTGGCTTTTATTGACAGTGGTGTCATAGTCAGCAATCTCCCCCACTGGAGTGTCATCATCATAGGTCTCTATAGAGTAAATGTGCTCATAGTCTGGATCATTTGTGTTCATCACAACACGCAGCTTTGGACCTGCAAAAAAAAAAAAAAAAAGTGCATAGATGCACAAATAAAGAAAGTTTTTGGAAATTAGAGTTTAGAATGCTGGAATATCGTAGTTTGAAAGCAATCGATGTACATGTGCAACTGGATAATGTTAAATACAAGAATGTATTTAACAGATCCCACTTATTTTCATGGCAGAAACATAGTTTCTGTTTAAAGGGGTAGTTTAAAGAGAAAAATTCATTATTGTCATCTTTTACTCACCCTCATGTTGTTCCAAACCTATATGACTTACAGTACATTCTTCCATGGAACATGATAATGAGATGTTTTGAGGAATGTTGACACTGCTCTTTTTAAAATAATGCATCGTGACCACCACTGGAGAAAAGTGCACTTTACATACTTTAAAAAAAATTATGGAAATATACTTAAAAATATATACTTAAGTGTGAACTGAATGTCATGTTTTGGACATATAAAAGAAATTACTTGAACAAGTATTATAATTTAAATTTATATTAAATGCAGCTAGCTTAAATTTTGAGGTTTTTTTTTTTTACCCACTTCAGTAGGACTTAAATACATTTTTACATATAATTTCATAATGACCTCTATTGTTTGTTGAAATGTGGTTAGTGCACTGCCGAATGAACTGACAAGCATGGTAAACTAAAATATACTTTAATGTCCTGTCAATTAAACCTTGTGTGTCATTTATTTAAATATATTTGTAATAACACATTTGTAATGAAGGCGCAATTTAGTAAATTTAAAATATATTAACTTTGAATGTAATATGGAATAACACTACAGTTAAAATTATAATCACTTTACATGAGCTTAAATATATTAGCAAACATTAAAAGAAGTGTACTTTTTAAGAGCACAACAAAAGATTATGTACTTTAATGTACTTTAAAGTAAAACCTTTAAGTTGACATTACAAAGTGCACTTTAAGTGTAAGGAACAGTGATGAAATGTTATTGTAATCTTTTTAAGTTTTATTAATTAATATTTTCTGCATGTACAGTTTTTTAAATATACTTTTTAAGAATTGACATACACTCACCTAAAGGATTATTAGGAACACCATACTAATACTGTGTTTGACCCCCTTTCGCCTTCAGAACTGCCTTAATTCTACGTGGCATTGATTCAACAAGGTGCTGAAAGCATTCTTTAGAAATGTTGGCCCATATTGATAGGATAGCATCTTGCAGTTGATGGAGATTTGTGGGATGCACATCCAGGGCACGAAGCTCCCGTTCCACCACATCCCAAAGATGCTCTATTGGGTTGAGATCTGGTGACTGTGGGGGCCATTTTAGTACAGTGAACACATTGTCATGTTCAAGAAACCAATTTGAAATGATTCGAGCTTTGTGACATGGTGCATTATCCTGCTGGAAGTAGCCATCAGAGGATGGGTACATGGTGGTCATAAAGGGATGGACATGGTCAGAAACAATGCTCAGGTAGGCCGTGGCATTTAAACGATGCCCAATTGGCACTAAGGGGCCTAAAGTGTGCCAAGAAAACATCCCCCACACCATTACACCACCACCACCAGCCTGCACAGTGGTAACAAGGCATGATGGATCCATGTTCTCATTCTGTTTACGCCAAATTCTGACTCTACCATCTGAATGTCTCAACAGAAATTGAGACTCATCAGACCAGGCAACATTTTTCCAGTCTTCAACTGTCCAATTTTGGTGAGCTCGTGCAAATTGTAGCCTCTTTTTCCTATTTGTAGTGGAGATGAGTGGTACCCGGTGGGGTCTTCTGCTGTTGTAGCCCATCCGCCTCAAGGTTGTGCGTGTTGTGGCTTCACAAATGCTTTGCTGCATACCTCGGTTGTAACGAGTGGTTATTTCAGTCAAAGTTGTTCTTCTATCAGCTTGAATCAGTCGGCCCATTCTCCTCTGACCTCTAGCATCAACAAGGCATTTTCGCCCACAGGACTGCCGCATACTGGATGTTTTCCCTTTTCACACCATTCTTTGTAAACCCTAGAAATGGTTGTGCGTGAAAATCCCAGTAACTGAGCAGATTGTGAAATACTCAGACCGGCCCGTCTGGCACCAACAACCATGCCTCGCTCAAAATTGCTTAAATCACCTTTCTTTCCCATTCTGACAATCAGTTTGGAGTTCAGGAGATTGTCTTGACCAGGACCACACCCCTAAATGCATTGAAGCAACTGCCATGTGATTGGTTGATTAGATAATTGCATTAATGAGAAATTGAACAGGTGTTCCTAATAATCCTTTAGGTGAGTGTACACTAGAAGTGCACATTCAATAGAATTAAGCACTTTGTTTTCACAAGGTCAAACTCCAAAAAGTACAGTAAAAATAGTCCAAATGGCTAACGCAAATTCTTCTGAAACCAGATAACTTTCTGTGAAAAACATCAAGATCCGTTGCACTTGGCACAGGACTCATGGACTTTTGTGCTTTGGAAAAAAGCAGTGTGAACATTCTTCAAAATATCTACTTTTGTGTTCCACAGATGAGAAAAAGTCCTGGAATGAGAGATGGTTGAGTAAATGATGACAGAATTTTCATTTTTGGGAGAACTATTTCTTTAAACTAGTCCTTTCAAGAAAGTAATGAATATGGGACAGAGTGACAGGAATTTTTTAGCTTAGAAGAGAAGTGGATAAACAGATATAGCAGGACGAATTGAGGATAGGACTCACCCTCCTCGTCCCCTCGGGTTAGTGAGCGCTCAGGGGACGTGGAGGAGCGACTTCGGTAAGTCTGCACTTCTACAGGTACCTGAACGTCCTGAACACCTGAGAACAAGCCCACAACGAATTACACAAATGCAAGACAGCAAACCCCATCAGTGAATGCACACACACAGGCATTCATGTGTGTAAAGATGTACTCAAAGTTCATGCACTACATCAACAATTTTGCATGCACAAAACCCAAAGTTTAGCCACGTGGACACAAATCAGAAATTCTCACGAACATTCTCAACAACAATGCTGATGCAATGATAAAATATAAAATGTAGCTATATTGAGGATATATAAGTCACAACTTACCTCCACAAGCTTAGGGAAAAAGAGAGAAAGAGAAAGAGATATGAATTTAAAGATACATAAGAGAGAAAATCAACATTAATCAGAATTTGCATCCTATTTTACTTCTGTAAAAGAATTTACAATGAAAAAAAGGTCAGGGATTGACTATCACATTTATCATTTACCCAGCTGTTCCATATCACAAAGGAGACAGACAACAAATTGAGTTTGCCACTGATGAGGCGGACAAAAGTTTAAAAACAATGTCTAAACAGGATTTTTTCTTTTAGTGCACCAAAAAAGAAAGTTGTTATAGAGGATTCATGTAGATTTCCTGACTTCATGAAGTGAAACGGTCATTGATGGTGATGGAAAATTGTTATAGATGGAGATAAATGACAATTATCAAAGATCCACTCACCACAATGCAGGTTCATCTCAGTTCGAACATAACCCCGAATCTCATCCTCCTTTAAAGAATAAAGAGAGATGTGACCAGCCCTTGAGTCATTCTTACTTATCTTGAGGGTTCAATGTGAGGTAGAAGAATAAATTATGCATAACATTACAATAAGTCATGAATTGTAAAAGTCTGTTTGTTCTGACCGTCATGCCTGGTTCTCCTCTGTCTCCTTTAGGTCCATCAGAGCCTATCTCACCCTGACACATAAACACAAAGAGACACATTTAGCGATGACAGATGTATAGAGAATCAATGCAGGGGTAGATTATGTGTATCGTCACCTGTTCTCCTCTCTCTCCAGGGATCCCTGGTATGCCACGTGGACCAACCATGGCAGGGCCTGCAGGACCTCTTTCTCCCTACAATAAATATTCAATACCTCACATATGATGAACTAACCCTGCCCCTTGTGCATATGAATCAGGGTTTCCTGCAGCGCTATTCAGGAGCAGCACTGCTCTGCACTGCACTACGTAGACACACATCACAGCAAAATAAAACACATTCAAATAAAATAAATAACTTGAGAATTTTACTGTGTTGAGAGAGAAACACTCTATAAAGCATCTCTCAAACAATTGACAAATCAGTCTGAAAAGAACAGCGTAAATGGTCTGAATCATGATCCAAATTGGCACGACAACTCACATCCTCACTGAATTTGCTGATTACTCACTTGTTTGTTGAACCACAGGTTATTATGTCAGACATTAAATGAGCCCAGATTGTTACAGTGATGAAAAAACTAATCCATTGAAACAATGATATGACCTCCATGATTATGTAAATGTCCTTTGCACATACACAGTGGTATAGAGTAAGTTTGATACCTTTTGTCCCTGCAGACCCTCTGGACCTTTACCTCCAGCAGGTCCTTGAGGGCCTGTTAGACCAGGGGGTCCATCCACACCTCTCAGACCAGGAGGGCCTGGGATACCAGATGGGCCCTAAAGAAAGCACTAATAAGTCTCTTCTTTACTTAGATCAACAGCATTAGATTTAAACAGCAGGGAGCTAAAGAGGTTTGCATACTCACCCGGTCACCTTTCTCTCCCTGTGTTCCCTTTGGCCCCAAAATTCCATCAAAGCCTCTGTCACCCTGGGCATCAACAGATGAATGTTGCGCAGTTTGTTTAAAGTTTCATTGCACCTGTTCCACTTTTTTTTTTTATTACAAGGGCTACAGATTATGCAGTTCTATGTTACTGTAAAACAGTTTCAACCATTGTGTTGTCCACTGGCTTATTCAATAGGGTTGTTAAAAGTATGTGAGCAGTAATATTTCCTCAACAGCGAAATATTAATTGGAGCGTCACACTGCTCCACTCACATGCTCTGGTTGGTACCAATCTGATATTAAGATGATAAAAATACAACAATAATAAAATACAGTATCAGTAGTAGACTCGATTCAAGCCAACCGTGATAAAAAATGCTGGTATACACCCATTACATTCACAGTTTTTGTAATACGCACTAAGATTTTTTATGTGTTTGAAAACAAATCTATGTCCACCAAGGACGTATTTTTTTAATCAAAAATACAGTTTTTTCTATTTTAATATATTCTAAATTGGAATTTATTTCTCTTGATAGCAAAGCTGAATTTTCAACTGCCCTTACTCATCTTCAGTGTCATAAGATCCTCCAGAAATCATTTTAATATGGTTTGATGCTCAAATAACATTTCTCTTTATCAAATATAAAAAAACAGTTACGCTGGATATAGGATTCTTTGATGAAAGAACATCAAAAGAACAGCGTTTATTAGAAATCTTTTGTTACATTATGAATGCCTTTACTATCATCTTTGCTGAATAAACGTATTACTGTCTTTAAATAAAAACTTGAATGGCAGTTTTACTGTGGTTTAATAATTGATCAAGAATTGTGAATGTTTGTATTATATCAACCCTTCCCTATTATTCAATATAATCTCAGACCTCAGATGTTTTACCTTGGCTCCAATGAGCCCCTCCTTCCCTGGACTTCCTGTGGGACCTTGAGACCCGACTTCACCCTGAAATAAAACTTGCATTCAAACAAAGATAACAGCAGGAATCACATGCACCCCTCACACACAAATAAATGTGTGTACGTACCTGCTCTCCTTTCCTCCCCGGCAATCCTGGTCTGCCATTAATCCCAGCATCTCCCTATTAACAGACACAATTCATGACTCCCAGCAAAACATTGCGACACAACACAAACATTCCTCAAGCTCTCTTTTTTACTCACCTTGTCTCCCTTTTGTCCGCTTGGTCCACATAGCCCCTTGGAGCCTCGTTCTCCCTGTAAGCAATTAAAGCTCAGTCAACCTGTCAATCACTCAATGTGACAGGGAGTAATGACACTAGAGAAAAGCTCCCAGGAAGGGACTATTTGTAAAGAATAAAATACTATTCATGTGTCAGTCATACACACAAGCACACACACCCTTCAATTACTGTCTTTCTCATTAGTGACAACAGATAGAGGTCTATCATTGATGCTGAATCCAGATAAAAGTTCTTATCTGCTATGTGAGGGTGTGCATCTATGTTGCCGCTGGCTGAAGGGCAGCTAGTACTGTCTGCAGCGGCCCATGTATCCCTGAGAGGAATGATTCATACGCAGTCTTTCATGTGCCTCGCTGCACTCGACAAATCAATTTCTCTACACATGCAGGCACATACACACACAAAAAAACTTTGATATGATGGCTCTATGGTACATATGCAGATGAATATCAGACACAATGGCCTGGAATCCAGACTGTGGAGGAATTATAAGCAGTGTGATCATCTGGTCTGAAGGGCTCCTCAAGGTTACTGATAACGTTTACAAGAGTCAGTTTGAGTTTTAATCAAAGAGACAACCATTAAAATGCACACACACACACCTTGAGGCCTCGCAGACCTATGTGCCCAACCTCTCCCTTCTCTCCTCTCATGCCAGGCAGGCCATCTTTACCAGGTGTTCCCTGTAGAGGACAGATAAAAAAAATGAGAGGTAGTCATAGGGATACAGCTGAGTCTGAGGACTGTATGTGTTATTCATGCACTGATGTTATAGGCATCTGAATAAGAATACACACCGCTTCACCTGGGACACCTGGCTGCCCTGCTTCTCCCTGCAAATGATAAGCAAAAAATTATCAACATGATGTTCACACACATTTATGTACATTTTTAAACACCCAAATGTATTTGTCACAGTTATGCTTAGTTTTGCTTTCGTTTGCCTTTCGTATCAGTCTGTTTAATCACCTATGTTCCTTTGTTCTCCTTTTCCAGCCATAATCAGTTACCATGGATATTAACTTAATAATCACAGCTGTTCATCATTTAGTTCATCACCATGTGTATTTAGTTCCTCTCCTTTACTCATTCTTTGTTCGGTATTGTTTGTGCATACTGTTTCCAGTTGTTGGTTTATGTTTAATAAAGACTGTCGTTATTTCTACCTTCATCCTTGGACTAAAACCGTTACAGTATTCATGTATATGCATGTGTTTATTCATGTTTATTTGTGAGAGAAGAGAAGAGAAGATATTTTTCACCTTCTGACCACCAGGACCACGGGCTCCTTGGAAACCAGAGGAACCTCTCTCTCCTGGCTCACCTCTCAGACCCTACAAATATTAAAGAAAAATCACAAATGAAATTTCTTTCATATATTAGTAATGAGATTAAACAAATATATTGACTCTCCTGCTTATGAGAAGAGACCCTAGCAATCTGACACATATCTTCTCTAGTGTTTCAGAAGAAATCTCATCAACGTCTGTAATCAAAAGTAAGAGATTTCAACATTTCTCAGATTCTTCTAAAACCTTCTAAAGCCATTCACATACATTTTATAGCTCTAACTGTACGTCTCATTTGTGTCTGTATTTATTTCACCTAAGGAATTTTGGGAGAAACATTTAAACAAATAAAAAGTTATGAAACCGCAACCTTTAAAAGGACTCAAAAGAGAAGATTTTAATTTGGGATACACCAATATTAAAATTGTGGCTGAGACCAATAAGCTGATAATTGTTTTTTCATGTTCAAGCTGATGACAACTAAATAGCCCATTTTAAAATTATATACTATTTTGTCTAAAATCAGTTGTTTTAAATGCTACAATAGATTTTAGGCATCACAACATTATATTGTAGTTGTACATAAAAACATGAAAAATTATTTTTACCTGTTCTCCTGGTGGTCCTTCCTGTCCTTTTGCACCCTTTTCACCCTGTGCACCTTTAGGTCCTCGTTCCCCCTGAGGAGAGCAGTGTTCAGTATAACTGATTGGTTTACATCGACCCAATTGATCTGCCTTTAAGCCTGTTGCCTACTGACTCGTTAACAATCTCCAGAATCGATCCTGAGGCAGGCACACATAAATGCTTTATGACCAGTTCTCATAGGCACATGTTCTCAAAAGATAAGAGACCTTCAGCAACCTAACCTTCATTATTGGCCTTTAATTTTTTATAAAGTGACGCAAAAGCGTTTTAACACCTGACACAGCTTCATCAAATAATTTTGACTCACAGTTTCTCCTTTCACTCCTTTCTCTCCTGGAGGCCCCCCCACCAGCAGAGTATCTCCCTTGAAGATTCAAATTCAAATACAAAAATATATAATTAAATATTTTAAAAGAAAAATGTAGTACATCTAATATACAAAATAAACCCCATCAGGGTGGTACAAGACTTGCCATCTGCACATCTGATCACACTTGTAGGGGTTTATTTTACAAAAATGACCAGCTGACTGTTCATGGTCCTGCTTATTATACAGCTACAAATTAAAAAAATGCACATGATTTGAGTTTAAATCATTTTATTACATAAGAAGAATCAAGTTTAATGGCCAAGTTTAGCAGTTATTATTAAAAAATATTCCAATGGACCAATCAGAATCAAGCATTTCAGGGAGCTGTGTAAAAAAGCAGGATGATCAATGCATATTTAAAATAAATAAATCACCTTTTCGCCTTTAATTCCCGGAGGACCTTGCTCGCCCTGTGAAGAATTGGTATATTTAACATTATTTCTAAGTTTATATGACATAAAACATCTGCATGTAAATTAAAGTATTTTATGACATAGTTATTATTTTTTCTTTCTTTTTTTATAGCAGAGTAAAGGACAGCCAAAGACAGATTGTAGCAGCAGACGACAAGTTATACACACCTTATCTCCTCTGTTCCCTTTGCTGCCAGAAGGCCCCTGTCAGTGGGACAGACAGATGAGTAGAGGAGAAATCTTATTTGCTTGAACATTTGTATGCATTTGTAGATAGAAGACGTGCAGCGCAGCAAGAGGTCTTGACTCATAATGGTTTTGAAATTGCAGCGAAGTGGGAGACGAACACATCATAGCCCTGAATATAAAGTATGACGAATACAGTGTGTTCGTACAGCTACCTCTATCCCTGCATCAGCCTTTCCACATCTAGACGAGGGCTCAGATCAATGACACCCATCAAGAGAAACTGACTGTTTCTGTCTGACTGACATCAATATGTAGTGGATGTAGTGGGGTAAAAAATAATGAGCGAATGCTGAATGTTGTGAACAGAAAGGAGTATATTTACAGTAGGGCCTCTCTCTCCATCTGTTCCAGCCCGACCTTCTTCTCCCTAAATAAATTAGACAGATACACCCACCATCACAATCTGATGAGCATACAAGCAAATGAACATAATTTAGATTAGTCATGGACATTACCCGAGGCCCGAGGTCTCCTCGCTCTCCTCTTAGACCTGGCACTCCTACTCCAATTTCACCCTGAATGTGGAGGGGGAAAAGTGAGAAAAGGGGTAATGTACTCTTAAATACTTGTCCAATAGCACCACTTTTGAAAATGCTTGTGTATTTCATTACAAATTATATAATCAACATATATTTGAGTGAAAAGACATTTCAGAATGTCTTAGTATTTGGTATATCTGTATTTTACTTCAGTGACA
Organism: Abramis brama; assembly: GCF_963993115.1. Taxonomy (NCBI): domain Eukaryota; kingdom Metazoa; phylum Chordata; class Actinopteri; order Cypriniformes; family Leuciscidae; genus Abramis; species Abramis brama. The sequence continues at coordinate 11,049,749 of NC_139973.1, read as the reverse complement.
ATATGCACTTAGGGTGGGATGAACTCCATAAGTTGTTTCCAGATTTATATGGGAAACTTGAACTATGAACTATATATTGTAAAATATACTGATATATGATTGAGCAACTCTAAACAGATCCAATCCAGGGCTTGTTTAGGCACACCGTTGTGACTGAACCAGTTAAACTCATGAATAAATTAACACCAGCCAAGCGACAAATTCGAGTAAAAATCGTAAAGACTGTGATTTAATTATGTACATTTGAAGAGTGTCATCTGAAATTTTCTTCTAGAATGATCATTTTTATCAAGCTCGTATATTTAAGTTCAGTAATTTCACTTAAATGACAATTAATAGGTAATTTTCAGTGCCATTTAAGTGAAATTACTGAATTTAAATATACGAGCTTGATAAAAATTATCATTCTAGAAGAAAATTTCAGACGGCACTTAGAGGCTTTTGCATCTGAACTCTTCATTTATAGTTTGACGTGTTTCAGAATGAACAGCATCATTTTGTTCATTTACATGTGTGCAGCTCATAATCTGGTATTTTCAGTGGCTCAGAGAGGCTCGGTTTATAGAAAATGCTGCTCTACGCAAACTCTGCAAGTGCTGCGGGTTTGGGTCATCCATGACGTGCATTTGAAAATGCAACATGAGTGTGCCAACCGTCTTGTAATCAGAATTATTTATAAATCTGTTGTCAGCAAATGAGAAGCTTTAGGTCTTCCTGGAGTTTTCAGCAAAAATAAAAGCTCTATGGTTTATTGATTGAAAGCAAAAAAGGAAGACAGCCATAAATACAGTATTAGTATTGTAATTTTACTGTTGTCTTTTTTTTGTTGTTGCAGCCTTCATTTGATTTATCAGCAAGTAAACTCCTTTGTCATGAATTTTGAATTCTGTTATAGTTGATAAGCTCCCCTTTCTCATGCATACTTGTGCATGACTTTAACTGCTCCTAAATTTTTGACTGTGCTTCTAAAGTTTTTAAATTAGGAACACAGGTGCTCTTAAAAATATTGTAAGAATACCACCCTTAAAAGCAACACATCAATTACCTTATCGCCCTTGAGTCCTGGAAGGCCCGCAGTACCCTAATATGAAGATAAAGACATCACTGAATACCACTCAGTTGGTATTAGACTCAGTTATACTTGCTCTAAGAAACACCTGTATACACATAATTTGATTTCAACATTCTTACAGTGGGTCCTGGTTGTCCATCAGCTCCAGATGTTCCTGGGTTTCCTGTTTTGCCTATAAATCCTTGTAGACCCTTACAACAATAAGAGGCATCAGAGGAATTGTGATCACTGGATGCAGTCAATAGACTGAAAATTCAGCAAGTAATTTTGTTTATTGTATTGAACACATTTCTTTATGTAGTAATAGCCATTCTAAACATGTGTGTCACATTTGTTTCTGTATGTGCAGTTACTCAACTAACCCTCTCTCCTTGTGGTCCAGGGGGTCCTGGCTGACCTGCTTCACCTCTCTGTCCTGCCAGTCCTGGTGTCCCATCCAATCCACGTGGTCCAGGAGGGCCTGGAGGACCTGGAAAGCCAGGGTTACCCTGGAACAGATTAAAAACCTTCGATTTAATATACACACTAGTTTTTAAAATTTTCTGTGGTTGACTATATGACTGCAAAAGCATTGCCATGTGGTCGATTTGCGGTACTATAATTCATGTTTGTGTGGATGAGCCACAAGCCAAAGTTGACACTTAGAGTTTGAGGTTTGTTAGCAACAGTTCTATAACAACTCCAGAATAAAATTAATCAATGACCTTTAAGCCGATGGGTCCAAGTTGTCCTGGAGGCCCAGCCATCCCCATGCCTGGCTCACCTTTGAATCCTTTGGGCCCTTGTGGGCCTCTCATTCCCTAAAAAATTAATGTGAAAAAGTCTTTTAAGGATGCATGTGTATTATAGTTGAGATGAAATGGATGGTGGTGCTATTGCTTCTGCCTTTGAAGTGAATGCAGGCACTCACATTTTCTCCAGAATCTCCAGGATCACCCGCAGCACCCTGTGAGTAAAAAACACTTTAAATTCCATTTCTACACAATGTAGATTGGCACTCTATAATATTATCAGACAGTTCTCACTCTTTCTCCTTTTATCCCCACTGGCCCCTTGTCTCCTTTTGGGCCCTAAAATACAAAACAGGCACACGAAAGAAATTAGTTAGTGTATGAAATATGAATTCAGAATTAGTTCTACAAATGATGAAGGATGGCTGATGACAGAATATGGAAAACTGTGAGAAATGATGGGTCATAAAAAAGATAAATATGCAGAACAAAACATATAAACTTCAGAAACATTGAAATGTTGATAAAACCATCATAATGAATAGTTGGCTGGACAGAACTTCACATATATGACCAGAACGAGTGAAACTCACTGATAATCCAGGAAGGCCTCTTTCTCCAACAGTGCCTGGCAATGTCTGACCAGGAGATCCCTTAAACAATCAGCAAAAAGATATGAGTTAATGATGTGGTATATTCATGTCAGAAATACATCTATGGTGCATTATCTACAATCTATGTCATGGCGCAGTGCAGATAAGCCATCTACTTCCTTCAGGGGAATTGGTACTGTACCAAATGCTTGAGTTATGTTTATTCCATTCATGTTTTTTTCAGGACATTCTGCACATTTCTGAGAACATGCTGTACATATTTTTTCACATATTATCCAGATTCCATCATAGTTGAAAGAAACTGTGGATGGGATCTCTTGACAGATTAGGTGCTCCTGGAAGTGTTCGGCTGTTTAGTGAAGGCAGGTGATGGATTTTTGCCCATGGCGTTTAATGTGCAACAGTCACAGTAGTTTACTTCCCTGTCCTGTTATAATTGTCAACAAATGTGGTAAATATATATGGAGCACATCAGTGCCAGTACCTAAGTAAACCCACACACAATAAGGCACAATTACAGAGTATTTGTGTCATAGAGATGGCAGAATGCTGGCAGAAAAAGGAGGTAAAAGTTTTCCTGTATCAGATTTATTTAGATGTTGAAAGTACATATACATACAGCTAAATATATTAATCAGACTCAAATAATTCTGACTTGTTGCTCATAAAAATAATAAAATAAGTAGAATGGTCCCTACAGTCTGATATCCCTACATGTTTCATGCTGAAATTTTGCTTAATTACTGGATTTACATGGACGTTACTGATTGAATATATCTTTGCTCACAATTAATTAATTTTAGCACATTTGAATTTTGTTAGTATGTATAATGTTTAAGACTTGTCAATATTTAACATTTATCTTGTTGCACTGTGTTGCCCCATTGTGAATTTCTGTTCTGTTCAAAATTCTGTTCAAGACTAATAGTTAACTAGTTAACTAAGTTAACTAATTGATAGTTAATTTGTGTTATGAATTTGTATTGTGTTGGATGTGTTTTAAAGACACCAGCAAACATGATAAAGACATTAATGAAACTGGATGGAAAACATATAGGAAGTTAGAAACTGTCAAAAAATGCCCAAAGTTGGTATGAAAAAACAGAATCAAGGATCAAGGAAACCTTTTAATCGAAAGCAGTCATAAAACATTAGATTAAAGTAAAATAAAATATAGCTTCTATGCTTGGCTTGAACAAATAAGTCTTCACTTGTCCGAGGTTTACTTGAATACTGCGCTGCTCCTCAGTTGGCATTTGGGTTTTGTCAACACTCTATTGAAGAGCTCACGTACATGGCGCTCTAACATTATGTTTGCTGCAAATGAGATTATCTTTCAAGAAGGTGAGAAGGGTTGATCTTCACATAGTGTTCGCTATGTTGTAACCATGGCAACAACTTACCGTCTCACCCTTCATTCCAGGGGGTCCGGTGACAGACTGCAGAACACAGTGGAAATAAAAGGAGAGAGATAAATTGAACAGGTTGGGAATTAAAAGCATAGTGTCAATCGAACTACACATTACGTGCAAATCCACACATGTACATATGGATGCACCTTTCCTGGTGGACCACTGTCTCCTTGCTCTCCTTTAAGTCCTGGGGGGCCGATGGGTCCAGCAATACCCTGAAATTAAGTGACAGAAAGAGATAATTAGACAAAGACAAAGCGGTTAAGTAGAGAAGAACAGAAAGAAGCAAAGAAAAGATGAAAAAAAGAAGCAGAAGATCATGAAATTAATGCACATGTCTTAGTAAATGTCAAGGGCATCTGATCACTCACCTGTTTCCCAGGTAATCCAGGCAGGCCCTCTTTCCCTGGAACACCATCTCTCCCTGGGACCCCAGGCTTGCCCCCCTCTCCCTGTGTATGCCATTAAGTTAACATGTTAAAGATAACCTTGTTACTCAAGCAAGGGACTTTTTTTACTTATCAAAAACATGCTAAAGAAACAAATAAAATACATTTTTGTCCATGTTAATGTATAAATCCTGCAGAAAAAGTAATGGAATAATGAATTCTCTGAAGAGAAAATGCACCTTATATTTTATTTATTTTTCCTTCTACTTTTGCCCTTAAAAAGGCTGGCATTTTCGATTAGATTGGTAATCAAGTAATAAACAATTGTTTTTGACAACTGAGTAATAATAATTGATATTCACAATAAAAATACCCCTAAGTAGGCTTATGCATGCCCTAAATCTCAGAGGGAATGTATAAACAGTATTTGTGTGTATGTGTAAATATACTGTGTGTGCGTGTGTGTCTGTGTCACCACCAAAAGGTGAGTTAAACCTGACAAAAATTCATTTTGAAAGGTTTTAGCATTTACAACTAATTGTATATAAAAACAATGGAAGTCTATGGAATGTCCCCATTTAGATAGCTTAGTAAATGTGTGTGTGTCTGTGTGTGTGTGTGTGTGTGTGTGTGTGTGTGTGTGTTAGTGAGACAACAGGAGAACAGAGAGTCACTTCATATAAACTAGGTCTGGGTACTGCCAACTACCTCAAAATACCATACTCATTATTGCAATACATGCATCACGATATCATAATTGGATTGTGCCTGCAACTGCACCAAGCGTGTCAGTCCGAAAGAGTGAATTGCGGGTTCAGTTTCAATCTTTCTCGCACCTCATAGAAGCAGTTCTCATGGCACTGTTAAACCGATATTTTATTGTTCAAATCCAAAGTCAAGTGCTCTTGTCATTTGTTGCTCACAGACCCTCAACTATGCATTGCCTTCACATTCACCATCTTGCCGACTGGTTGAAGAGCGAAACTTGAAATAGAGCATTTATCCTAATATGAAATTCTCTGTAATATATGTTTGTCTGGTATGTTTATTTACTCACCACTTGTCCTGGAAGCCCTGGGGGTCCTTGTGGCCCCTGCAAACATTAGAAAATGCTGCATTTATCCCTACACAGACAAATATAAATCACCACATTCTATAAGAGCAAGATGTCTATGAAATACCCACAGGATCTACTGAACGTCACAGTACACTGATATTTAAGTGGTATCTGCTGAAATAGGCCTACGCGAAGAGGAAAAATACTGTAATTTTGCCAAAATCCAAGGGCAAACCGAAGACACAGAGGGATAAACAGAGCATGTGAAGAGGCTTTAAGCTGAAGCTGCAGAGATTGTCTAATGACCTCTGTGGAGAGACAGAGGTCAAACTCCTCTTAGCTGTTGGAAAGACTCCAATATTGCATTTTTATCTTACTATGGCTCCTGGAGTGCCTGCAGGTCCAGGTAACCCTCTGTTGCCCTGAGGTCCAGGAGAGCCCTTGAAGAATGAAGAGAAAATATTGAAGAGTGAGAAAACTCTGGTGGGTTAGTTATGTAACTCCAAAAACACACGGCCTCCTTCTGTGTATCAAATCGCCTGAAGGAAAGTGTTCATCGCTACTCAGCTGGAAAACTTACTTGAACTCCAATGCCTGGTTGTCCTTGGTCACCCTAAAATGACATGCATACACAAATAATCAGGACACAAATAAGGACAAAATAACAAACATGGTTCATGCTATTAGGATTGATCTGAAATTACTGCTAATGAATGAAATTCTGGGGTCTATGTCAAATAATGCAGTATTTACCTTCACACCAGGAGCCCCTGGGGGTCCATTTCCACCCATCGGACCCTGAAATTCCAAACCAAAGGTTAGAAATAATATTTTTTAATTTGAGTATGTACATAACTGAATATACGTACAGTTGGTCCTCTTATTCCTGGTTCTCCTGGATTCCCCTGTGCAAAATACACATTTGGTATGAACAGCAGGCTGATACAAATATGATGCACACAGACACACACAAACACACACATGCACAGAAAAACAGCACAGACAAGCTCTGAATGGACAGACGTACTGTACATTTCACACAATGACTGCACAAACATCGAATACACATACACTACTGTTTAACTTTGAGAGCTGGCACAATTTTCTTAATGTTTTTGAAAGAAGTCTCTTGTGCTTACAAAGGCTGGTGATTTGATCAAAAATACAGTAAAAACAGCAATTGAAATATTATTACAATTTAACTGTAATATTATTACAACTTATTTTTTTCCTGTGATGGCATTACTCTAGTCTTCAGTGTCACATGATCCTTCAGAAATTATTCTAATTTGCTGATTTGGTGCTTTTATTATTATTACTTCAGTTGAAAATGGTTGTGCTGCTTAATAATTTCATTGTGGAAACCGTAATTTCAGGATTCTTTGATGAATAGGAAGTTTAAAAGAACAGGATTCATTTGAAATAGAAATCTTTTGCAACACTATAAACGTCTTTACGGTCACTTTTCATTAATTTAAAGGGTTTTTAAAATAAACAATAAAGGGTTTTTAAATGAACAATAAAATTGTTCATTTCATTCAAAAAAATAAACTTTTGAACAGTAGTGTATAAAAATTACAAACATTTACATTGCTTACAGAGACTTAAGACAACGTATATTTCAACTCACACATATACGTAACACGTAAATAAACACACAAACACACACACAAACAAACAAACTACACAGACAAGGACGGCCTCCTTCCCATTATTAGTAAAGCTGCCTACAATCTCAGCCACAGAAAACCTACCGGTCTGCCCAGCACTCCTGGGAACCCAGGCAAGCCCTAAAGAGAGAGGGAGGATGGAATGGAGGGACAGGAAGTGTAGAGAGAGCAGAGGTGTGATGGTACAAATGAGTGGAATTAGAAAATAAATGGAGTGGGATTACAAAAAGGAGTGGAGGAAAAGAGGAGACAGACTGGTTAGCGGATTGAAGCAGTGCTGCATTTGTTACTTCTGTGTGGTTGATCTATGGAGCCTCAAGCAAAGGAAGTCAGCTAGTGCTCACAGCAAGGCCTAGTACTCGCAGCAAATCCCCAGGCTTTCCTTCATGGCAAGCCCAAGAGAGGCTGCCATGTTGGGATGCTGTTACTCACAGGTAGGCCTGGTGGACCGGCCAGTCCCTTCAAACCCTGCTCCAGAGGAGAATAAATAAAGGTGTGAGTGAGAGCATAAACTCTCCTCTTCCTCTCCACTAAAGCTAAACTTTCTTTTCATCTCCATTTCATTAATGAGACAGCATGTTTTTATACTGTATGACTACAACATTACGACATACTTGACTTAACTAATGAAAAGCAAACTGATTATAAAGTGTTGCAGAATTCACTAAACATTGTCAAACCTTCAAATGAGAGAAGGAGATTCGTAGAATTCACCATTATCTGGTAATCTAACCATACCATGGTTTGTCATAACTATAGTACACCAATATGCATGACTGTTAAATCATAAGGATGCAAAGACATCATCAGAAGGTGGTGCCTACCAGTGCAAAATATGTTTCTATGCAGTTCCTGTGATATATTGGGTGGTTGCTAGGGTATTCTGGTTGGTTAATTGGTGGTTACTTACTGGACTTAGCCCCACAAAAGCCCATCCAAAATCTCTATGATTTTCTGGTTCATAGATAAGCCTTGGGTCCCTCCTTTAGTGTCAGTCTGTGTGTTTTTGTTTTTTGTTTTTTTTTGCCTGGTTTATCATCCACCAGGCACAAATTGTCTCATCGCTTAAAAAAATAACAGCACAGTTCTCCACAACAAGCCACACTATCTACAAATGGTGTGGGACACGTTACATGCCAAAGTTTAATACTTAGGATTAAAGATGTGTTCAAATTACTAACCTTAATTAACCATAAAACTAATAATTAACATCAAAATTAATTAGACAAAGCAACTGAAATCCATTTCAATAAGTAAAAACTGGCAACACAGCTAATAGGAATTTGTTTCTCACCGGCTTCCCATCCTGTCCTTGTTTTCCTGGATCTCCTTGACTTCCCTAAGATAACAGAACCACAGTTTTATTGTAAAATTAAATAAAAAGAGAGAGAAGTTCTATTGTCAGTTAAGGCCAGTAAAAGGGTACACTCACCGGGGAGCCATCTTTTCCTCTCTCTCCACTGGCTCCTTTGTCCCCTTTCTCCCCACGAGCACCTGTGTAGCCCTGAGAGAGAAACACATCACAGATCAGACTGTCAACTAAGGTCAAAAACATATAAGGTAGCATCCACACATACAAACACTTCAGAAACTCCACCTCACCCGCTCTCCCAGAGATCCTGGAGGCCCTACTACTCCAGGCTCACCTCTGATACCTTGGGGGCCTGGCAGACCCCTTGGACCAGGCAAACCACTCTGAGTGGTGGCAGAATCGCCCTTGGAAAAACACAGGAATAAATGCTTAATATGTTACCACACACAAAATGAATAACTACAAATCTTTATCTCAGTTTACGGTACACTTCCACTAGTGTACTAAAAATGTGAGCTTCATTTTGTTTTACCTTTGGTCCTGGAGGCCCTCCTAGGCCAGGCAATCCAGCCGGACCCTAAAAAGAGAAGATTTAATCCATATAAAAGCAAGAAAGTAGTTTTTGAACTAGTGCTGTCAAATCGATTAATCGCGATTAATCACATCTAACCTAAAAGTCCTTGTTTTACATAATATATGTGTGTGTATATATTACTATATATATTAAATATATATGTCTGTGTGTATATACTGTATTTACACACACACACATTTATATATATACAGTATATATATACAGTGAGGAAAATAAGTATTTGAACACCCTGCTATTTTGCAAGTTCTCCCACTTGGAAATCATGGAGGGTTCTGAAATTGTCATCGTAGGTGCATGTCCACTGTGAGAGACATAATCTAAAAAAAAAAATCCAGAAATCACAATATATGATTTTTTAACTATTTATTTGTATGATACAGCTGCAAATAAGTATTTGAACACCTGTCTATCAGCTAGAATTCTGACCCTCAAAGACCTGTTAGTCTGCCTTTAAAATGTCCACCTCCACTCCATTTATTATCCTAAATTAGATGCACCTGTTTGAGGTCGTTAGCTGCATAAAGACACCTGTCCACCCCATACAATCAGTAAGAATCCAACTACTAACATGGCCAAGACCAAAGAGCTGTCCAAAGACACTAGAGACAAAATTGTACACCTCCACAAGGCTGGAAAGGGCTACGGGGAAATTGCCAAGCAGCTTGGTGAAAAAAGGTCCACTGTTGGAGCAATCATTAGAAAATGGAAGAAGCTAAACATGACTGTCAATCTCCCTCGGACTGGGGCTCCATGCAAGATCTCACCTCGTGGGGTCTCAATGATCCTAAGAAAGGTGAGAAATCAGCCCAGAACTACACGGGAGGAGCTGGTCAATGACCTGAAAAGAGCTGGGACCACCGTTTCCAAGGTTACTGTTGGTAATACACTAAGACGTCATGGTTTGAAATCATGCATGGCACGGAAGGTTCCCCTGCTTAAACCAGCACATGTCAAGGCCCGTCTTAAGTTTGCCAATGACCATTTGGATGATCCAGAGGAGTCATGGGAGAAAGTCATGTGGTCAGATGAGACCAAAATAGAACTTTTTGGTCATAATTCCACTAAACGTGTTTGGAGGAAGAAGAATGATGAGTACCATCCCAAGAACACCATCCCTACTGTGAAGCATGGGGGTGGTAGCATCATGCTTTGGGGGTGTTTTTCTGCACATGGGACAGGGTGACTGCACTGTATTAAGGAGAGGATGACCGGGGCCATGTATTGCGAGATTTTGGGGAAAAACCTCCTTCTCTCAGTTAGAGCATTGAAGATGGGTCGAGGCTGGGTCTTCCAACATGACAATGACCCGAAGCACACAGCCAGGATAACCAAGGAGTGGCTCTGTAAGAAGCATATCAAGGTTCTGGCGTGGCCTAGCCAGTCTCCAGACCTAAACCCAATAGAGAATCTTTGGAGGGAGCTCAAACTCCGTGTTTCTCAGCGACAGCCCAGAAACCTGACTGATCTAGAGAAGATCTGTGTGGAGGAGTGGGCCAAAATCCCTCCTGCAGTGTGTGCAAACCTGGTGAAAAACTACAGGAAACGTTTGACCTCTGTAATTGCAAACAAAGGCTACTGTACCAAATATTAACATTGATTTTCTCAGGTTTTCAAATACTTATTTGCAGCTGTATCATACAAATAAATAGTTAAAAAAATCATACATTGTGATTTCTGGATTTTTATTTTTAGATTATGTCTCTCACAGTGGACATGCACCTCCGATGACAATTTCAGACCCCTCCGTGATTTCTAAGTGGGAGAACTTGCAAAATAGCAGGGTGTTCAAATACTTATTTTCCTCACTGTATACACAGATACACACACACATAAATATAACATATGTAAATACTGTATAATAATATATACACACACATATATTATGTAGAAAAAATAATATTCAAAATCAATTAATCGATTTGACAGCACTAGTTTGAACATACACCAAGCATCTAATGCAAGCAAAAATTGCTAGACACTCCATGGCTGGTAACATATATATTTGTTCAAGAAAATGCACCAGCAATATATGTGTATATATATATATATATATATATATATATATATATATATATATATATATATATATATATATATGTATACATATATATATTGCTGGTGCGTTTTCTTGAACAAAGTTCATGTTCATTAAATTTCATTAAATTGAATGCATAAATGATAGCAATGGTACTTACACCTGGCCCTCTGTCCCCTTTGTCCCCTTTCTCTCCCTGCAACAAAGACAAACTCATAATCTCATTTCTACAATAACTTTATATCAAGTGTCTTCTTTAATCAGCTCTTTATCCTCTACAAGTAACAAAATCTTGTAGAAAAATCTCTTCTCTTTACCTTGTCCCCAGGTCTGCCAGCTTCTCCAAGTTCACCGGCTCGTCCTGGTACTCCTGGTATTCCTGGCTTTCCGGGTTCACCTGCCTGTCCTGGCGGACCCTCTGGGCCTCTCTCTCCAATTGCCCTACCTGGAGGACCCTGTGGGCCAGGCGGCCCTTTCTCACCATGCTCTCCTTTCACACCTCGCTCACCTGGAAGACCTCGTGCACCCTGAAAGCCAGTATGCAAAGAAGAGGGAACAAGGTTTAAAAAAGAAGAGGAGAGGACACTGGAGAAATATGGAGAGTTGCTGGATGTTTTCAAACCAGAACTCAGTTTCAGCACCATGGACAGTACCAACATAGTTTTAGCATGCTCTTCATTGGATAAGGTCCTGTAACACGCTAATGTATCCACAATTTTAACTCACATCTGCTCCTGCAGGGCCTCTAGGTCCGACATCTCCTTTATCGCCCCTCTTTGATACTGGATTGTTTTTGTCATCAATTAATTGTTTTAATTCTCTGACCTAAAATGGAAATTTTATGTAAATGATAGGAGAGAGAGTGACATGTACATCTACATGCAAACATGTCAATCTTGTTGATAAATTTCTCAGTACCTCAATGCCAAATTCTGAGAATGCTCTCTTCACATCCTGTGACAAAACCGGGGGAAAACAATATTAGTCATCTTGCTAGCCATGCATGCGTGACTCTGCGTGCACAAACGTTTTCCTTACTGCTACAGTTCCTGGTCTGCCATCCTCTCCAGGATCACCCTGTCAGTCAGAAGAGTTGAATTATTACAGTCAGGTATGCTGAGAACTGCCTTATGTCAGCTCTGAGAGCAGTGAATACACATGCGTAAAAATACACTCACCACATCTCCTTTCAAGCCTGGTAGACCTCTTTCCCCCTACAAAGGTCACATTATAACAACTTAATAATAAAATAATTTAAAAAAAAAACACAACACAACACACTCTCTTGCACACACACACACACACACACACACACACACACACATATATATAAACTTACTCTTGCTCCAGCAGCTCCTGGAACTCCAGGTACTCCCTGATTGATAGAAAACAATGCATACAGTATGTAAGACAGGATACATAGCTGCATATTGCTGGTAATTCAAACTTCAATGCAATATATGTATTTGGGCTATAATAAGTTACTAAACAAGATTTTCAAAAAAATATAAAAAATATAGAAATATAAGTGGTGCTTTTTTCTCAAGTGCAAAAATACTAAGTCTCTAAAAACAACTTAAGAACCAGCAGTGGTAGAGGTTACTTACAGAGGCTCCTGGAGGGCCCTGGGGCCCTGGAATAGGGATTGCCGACTCCCCTTTAACATAGACCACCTGGAAGAAATAGAGAAGGATAGAGATATACAGCCCTTTGCATAAATTTTGATAATTATTGTGGGATTAATAGAGTAGCAGAGTATTCGATTTATGTTCAAACATTTGCACAACACAAACGCACAGGTCCTGGTGGTCCGACGTTTCCAGGAACTCCAGGGGGTCCAATGGGACCTTGCGGGCCAATAAGTCCTGCAATGCCCTGATCACCTTTTATCCCATCTCGACCCTGAGGAAGAGTGAGCAACAGAGAGAGAGAGAAGATGAGAGAAATAACCATGATCCAAATTAATTCCTTAATTAATGGGCATAAATTTGCACATCAAATAAACTCATCAGTGAAGAGTTTCTCCCATAAGGCTGCTGACTCATAATTACTGACTGCACTCAGCATCAAGCACAGGAAGGAGAGCATCCACGCATTTAAAATATGTGTGAGAGTGTGTGTATATGTTTGCGAGTGTGTTTCTATGATTGAAAACATCCATTTAACAACAAATCTGATTTGGGCTGATGGGAAAATTAGCTGTGCGAGACAGACAAAAAGCAAAAAGCGAGTAAAAAGGGCAGAGAGACATAATGGCATGGACTGAATAACATAAAGCAACAAAATCTGAGTACATTTAAAGTGAAATGTGGTCACAGGACGAAAACAGCAGGTACAGGCTTAGAGATAGCAGAGTACAAAATGAAACATTATCAGGCGACACTTTGATGCCACATAGAGAATGAGATCCACAAATGGTAATATAACCTTTTCCATAACATAGGTATAGGAAAAGTCAGAATGTACATTTTGAAAGTGTTATGTAGTGCCGAGTATGATAAGCTGTGATGGACTTGTCTTGTGTTGTGTTGTGAAAGGCAGGAAGAGAGTGAGAACAGGATGATCAGGAAGATAAGCACGAGAGACTCACGTCTCTTCCAGCGGCCCCTTGCTCTCCTTTGTCTCCCTGCGAAGGAAGCATAACCAGATTTAATCAGTGAGGCTAATTATCAAAAATTACAATGTAGTCATACAATAGATGTTTTATTACCTTTCGACCATCCTCTCCTGGCACGCCGTCCTCGCCCTGAAAAAGTTTGATAGAAAACGAGGCGCTAAACACAGACATCTGGATGAGTGCGAGGCGCGTTTTCATAATTTCTGTAATCAAGACTTCCTGTAATCAGCTCTTCCTGTTTTGGTATGAGAACTCTTGTAATTTTGTGCAGCTCATTCAAGCAGTAATTTCTCTTCTAAACGCTTCGTGCGATACGCAGCCATGTATTACAGATATATGACGGGTGCCATCCAGCCCAATATAGCTCCCGCAATTACCACAGCTGGTTCAGGGCTGTGATCAGTAAATCAGAAGAAACTGCAGGACGAGCGGGTTTTGCGTGAACCCAGCTCCAGTGGCGCAATCTATCCGAGTCAGGTTAACTGAACATTAGTACACGGCTGACTGAAATTCCTTACATATTTTAACTATAAAGCATATATTAGGGTGAGTTACCTCCCACTGAATGCTCATTAGGCTGCTAAGAGGGTGATTTATAATCAGCAGGATGGTTTAATTGCCTCATTTATGGAGGACAAGGTGTGGTTACTAAAGTGGAACAAGTGTTTGCTTACTGCATTCTAGATTGAGCTGACTTGATTAAAAAATAAAATTAAAAAATAAACTCAGGAAGTGCCAGCTTGGAAATTCATACATTCTACTCATATTACAATGGGGTTGTTGAAAATATCAACAGTAAGGGGCTTGTGAGAATATGGTACATGCATATATTGCATGTACAGTAGATTCAAAGGTTTTTGAATAGATGTTGGGTTCTCATTCAGATTACAGCTTCACTTACAGGTTTTCCAAGCAGTCCTGGTTTCCCATCCTCCCCTGCTTTACCCTGAAATAAAACAAAACATTATTTTGACGTGATAACGGACTTATGCGCCGGTGTGGGAATTTGTATGGGTAAATGATTTTCCCTACACAAATTAAGCCATGATATTACTCACAGGTGTGCCATCAGTTCCTGGGGGACCAGGTGGTCCTGAAAGCCCCTGAGGGCCTCTTAGTCCCGCCAATCCCTAGGACACAACAATTTAATGTTTATTTATCCAGCATCAAAAGTTTCTGACTGAAAACTGGACTGATTTGTAGTCAAATAGTGGCAACATCATGATACAAAACAAACAGATTTGACATAGGGAGGAAAAGAAGTACTCACATCTCGTCCAGGATCCCCTTGTTTTCCTGGGTCGCCCTACAAAACCAAAACCAATTAGGAACTGATTGAGGATTCTTTGAATATTAGGCTGATGCAAGGCTGATCATGAAGTGATCTGACCCGTAATCCGGGAGTTCCAGGAAGACCAGGTTTCCCATCCTGACCGGGTCGTCCATCCAATCCAGCCACTCCTCTTTCTCCCTGCACATGCATACGCACATGTGCGTGAAACAATCAAAATTAGCTGTGACACACACATATTATCCATGCATACAAACACTCAACATCACTGTCAAAATCAAATTTTCAAACCAGCACTGGGTTGTCACCAACTTGAATGAATAATAATGAAAATGGGTTGACTGATAGATCCAGTCTTTGTCATTAACAACACCACACATATGCATGCCAAACGCAGCAATCATCAGCTTAATGTAATAATCAATGATGCCTCGCCTAAAAACCTCCACAATGATTATGAAAGGAACAGAGATCAAAAGGATAAATTACTGTAGATGAGTACTGGTACACAAGTATACGTCACAAGGGTCAGACACAAACTAATTTACTATACATCTCTCTGAGAGGAAACAGAAAGCTGCAACTGAACATGGTTTACAATATTTCTCGAGACATCAGTAAAATCTTGTTTTCTCATTTCCTCCCACTGCGAAACAAAGCCTTGTTTCAATTCTGTAGCACAAATAGTAAACAAAGATTAAACAGTCTTGCAGACAGCCAAAAACTAATAATTGCAGCGCTAGTGAGACCTGCTATTTAAAACCCCAAGAGGTAAAACCTGACATAATGAAGTGTGTCACAGCTGCTGCAGAATAGAGAGATCCATGACTAAGCAGTTATATTTATACTTTACACTGATGATTAGTGCAGCCAGCGTTACCATTTCAGCCATTTTTCAGCTGTCATCCACTGTATGGCACTTACTTTCAAAATATTGTCATTGCTGTACTCTAAAATAGAATGATTTTGCAAAGGCGCTTACACCTGCCTTTGAAGAAATATTTAAGAAAGTGTCTTATTAGACGCTTCATTCCAAAAGTAATTGACAGCAAAAAAATTGCAGCGCAAGATGAAGCAATGTGTTCAATGTCTTGAACAGACAGAACTTAAGACCATAATGGTAATAGAGGAAAGTGATCAGACATTACAATCCATTTAAAATCAAATTAACTTACATTTAATTTATCCATCTATAAATAAAATCCATTGCAGGTTACGTGCCACTTGGTACTTGCTTTTTGTTAAAAGTGACTTTTTTAATACTTTTATTCAGCAATGACGCATTCTGATCAAAGTGACATTAAAAACTTTTACATTAGCCACTTCTCCACCGTCAGCCAGAACGGTTATAATAGCGGTAAGAAACGGTTCCAGTTCATTTCCAGTTGAGCTTGGTTCAGCACGGCATATCCGTATACAAAATGTATACTGTATATGTAAATATATAATTTATTTTAAATTGTAAAACATTTTATTGCATATTTGATCAAATAAATGCATCCTTGGTGGGGTTTTTTTTCTCCAAAAACATTAAAAAAATCTTACTGACCCCAAACTTACGGTATGGTAGTGTATATAATATACAAATGCAAAGATCGTTAGCTCTGTTCCATTTATTAGCAACTTTTGGATAAATGCAGTGATTAAGCCAGATAATGATTTTAGTAATTAGGACTGGGGAAAGAAATCATTCCCAGATGCATTTTAATACTTTTACTGAACAATTTTTTATTTACTTAGTTTTAGTTTTTCATTAAAATAGGTAAATTGTAAAACATTACAGACAAGGGTTGTAAAATATTTGCTACACTCTTTTGACATTTTTCACGAACATGACAAAAAAATCATATTTTGTGTCCAAATGGAGCTAAAGAAACAACAGCCTATTCACGCCTGTCAAATCCAAACATAGAACCCTTAAGCAACCCATAACTTCCACGTTTGTTGAAAAGCGAACCACTAGGTCTACTGCATGATTTATCTAAAATGATTTGCGGCTGAAAGGCATAGCTGAAAAATTGATGCATCAAATATTGTTTTGTAATCACATCATGATTCCCTGAATCAAAATTTAAATGGACCCGTGAGGTGTCCCATGTATAAAACTGAACCTGCAGCATTTGCATTAAGATTCAGAGATCTTAAACCACAAGGCTATTACTACTTCCTGTCAAGGATGTCAGGACCTGTCACTCATACACACGTGATTTCAAAATAAAACAATGTTTTGTGAAAAATATGTTTTTTATTTAATGTCTTGAGGTCATGTTAATGATCTCAAAAAAGCGTGTTTGGTGTTGTTTTGGGACAGGAGGGTCAAACGCTTTATTCCTCTGGAAATCTACAGCCTGGACACAGTAGCCAGAAAACTAAAGACAGCATGACGTCCCACAGTAAACAGAGAAACCCGGCTCTCTTACCTTGTCTCCTGGACTGCCCCTATCACCTGGGTCACCCTTGAGAAACAGAAAGTAGAATGAGATATTAAAGACTGCTATCAAAAGTAATGACAAATTACTTAATAAAGTGAAAATTAATAAAGTGAGGTTCTACAGATTTAATTACAATTCAGTTATCTGAATATTTAGAAAGAAACCAATTGTAAAATGCATTGTCACTGCCCTAAGCTCTACTGTGAGTATATCACTATATTTACAGTCAGTATGTACGTAGCCATAGAGACACAAACAGGTACACAAACAGATTAAAGAAATGTGTAAATGGCTAGAAGGCACAAAAGCACAAAAGAGAGGTACTTACTCTGGCTCCTGGTAGACCACGCTGCCCCTCAGAACCCTAATAAAACAAATAGTTTTAGATACAAATCCTATTACTCTCAATAACACATACTGTTTGATCTCCATGCTGACTTACGCTTGGTCCTGCAGGGCCTGAAGCTCCTCCTTCACCCTTTTGACCTTTAGCCCCATGCTCCCCTGGGTCACCTGCCTCTCCCTGGTGTTAGAACGAGTATCACAATGACAAAATCAGAATATGTGTGATAGACAAAATTAAGAGACTATGAACATTTTGCTGTACCTTTTCTCCTCTGTCACCTTTCAGCTGTTTCTCTCCAGTTGTCTAACAGAATAAACAAATTCAAAAGATTTCAAATCTTTTGGGGGGGGGGGGGGGGTTAAAAGAGATAATGATAATAACAACATACCACATCTCCAGGTGGCCCAGGGGGACCTTGTACTCCCTATAATTACCCATAATGAAGATAGTTAGATGACAATTTCACTGTATGTGTGATGGTCCAAACATTTGTGATTCAAGTTTTTAATCTTTCACCTGCTCGCCCTTTGGGCCTCTTGGTCCGTTGGGGCCTGGGGTACCCTGTGCAAAACAAAACTCTGATCACATGACCAGACAAAGAAACCATCTGACCCAACAGTGCTAAATATATCGCAGTAGAGATCTGTTGTTGTTTTTTTGGAGGCTAGGTTGATGTTTTTAACTGTATGGTTAGGGCTGTGCAATATAGCCAAATAATTTATCACAATATAATGTTTCATATCGTTCGGTATATCGATATCACGTTTTGGGTTTGTTCATGTCATGTTTCCATGTTTGTCATCTCTGTTTGTCATGTGATCCTGCCATGTGTCTTGTCATTGGTTAATTGTCTGATCATTGTTCACAGGTGTCCCTTGTCTTGTCATTAGTCTGTGTATTTAAGCCCTCATGTTTGCCATGTGTCTTTGTCAAGTATTGTTTCCTGTAAACCACTGTTCATGTTCATGTTCATGTTCATGTTCATGTTCATGTTCATGTTCATGTTCATGTTCATGTTCATGTTCATGTTCTTGAGTTTTCATGCCACGCCATGTTTTTGTTTCATGTTTGGTTTTGTTTATAATAAACTGCACTTGGGTTCTCATTTACACTTGCCTCCAGTGGATACCTTATTTACAATTGATAATGATAAAAAATTGTATAACCCTTTTTTTAAGTAGAAAAGTTTGAATTTAAACCACTGTTTTATCCACATTATTAAGGCAAACAACAAACTATATTAGTTTTAGCAGTCAAAAACAAAATAAAATGTAAACAAAAATATCTTCTTTATGTCTTATATTAAGATAAAAAAGTAAGTGTTAAAGAAACTCTTGAACTTAAAATGTTACAAAATGTGTGCAATGTAAAAGTGTAAACGTAGAACAATCAAGGCAAACTTTGAGGAAGATCAACATCTGTTGTAAGTAGGGGTGTAACGGTTCACAAAATTCTCGGTTTGTTTTGATAGGACACAGTGGTGTCACGGTTCGGTGCGTTTTCGATACAGCAAAAAAAGAAATGCCAGAGAAATTTATTAAAAAAGTTATTTTTTAAATAAGTGTGTTTTCCTACATCTTGAAACTTTTAGTTTTATAAATGGGGGGTAATCTTTGAAGGATAAATAATGTTTTGGTCATCACATTAAAAATAACATTTAAATATGATAATATTTGAGTTTTGAAGAGCTGGAAAAAGATGCGTGACGCACTTGAAAGCATTTTACTAATCCTGCCAAACTTTCATGGTTACAGTTAGTGTTACTACAGTAAATCCATGGTGAATGTTGCTGATCTGTGGACTTAAAGCCTAAAACTAGTTAATTCATGGCACAATGTTTCTCCTGGTTTCCACTCCAGCGCTGTTTGATCTAATAGAGATCTACGGTTAATAACAGTTTGAATGCTTCTCACTAGATCTTGCAGCGATGTTATTACTTCTGTGGCGAATTCAAATGCTTTCTTTACTGGACCTCTTAGCGCTGTGTAGTAACAGTGTCGCTTGATACACACAGCTGAACACAAAAGATGATATTTTGAAGAATGTCTTTAACCAAACATTTTATGGGACCCCATTGACTTCCACAGTACTTTGTTTCCATACTATGGAAGTCAATGGGGTCCAACAACTGTTTTCTTACTGACATTCTTCAAAATATCTTCTTCTGTGTTCAGCAGAAGAAAGAAATTCATAGAGGTTTGGAACAACTTGATGGTGAGTAAATGATGACAGAATTTTCACTTTTGTGAATGCATGTGAATGAGTGCAATTGTCTTTCATTCAGGAATAAAATCCAGACTGAGTATAAATAATTCTGGTTCAAAAAGAAAGTTTGCAAATATTTAGTTAAGCGTGACCAAGCCTTAATTCTGATGTAATACATTTAGGCAGCCATATGTCTTACATTTCGTCCATCTTCCCCCGGATCACCCGTGTCTCCTTTTGACCCAGGTTGACCTGATTGACCCGTTATTCCCTTAAATATTAAAGGAACACTGTTAGGATGTGGCTGGAATACAAGTTACAATGATTTGTAGCATCACATAACAAATCTGCATACTCACTCTTAGACCTCTCTCCCCTGGTTTACCTGGCAACCCTGATTCTCCCTGAAAGACAAGAGAAACAGAGCAACATTACATACAAAAAACACAACCATACTCATAAATAGAGAAAAGAAATAGGGAAAAAATTAAACGTACTGGAATACCATCCTCTCCTTTGTCTCCTTTTAGTCCCTATAAAAAAAACCTCCAAGAGATTAGACTTCATGAAATAATGAAATCTTATGTATGCACTGTTACAAAAACAGTTTACCACATCTTATTCACTAAAAATAATTACACTTTCATAAATAACGATACAATTCCATATTTCTGAGGCTACAGGTGCACATACAGTATCTTTAATTGAGTGTGGAGTAGCATCTGAAGACACCTATTACCTTGACTACTTGTTACTTCTCTGAGAAAGAAAGTTGTTAGAAGAAAAACAAGAAAGAGTTAAATGTTAAAAACACATTGAAAAAAAAAGAAACAGAATAGTCACAGAGAGAGATGGTAAAAGTAGTAACTTTCAGAAAGACCTAATATGACAGACACACTTAAACCCCCAAAAAATGTTGGTTGATGACTATTATTTGCAGATGAAGTTGTTAGAAGCAGCATTTAGGCCTGTGTTCATGTATAAATGTGTGTAAACTCTCACATCTTTCCCTCTGGGGCCCATGGGCCCCTGTGAACCAGGATTGCCTGCCTCCCCTCTCTCCCCTGAGTCACCTTGATTGCCCTAGAGTCACACAGAGAAAAGAGGGCAAGCAATGTATGACAACTTATTCAGGCTAATGCGGAGTCACTGGAATGAGAGAGACAGGTCAAGGGCCCACTTTACCTTCGCACCAGGTTTTCCAGACAATCCAATGAGACCCTGAATAGATAAATAAACAGCTATTGAAGAATTTAGTATGTTTCTTTCTTATTGATAGGATGAGGGAAATGTAGATGTGCTATCTATTTCTGGTTTCTTTAAACTGTACTATTTAAATACAGTTACAGACCTATACAGTTCGACATTCGTAATGTTATTATTCAGTTGCAATTGTTTTTCTTTCAAGCATTTATTTGCATAATGAAATGTGATTAATCTTCTTCCACTGCAAATATGGAGTCACTTTGTGTTGATTCTCATGCACAAAAGACAAAAAACAAGAAGTGACATTTAGATTTTTACATTTATGCAATTAGCAGACAATTCTATCCAAAGTGACAAAAGAGGAACAAAAGCAATTCGTCAAGTACCCAACAATTCTTGTAATATATAATGTCATGTTTATTAGATAACTAGACTAGGAATATGTTGAATGTTATGACTATTACTACAGCAGTTGATTCGGCATTTCATTTCCACAGAACAAAAGCCCTGAAACCGAAGCTTTACTGCTATACTTTTACTGCTTTCCATGCTCTGGTATTTCCATCTGCAAATGCAAATCTAGTGTAGGCTTTCTGCAGTAGTCAGTGTTCCCGGTGTTACACGGTGTTCAGTCGTACACCGCTTACATTACTTGCCCATTACGGCATTGCCCACACTGTCGTTTTGATTTTTTATAGAAATAAAATACATTTAGTTTAGTTGGACAACGGACACTACAATTACAAACTGAAAGCATCTGGTCTGCTCCATACAGTACGAGCTGCAGAGTCGCAGCACAGTGCAGCAGGAGTCAGATTTGACTTATCACGTGAAGAAAGTAAGGAGAGATGACTGACAAGACGGTGGCAAAGGATTTGGTGCGCAACAGATCCTGAATACATGTGATCATGAATTTTGAAAGTGATGTAAAAAGCGAGCATGCATTCAAAAGCGATTTTGATACCCAGCATACTGATAGCGGCTCCTTGATGGCTGCAAATTATAGGCCTAAATACACAGAGTACGCGTGATCTCTAATTTATAAGCGAATGTGAAAAGTGAGCACGCATTTAAAAGAAATCCCCCAACACACCACCCCAGGTGTTCTAGGTAATACCGGTATTGTCACAAGTTTATATACCGGTGTGAACATTTCCTCACTGTGAAAGTCATGAAGACAAACTTACCCGATCGCCCTGGTCCCCTTTAGATCCGGGTTGGCCGGGCTCTCCTGCTCCAGGGGCACCCTGTGGGACAGATTAGAAAGGTTCAATAATGCAGTTTCACAATTTCAGTTGCACCTTGAAATTAATCTTATTAATTTAGAAATTAAGCTTATTTCTCAAGTCTGTGTGATCACCATAAACAAACTCAATGTCAACATACAGTTGTGGTCAGAATTATTGGCAGCCCTGGTAAATATGATCAAAGATGGCTGTGCAAAAATAAATCTGCATTGTTAATCCTTTTGATCTTTCATTCCAAAATTTCACAAAAATCTAACCTTTCATTGAAGTAAAATAATTGAAAGTGGGGGATAAATCACATTATGAAATAAATGGTTTTCTCCAAAGCACTTTGGCCACAATTATTGGCACCCTTTCATTAAATACTTTTTGCAACCTCCTTTTGCCAAGACAGCTCTGAGTTTTCTCCTATAATGCCTGATGAGTTTGGAGAACACCTGACAAGAGATCAGAGAACATTCCTCTAAAAGGAATCTCTCCAGATCCTTCAGATTCCCAGTTCCATGTTGGTGCTTCTTCTCTTCAGTTCAGCCCAGTCATTTTCTATAGGGTTCCGTTCAGGGAACTGGGTAGGCCATTGCAGATGCTTCATTTTGCACACAGTGACACATTTTTGTGTTGATTTTGATGTTTGTTTTGGATCGTTGTCCTGATGGAAGATCCAACCTCTGGCCATTATACGATTTCTAGCAGAGGCTGTCGGGTTTAGATTTTTAATCTGTTGCTATTTGCTAGAATCCATGATACCATGTATCTGAACAAGATGTCCAGGACCTCCTGGTAAAAAAATAGGCCCACAACATTAAAGATCCAGCATTATAGTATATTTAACCGTGGATATGGGGTACTTTTTATCCGTTTGCTCCAAACCCATCTGGGTCTTGCTGCCAAAAAGCTTTTTTTGTTTGTTTCATCTGACCATAGAATCCCGTCCCTATGGTCCCAGTCGTGTCTGACAACTGAATATGCTGGAGTTTGTTTTTGGATGAGCGAGGCAGATTTTTCTTGAAACCCTCCCAAACAACATGTGGTGATGTAGGGGTTGTTTGATTTTTTTAAAAGCTTTCTGACCCTAAGACTCAACTAATCTCTGCAATTATCCATCTGTGATCCTTGGAGAGCCAGAACTATATTCTTTGGTTTTACTCATTGTGATGGATGATTAAGGGAATTTGGCCTTTGTGTTTCCTCATATTTAAACTCCTGTGAAACAAGTCATAGCTAGACAATTTCATGTTCCTACTCACCCTGGTGTTCTAAAAATGTAAATATGAATGGGAATATACTTCAGAGATATTTTACTCATAAAAAATTCTAGGGGTGCTAATAATTGTAGCCAACATGTTTTGGAAAAATAAATTTATTTCATAATGTGATTTATCCCCCACTTTCAATTCTTTTACTTCAATGATTTTTGCACAATTTTTGAATAAAAGATCAAAAGAATAAACAATGCAGATTTATTTTTACAGCCATCTTTGATCATATTTATCAGGGGTGCCAATAATTCTGACCACAACTGTAAGTGTAATTTCAATTTTAAAATGTCCTCACTATCTCATAAGAGCAGGCGGTTTCCCAGATGAACACCTTCATTCATTCACAAAACTCACCCTTTCCCCTTTTTGTCCTGCATCTCCTTTATCACCTTTAGCACCATCAGGACCTGCAAAGCCCCTTTCACCCTAAAAGAAGAAATAGAAGAGAGTTAAAATGGCTGAAGTTTTGAATGGAACTTTGGCATTAAAAATCTGATTTTGCTGGTTTTGTACCATCTAAATGTCAGTATAAAAAAAAGATTTAGACTTAAGAATAAAATGGAAATACTGTTATCTGACACAGACAAAGTCTCTGCATTGTTCTCAAAAGTCATACCCGCTCTCCTTTTCTCCCAAATGAACCTGGACCCTGCTAAAAAAAAAAGCCACAGTGAAGAACGTCACCATCAAGAGGACAATTACAAATGCATGAAACATTCATATACATTTTAAAACATGAAAAGTCTGATCTTACACTGCTTCCTGGTTCCCCTTTTGCACCCTCGGTGCCCTTATAGCAAACAGAGACACATAAATTAATATATACTTATATATACATACATATATATATAATGCATGATTAATGCTGTTTGTTGAGCTGACATCTTTACTTACCTTCTCTCCAGGAAGGCCATTGCTCCCTGGCAAACCCTGAGGGCACGTATAAATTATTTACAACATGCATGTACACTCATGCATTTTCACATGGCTTGTGACTTATCATGGTTTGTGCAGCCACTCACCCTCAGTCCTTGAAGTCCAGGGGGGCCTGCTGAACCTTTATCTCCCTAACATACAAACAAAACAGATACAAAGAAGTACAGTATTACTCACAGATCTATGCTATATCTATATCTGTCTTATGTAGCTTAAGGGCACACCTTTTCTCCTGCTGGACCTGAAAGGCCTCGGTCACCCTAAAAAATATCAAAATGATACAAAGAATGATATCAAAATGAAATGTCACTAATTTAAATTGTTGTACTATCTTTGTTAAAGGTGAATTAAATGATTTAGCACACATAACATTCAAAACAAGCCTGAAGAACACTAAAGAGCATAATGAATAAGGTACAAATCTGGATACATTGATAGAGAGATGTTTCAGATCATGTGTAGATAGACACATACTCACCTTGGCTCCATCTGAACCAGGAGCTCCAGTCTGTCCTCGGTCACCCTGAAGGAACAATAAAAAACAAAACTTCATCAACTGATTCATAGATTATGCATTTAGAAAGTTTGATGACACAAGTCACAATAAAGTCATGGACTGAATTTGTTTCTTTACCTTACTTCCGATTTCACCCGGAGGTCCCCGGGGACCCTGAAACAAAATTACAAGAATAAAAGAAGAATAAGAATGAATGTTAGAGTGAGCATGAAACATATTAGTGAAAGATTTTCATACCCGATCACCAGGGTCTCCGGTGTCTCCTTGGGGGCCTGGTTTACCCTCAGCACTCTCACCCTGCAACACCATCACACACACAGGCCAGGTTAAGGAAATGCATCCATAGACAAGAAAACCAGACATTTTACAAAAACCCACACAAATAAAATTGCTTACAATGTAAAAAAATAAATAAATAATAATAATAATAAATATATATATGTCAGACAAAAACATACAGTTTCTCCTTTAGCTCCTTTTTGTCCAGTCAGTCCTCGTGGGCCCTGTGGACCAGACGGTCCAGGACTTCCCTAAAAACACACAAATACCATTAAGTGCATTCAATAAAAACTCAAAAACACACATTGTAGTACACACAACCAGTTTACAGCAGCAGTCACACATACACACGTCAACATCCATTTACACTGCCACTTTGTCATGAATAATGAAAACACTCACGGGATCACCGGCATCTCCTTTGGCAGCTACCCCACTGCCCACTCCGGGAGGACCCTATTAATCAGAATAAACAGATCAAAACATTTATGTTCAAGAAATGTGCCTAACTGTCATAACAGATGTAAGTATGCCATCAGAGAGTTCTCACAGTGATTAGATTACTTTATGCTTGTTAAATCCTTAAACAACATAGGGCACTGCTTCTCCACATATAAAATAATTATTATTGCTTTCAAATTCACTAGAAATGCATCGTAAAATTAATTTCATTTATATCAGTGGAGTGTGGTGTTTCTCAATAATATTTCTGTATGTTTAACATACACTGAAAAATAGACTAAAAACATGCTTCATGTGGTAACATATAAATTAATTGAGTGTCAGAAAAATTGTTTAACATTTACATTATTGAATCAGCCTAAACATGCTTTGTCGCTTTTGGACAGTGTAACTCTAGAAGGTTTACACACCATTGTGTAAACCTTATTTCATAATATTTGAAACCTGTAAACCTGTCTTATATCATAATATTTGTTCTGTATTATTGTTATACTGTCAATATCTTATATCTTTTTTGAGAAGGAATTTTATCATAAGAATTTATTTCGACTCACCCTCTCTCCAGGGCTGCCTTTGTCACCCTGCAGGAAAATGAAATGAAACACAAAAACAGACAGGTACATGATTAGCTGAAGGCATATCTGAAACTTCAAACAGTGAAAACAATGAATTACATTTAATTACAGGTGCAAGTCTCAAAATGTCCCATTTACATAGCAACTAACAGTAGCATCTCGAATACTATCTGTATGAACGTGCAACAGGAGCCAAGCCCGTATTCTCTTATGAGCAACTATAGCGACAGTGTCCAAAGAAATATCAAAGATGGTGACGCCCATAAAACTGAAAGGTATTATCACTTTTGACACAACAGGGGTCCAATCAAGCCGTGAGTTCATCCATCAAGCCTTCTGTTATATCTGGGGTGGTGGAGAGGAGCCATACTGCACATTGAGAGACACTTTAAACAGAAAAGGCAAAGGATTCTGACCTTAATAGGAAGCCCCGGAGAGCCTGGCAACCCAGGGCGACCATCCTGTCCAGACAGACCTTGTGGACCTGCCTCTCCTTTTGCCCCAACCACACCTGGACGACCAGGAGTGCCCTAAAAAGACAGAGAGACATAGAATGGGTAATGTAATAACCCTGTTGTTTTTTTGAGTGCTCATACAAGCTGCTTTTTTGTCACTGTGCAGGTGTGAGTGATTTTCTTGTTTCTTACAGGGATCCCTGGGATTCCTGGCTCTCCTTTACGGCCTGGTAAACCCCCTCCAACAGCAGATCCAGATTCCCCCTGTAGTAAATAGTAAAATCCTGCTAAATAAAGGGGTAGAGTAGAGCAGTGAGAGATTAATTTTAATTTCAATATCTTACCCTTTCCCCTTTCTCTCCCTTCAATCCCTGAGGCCCCACAAGACCTGGTTCTCCCTGTAAAACAAAACAGATAAAACATTTTATAAGAGTTTGTGTATGTTTTTTGTCTATATATGTAGTTTGTTAATGTGTACTCACAGGGTCTCCTCTAACACCTGGTAATCCCTGACTGCCCTAAAAAACAGAATGTCATCACACAATGAACTTACGTTAGAAATCAGTAAGTGATAATTTGTTTAGCTTTAATATTTTAAGTGGCACTGTTTTAAAGGGGATTTAAATAATTAAGAGATTAAGAGGTTTTATTATGCATCCAGCCCTGATTATTACCATTCATGTTTTGCATTTAGATGTACATATATCCACAAATACCTGTTTTAACAGCACCACTTAATTACATTGTTCATGTTTCATTCTTACTGGTACTCCAACTGCACCAGAACGACCTGGAACACCTGGACTGCCGTCCAATCCTGGAAAACCCTGAAAAAGATGGACAGAAACAAATAGAGAGGGTGAGAGTATATCAACATGTGTGATCTGTGTGCGTATGTGTGTATGCATAATTAAGTGCCACTTACTCTCTCGCCTTTCTCTCCTCTCACTCCCAGACCACTGCCTGGTTGACCTGGTGGACCCTCTGGTCCTCTGGGGCCCTCACGACCCGATAAACCATCACGACCCTATTTAAAAAACAAACACACAGAATTAGACAGACATTTACTCAAGCATGTAGAAACAAATTGTTTCTAAGCAAGAATTAATGCATCCCATTGTGTAGATGAACAAACACAGCTAAACGTGCATGTAGATGAACTTACAGGCTCGCCTTTCCTTCCATCTACTCCATCTCTGCCTCTTTCACCCTGTATACACACAAAAAGACATAATATATTCACAAGAAAACTACAGTAAAAATAAAGGCCAACAAGTCAACTTGCAAAAACAAAAAGAAAGACACCACAATAATTATTACCTTCTGACCCTGTTCCCCTTTAGCACCCTGCAACATAGACATAAGTAAACATCTTTTGTGGTACAAGTTGCATGTAGATGTGCAAATGTAAACAAAAACAAAACTTGCTTAAGTGTATATGCAGCTTTTATGTGTAATTATGTTTGGGTGTTTGTGTATTTTCAATACACACTTACCCTGGGGCACTCTGCAGTACAAGGCCCTGGCTAAAAGGAGACAACAAATCAAAGTGAGTCTTTTTTGTACCAGGTCTTCTTTTCTCATCAATAGACACTATCAGAGAGGTTTGAAACCTTCTGCTGTATCATGACTCTCGCAGGCTTGACAGGCCAAGCAAGCGTCATAATAAAAAAATGATGATATGACATTAATGACAGCTTAGACGGATGGATTGTATCTGACCGTGCCACCGTTCCCCCGTGCAAGGCCACAGAGGAGGTCTGCCAGGTCGGGGTGGAGACCGTAGAGCTGATTTGTGTCTTGAGCAAAGATCAGATTCTGAGTGCTGCCATCAGTCACTGCCAAGCGCAGCTCTGTAGGGTCTGCCCGTCCAATTCCTACCGCCAACACTGTCACACCTGAGGGACAGAGTTATTACAGTGCTAACTCACTCATATGAACATGGGACAGATCAGCCAGGATGGTTTGCTGTGTGTGTGTAAATTTAATATGTTGGGTCTGATTTTGTATGGCTTACCATCGGCTCTAACAGAGGCAGCAGGTTTGCTAAGATCATCGGTTGACTTCTCGTCAGCGATAATAACAACCACCCCAGGAACGCCAGACCTCCGACCTGCTGCCGTGCTCAGCAAAAACTGACGCGCGTATGTCATTGCCCGGCCTGCACATAAAATCATAAAATATCAGTACACTCACGTTCAACATAATGATACCATATATATAATTTAGATTCTGATGAAAAAAAAATATATTTTGAAATTAAATTAAAGGACAAGTTCAGTATTTTACACTTAAAGCCCTGTTTACAGATCGTTTCTGATGAAATAGAACGGTTAAGATTAAAATTTGGACACATGCTGCTGTCCCGAGAATTTTAGGTTTCTTTCGCTTCCCCCCCACCTCCAGAATGGCTGCATATGTGCACTGGAACAATCATTCCTAAAACGCATTAAACTTTCGTTTACAAAGACGTGAAACTCACCGAGTGGTCAGGGGTGTTCACTGATATGCTCACACAAAAATCGCTGCAAAAGATGCTTTCCAACAGGTGTTTTACCATTCGTTGTAAAACTGTGGACCTATTTTTCCAAACGCCTCACACCCGTACATTCTTCCGTGCTTGAATAATAGACACTCCTACAGAAAGAATACAAACAACCCCACTTCCGGCGGAGTAATACCGTACCTCACAGCACATCCAATACAAGTCAATGGAGTTGGACAAAAACTACGATAAAACCTGTTGGAAAGCATCTTTTGCAGTGATTTTTGTGTGAGCATATCAGTGAACACCCCTGACCACTCGGTGAGTTTCACGTCTTTGTAAACGAAAGTTGAATGTGTTTTAGGAAGGATTGTTCCAGTGCACATATGCAGCCATTCTGGAGGTGGGGGGGAAAGCGAAAGAAACCTAAAATTCTCGGGACAGCAGCATGTGTCCAAATTTTAATCTTAACCGTTCTATTTCATCAGAAACAATCTGTAAACAGGGCTTTAAGTGTAAAATACCGAACTTGTCCTTTAAACTTTGGTGTTATGTTTTGTCACAGTTAAAACTTCAATGCTCTCATTACTATGGAAAAATGTACATATATAACATGACCTGGACATTCACATACTTATGGTACACCAACATCAAAACAGGATAGCCACAAAGTTTAAAAATATTAATTAAAAATTAAAACATACAAACGAACCTATATTATTTCCTGGTCTGTCATTGAATGGGATGGATGGAATATCCCGCAGAAGGCTCTCACTGTTGCTATGACGATTGAGGAGGAAGCGCACTTTTGGATCTTCACTGTACATCACTACCCCCATCTGGAGCAAACAGGTATTACAAGCACTTCATTAACACTGGCCTGCTCAATGCTTCATTCACTCTGTCAGAAGAGGGTACTCTCAATTTATTAAAAAAATAAATAAATACAATTTTGAATACCATGACTACGGTACATAGTATAGTACATAGTACCTAGTATAAAAAGATAGAAAGAAATGCACCTGAGAGTCTCTGGGACCGATGGAGGTGAAGGATCTAGCAGAACTAGCCAACAGAGACAACACATGTGCTCCCGGGCCAGAGCGATCACGAGATGCAGGAACAAGGAAGACCACATCCAAACGGCCTCCAACACACACTAAAACATGGATGTATTAAACATATTAAGCTATGAATACAGCTGAAGAACAATACAGTCAGAAGAACAATGTTGCAATTCATGTAGTCCGTTAAATCATCACTGCTGTTTGCAGAACAACTAGAAACATTTGTTACCCAGCTACACAGCCATGAAATCTTGGCTTGTAAAAATAAAGCTATGCTAAAAAAAATAAAGCTAATATAAGCACACAGCTATTTTCTGTATAAATAATGACTATGTTCATTGCACATTGATAGTGTGTTAAAGTACAACATGACATCAAGCACTATGACCATTTTTTGGTCTCTGTAACTTTAAAAAAATTGCTAGTAGTGAGAGCATGTAGTGAGCGAAACATCTCCCAGTGAATGACTAGTATAATATACTCACACTGCAAGCTATAATTTGCCTCAACTTCAAAGTCAAGAGAGTACTGTATGAAATAAACCCAAAAAGAGTCAGACCTGTATTTTCTATAAACATCATTGGTACTTATTTTAGAGTAAAAAATAATGGTAAATTAAATATATTGCTCATACTGAACACAAATGCATATAAATACTGAAATAAGTACTTACATTTGTTAAAATACCAATAATATTATGTTTAATAGTATGTTTTATTTAGTGCTACCAATCGTTTAAAAAAATGTGCTCGATTAATCACAGAAAAAGTAACTGGACAAAAATTAATCACATGCGTTAACGAGTTAACATTGACAGCCCTAGGTTTTTTTTATTTTTAAATAAATATGTGCACAATGCATCTGAAGTCTTCACATGTGTTTTATGCTTTTAACTATAACAATTAGTTAATTAATTAATTAAACTATTTCAATTTGTCTATACTGTAGTCAGTAGTGAAAGAGACAGAAACCGTATAACCTGTTCGTTCCTCCACGGTGGTCTCAGGTCCAATCTGGTTTTGGAAGTTTGGCTGCACAGTGAAACGGTATAGACGGCCCAGTTGTAGACCCATCACACGGTACGAGGTGGTTGTTCCGGGCAGCGTTTCAGACTGACTCGTTCCTGTGTCTAAAGAGAGAGAGTATTTAATACACTAAATGCAACTCTAATTGTGTTTTTGATCCTTAATAAACCACACACTATCAATTCCTGAACTTTTGGAAGACTCACCCTCTCCCTCTATCCAGCGTAAAATATAGCCTGTAGCTCCAGTTACTGGTGACCAGCCTAAAAGGACTGAATTCTCAGTAATATCTGTCACACTCAAACCAGTCACGGGTGGCAGGACATCTATAAAAAAGAGACAGAAATAATGAATGAAAGAGGCTGGAAAAAGACAGAGAAATAAAATATGAGATAGACTGTGTCATGTGTACCAGTGGTTGCTCTGATAGAGGTAGCTTCAGTCTCTTCATTGTTCAGCACAGCAGACAATCTTACAGTGTAGCTTAGACCAGGACGCAGTCCATCAAGGGTATAAAAAGTTGCATCACCACTAATCTGGCGACTTGATTCAGGCTCACCTAGTCATAATAGAAACATTACATAAACTTAGTTGTGTCTGGTGTATGTGGTTACATGTGTGCCTTTATAACTACCTTGTGAAGACATCCAATAGATTCGATATGAGCTGGCTCCACTCACTGGTCTCCAGGTTATACGGAGCCCCCCTGGGGTCGAATCCAAAACACGCAAACCCTCTACTCTTGTCACCCTTTGTCTCCCTAGACGACAAACAGTAAATTCAAAGCACTTTCATAAGGAAACATCTCTATTAAACCTGCTCTGATCTTTAACCAAGCCACAATAAAAGACAATCAAAAGAAAAGTGTTCACGTCTTTATTTTGTTCACTTTGTGAATATATTTATTCTGCAGAATAGAAAAGTATGTGAATACGGTTATGAACTTCTCCAAAAACATACATAAGTACATATGACTCGAAAAGCAGGGAAACAAACAAACAGCACTCACCCGTGGTGACTCTGACAGAGACGGGTGGGCCCTCTCTGTTCCGGACTAGAGCCAAAACCTTAACCTCGTACTGTGCCCCTTCATCCAATTGCCTCAGATCCACTGTTGTCACGTTACCACCAACCAGCTGACTTTGCTCCTCTTCACCTATAATCACACTCACAATTTTATTTTTCTATCATGGTCTATAGTCTACATATTTTATGAGCTTTAACCCCTGGAGGTCACAAACCAACACCAAAACCTTTTTGCATTTTGATTTAATTTTTTTTAGTATTAGCAAAAGTATCTCATTTAATATCACTGCAGTCTGGGAGAAAGCTGAGATAACAAAGATGTCATGGGTGATTTTTCTTTCCTATAGGAATTGACTATGTGAATGTTTACTTTAAAATCACTGTAAGATCTCACCATCTGTCCTCTTCTTCTTTTTTTTTTACTTATATTTTTATTTCGAACCACAGCATTACATACAATACAGTATGGCATTGGGTTTTAACATGTTAGTCCATCATGTTCCCACAATATTGACAATTCTTCAAACTTAATTATATCGTACACATTATATAGAGAATGAAAACAAATACACCTAGTACAGTGGGAGGAAGGGGAGACATTAAAAAAATAATGGAGAAAGGCAGAGATGAACACATGGTAGATATGATAGTATAACTCATTATCACTAGAGAATTAAAGGCATTACGGGAGCCCACCTCTTTAAGAAAACAGTTTTCTGAAGTCCTAATGCAAATGTGATTTGTTCCATTTCGTACAACTCCCATACTTTTTGAATCCAAGCGTTGTATGATGGAGGGTCAGGTTTTAACCATATGCATGTAATACACTTCATGGCTGCATCGAGTAAAATTTGTAGTAAATATATTTTAGCTCTACCCTCAAGGCCCTCTGGATGCACACCTAGAAGGGCTATCATGGGGTCTTCTGGGATTTCATAATGGAAGATTTCTTTAAGTGTATAAAATATATCTTTCCAGTAATTTCTTCATTTTGGACATGACCACAAAATATGGGTGTGGTTACCAACATGCTGGCCACAATTTCTCCAGCACTTGTCTGAGCAGGATGGATTCCATTTTGCAATTATCTATGAAGTTCGAAAAAATCTAGTTATTATCTTCCATTTGAATTCCCTTCAGACATTGGTCACACAAGATGTACCTCTCCATAAGCTTCCTCCCAAGTTTCAAGAGGAACTGTTTCATTCATTTTGGCCTCCCATTTTTCCTTGATGTAATGTAATGTAACTGTAATGTGTTATTTGAATTCTGAGACAAAAATATCCTTTAGAAAAAAAATTGTTGACTGCATGTCCAATTTGTATTTCTTTAAAATAACCTTCTATTGGGGAGTTTTTTTAAAATAATTTCTAGTTCTTTATGCATTGTGAGGAAATGTCAGTTGTAAATATCAAAACTTTGGTCCATTCACCCATGGAGGCATTTTTTAATAATACACTGGAAAAGGGTACTATTTTAAGGGGCATGGAACACAGGCTCTTTTCAAAATTGATCCACCGGGTTTGTGTGTCTTCTCTCATCCATGAAACCAGCGGCCTCAACTGAGATGCCCAAAAGTATTGGTTTGAGACCAAAAAAAACATTTGTTTTAGGCAATTGTATTATTTTAAACCTTATTCTTGGCCGTTTTCCTTGCCAAACAAATTTAAAAATTATTTTATTCAGCAAATCAAAGATAGATTTTGGCACTTCTATAGGTAACATCTGAAACAAATAGAGTAATCTCGGCAGGACATTCATACGAATAGGTTCAACACGGCAAATCAGAGTGAGAGGGAGAGCTGTCCAACGATTTAAATCTTCACTAATATTTTTAATCACTTTTTTACAGTTTGTGTCATATAACTGGTCCAAAGAGGGGGGAATAAAGATGCCCAAGTATTTAAACCCATTCTTGGGCCATTTGAACCTGCTTTTAATTTGGCTTTGTTTTGAAATTTGACCATTAACATCTATGGCCTCAGTTTTATCCATATACATTATATATCCAGAGTAGTACCCATCCTTGAGAATTAGCTTTTTTAAATATGGAATTGTTGTCTCAGGTTCTGTAAGGAAAAGTAGGACATCATCGGCGTGTAACGACAACTTATGTTCCTCTCCTCCAATTATAATTCCCTCAATTGCAATCGTCAATCGTCCCGAATGAGTTGAGCAAGGGAATCGATGGTGATAGCAAACAGCAAGGGCGACAATGAACATCCTTGTCTGCATCCACGTTCTAGAGTAAAGCGTCCAGATCTACAACCGTTAACTCTCACTGAGGCGAGTGGATTTATGTAGCGTGTTTGAACCCACTTTATGAAATTGGGGCCAAATTTAAACCGTTTAAGAGTTTGGATCAGATACTGCCAAGATACCAGATCAAATGCCTTATGAGCATGGTAAGTGGTAAGAATACTGCCTTTGTACCTGTAGATTTTGTATAGCTCATAATATTTAATGCTCTACGAATGTTATCTCCATAATATCTCTCTGGGATAAAATCCGTTTTGGTCCGGATGTATAATTTGACTAATTCATTTATATACCCTTTTTGCAAGAATGGCAGTTAATATACGTAAATCACTATTTAACAATGAAATAGGCCGATATGATTGACATTCAGCAGGATCTTAGCCCTCTTTGTGAATTACAACAATGGTTGCATCCCTCCACGAGGGCGCCACTGTACCAGATTGCAGCGCATAATGACGTGCTCTTAATAAGAACGGAGAAACTAGTTCTTTAAAGTTTTTATAGAATTCATTTATATATCAGTGGGGTCCTGGGCTTTTATTATTCTTCAACGTAGAGATTGTCTCAATTATTTCACTTTCTTTAATAGGTTCATCCAGATCCTTTGCCATTGACTCTTAACTCATTCAATTTTATATTATTTAGGAACGGTGCCAGAATATTATCATCAGAGCAAGTATCAGAATTTTTGTAGAGTGATTTGTAGAAATCTGACCATCTGTCCTCTTCCAGAGTATTCTGTATGATGTCGCATTTTGAACTCCAACCCAGCTGACTCGAACAACCTGCCCTTGGGCCTCCAGCACCTGTAAATTGGTGACGCGACCCACTATGGCCTGATCTGAAAAATAGAATAGGCACAGTTAAAAATTAGACTGACATTAAACCTTTCTTATTGCTGAAAGCTCAGAAATGGTCTTTTCTTCCCTATTGTGACATATATATGAGTGTAATAGCTTCTCAAACAAAAATAAATGTAGGGCGGGACTTGATTTTGTCCATCGGAAATTGATTAGATTGTAGGATTGTTGTCATTTGCTAACTGCTGCCATTACGTGAAAGGATGCTGAAGGAGAGAGATTACTGTCCAGCCCTCATGACGGTGCACATTATCAGAGAAGAGATGTCGTTGTGAGGGGAAGGGGAGGATAATGTTTCTGATTAAAGATTACAATGGCACATGATTTTTTTTTATGATATGCATGGATAAATCATTTATAACACACTCTGCAATACTCCACAAAAAATAAGAATTGCCCATTTTAATTTTATGGTTACTAAAAGCATTTTAAAGTTTCACGTGTATGGTTAATTGAATATTTCTGAAAACAAAAAGACACGTATAATCATGTGAACATGTCTAGAATGCTTGCTTATGGTTGTGTCTTACTGAATTAACATCTGTGGAGTTTTACCTGTCCTTGCAGTCACAGTGGCAGCAGGCCCTTCCCGTGAGTTAAAAAGGGCTGAGACTAATACTTGGTAGGCTGCAGCTTCCTGGAGTCTATCAATGGCAAAGGAAGCCACATCAGCGCGCACATTCTCAGAGGCTTCCACTCCTACAATATGAAAAGCAAAAGAAAATAATTCCACTTCCATCTTAGCATCAATTTAGGGCACTAAATTTAATGCTGTCCGTACCATCACTACGCCGCCAGGTGATTTTATAACCCGTTGCTCTATTCACAGGAGTCCAAGTTATTAGTATCCTTGTGGATGTTGCTTCAACGACTCGTAGCCCTGTGACTATTCCAGTAGAACCACTGGTTCTAGTAGACACAGAGACCACTTCTCCAGTCTGCCCATCAATCACTGGAGCAACACCCACAACAACAGAATCATCTGGCTGCAGCCCATCTATAGTGTAGGTAGTGATATCGCCACCTAATACACGGAATTCTTCTGCAGCTGTGACAGAGAGAGAGAGCAGCTGACTGATTAAATCCAACATAAATTATTTAATAATTAAAAAAGGAAACCTTAGTGTTTGCAAAAAACAGATCCTACTATTGCTTTGTCTCCAGGTAACCCGGTAACCTGTCGCCCCAGAAACACCAGTCCATGCAATCCTGACTCGTCGACTGTTGCTGCCAACTACCCGCAAGTTGGTCACCCTCAGTGGTGTTTCTTGAAAATATAGTTACCACAGGTTATTTTCAGACCAAATGATTGCACATTAATAATGCATCCACAGTGTCTTCAGTAGGATCTACTGTACATTTTTCATAGCCCAGATTTATGAACCTGATATATGTACACTGATGACTCTCAAAAGAGTTTGACAATTGTCAGAGTAAAAACAACCTCATTGGTACATCAGAAAAAAGTGTACATGCTCAAACCTGTTTGAATGTACACTGTTGCTGGTTCCCCTTCATTGGATCCGACTAGTGCCGTCACACTGACAGCGTAGCGCACACCGTTAATGAGGTCCCGTAGGCCAAAAGTGGTCTGATTCCCAGGAACTCTTCTGTTCACCTCTGTATTTGCTGTAAAATATGGGTAAATCGATTGAAACAGGCAGTGTAGTGGCAGATCTAATGAATGGAAACCTCATGAATGATATACTGTATTACAAAGTAACATTTTAATGCTATACTGACATACTGTATTTGTATAAAAAGGGAATAATATTCTCACATTCCGTATTACGTATGTTGATGTTGTACTGCGTTGCCCCAGAGACTCCTGTCCATCCTAGTTGTATAATGTTTCCAAGTGTATCCACCACCCTCAGGTTCGTGACACGACCTACTGACT
Organism: Abramis brama; assembly: GCF_963993115.1. Classification (NCBI taxonomy): domain Eukaryota; kingdom Metazoa; phylum Chordata; class Actinopteri; order Cypriniformes; family Leuciscidae; genus Abramis; species Abramis brama. The sequence continues at coordinate 11,012,413 of NC_139973.1, read as the reverse complement.
GCTCTACTAAAGACAACCCACGATTCAACATGTTACATGAAAGGCATGGAAGGCACAAACAAAAACAACTTATTTAGTCACATCCTGGAAAAATAAGCACCAGACTGTTTTATAAACTTTAAATGAAATTTTAAACAAAGAACCTTTACAATGTAAAACGAATAATAAATATTTAACTAGTCTGTACTATTTATAGATCATCTGTTTCATTTTCAAACTATGCTGGGTAACATGATCATCAGGTTGACACAAACTTGTTTCATGCAGCTTGAATGCTACTTTGAGATGATAAAAAAGGTCAATTGTCAATTTTTTTAAATATTGTGATAATGTTAAATGAAAACTAATGAAAAGAAAAATCTGTAGAAAATTAGAAAAATATTTTTCACTAGTGGTCTCACACTCACCACTGTGTCTATGTTTAACTGCAATAGTGAACTTCAAACAATATCATATTGGTTTCCATCAAATGATTTTTCTGACCTGTTGATTTGGTTGAAAAGAATGTAGCTTCCTCTCGCCCATCATAGAGTGTAAATAGAGTTATGATGTACTCGGTGCTAGGCTGCAGATTTCTGAGCTCATAGTTGGTGGTGCTTTGTGGGAAATCTTGCTTCTGAACTCGGCCTCCTGTGGTCAGCAGGATTAATAAAAAAATATTAAAGTTTGTTGCTGTAGTCACTTTTAGTTACTCATTTGTAATGTTCAAATGGTATTTTTTAGTTTATTATTTATGTAAAATTATGTTTTGTATGCAGATTGTTCATATCAGATACAACTGCATTGCAAACAACCCCTTAACTGTTTAGAAAATATTATTTCCCTACAACACTGCCATATATAGTATAGATTTCAAGGCGTATCTTTCTATGTAATACAGTTCAATCATTTGTGTTGTGTAACACAATTGCATTGGCTGAGAGAAAATCCATTTAAAGTAAATTACAATAAAATCCCACATCCCACAATGCATATGGCTATTTTTTTTACAGTAATTTTTTACGACAGAAAATTATCTAAATACAGTGTTGTATTGAGAAATATACTGTTAAATTTAGTAAAATCCTGGGGTTTTTTAGTGTGTTTGTGTGTTTTACTAAAGAGTTTCTTACTCTCTCCGGCTTTCCATTCCAGTCGGTAACCTCTGGCGGCCTGTATGAGGTTCCAGCTTAATCTGATGCTGTTGGGTCCTGTTGTCGTAGCTCTCAGGACCTGTTGCTCGGAGCGCTCTAAAAGCCAAATGCATTAAACATCTTTTAGCTTTATCTCCCCTCCAGACCCATAAAATATTAAAACAATGGCTTTCATCTTTCTGAAGTTTATGTCCTGTTATATTTATAGACAGTTAGTCCCTTCTTTCTCTTTGCCTCTCGCTATAACATGTACAAGCATATACAAACACCGTCACGCGTTCAATTGCTGTAGTCTGTGTGAGTCATAAGAAAAAAAACAGTTCTTATGTTCTGATCTAGCAGACAGTGAGTCAATAGCAAGATTAAAAGCAACCACCTCACTGACTGTGTGTGATAACTGTGTGCAAGACGGAAAAAGAGCCACATCTGTTTTCCTGTTATGCTGCCTTAAATTTTCCCTCTGTGCTATTCTTAACTCAAGACCATTTGTACACAATGTCTACTAAGTACACAACTGTACAAATGAATGCTCTACTACACATAAGCTGAACATCTGAAAGAGAAGAACAATACATGCATTTATTTCATTTAGTTGTTTATTTTAGAATTATTGCCCGAGAAATTACCTTTTGCAGGAATTATTTCCAAACCAGTGCATCCCTTTCAAAAATGTTATCCACCACTCCAATGTACCATTAAATGTTGATGTGTCCGCATGTGTGTTTGTATACCTCTTTTAAAATGTTGATGTGTCCACATGTGTTTGTATACCTCTTTTAAAATGTTGACGTGTCCACATGTGTGTTTGTGTACCTATTTTCAAATGATGATGTGTCCGCATGTGTGTTTGTGTACCTATTTTAAAACGTGCAGTGGCTGCAGGTCCTTCAGCTTCTCCGTTGTACAGGGCGATGACTGTAACGATGTACTCTGAGTCTGGTGTCATATTCCCCAGAGTGTGAGATTCACTATCACCTCTCAGCTCTACAGTCTCCACATCACTTCCTGAAAAAAAAACACAGGCAAAAAGACTCTTAGCAGAAAACAGGAATCTGAAAACAGTAAATGAGCTTCTAAGGGATAATGAAATCACATCTACAACACTCATAGACATCCTCACTGGATGATGCATTACTTTATCACATTGCAGAAAACATTTTATTAAAAATAGCCTCTTCAAAAATCAGCTGAGATTTGGGTGTTGACCTGTGAAAGGGCCCCAAACGACTCTATATCCTCTGGCCCCTGTCACGCCTGTCCAGCGGACTCGAACACTGTTACTTGAGATGGTCTCAACGGAGAGCTGCTGCACTCCCTCTAAACGCACTGCAAACACAGGCATATACACAGAAAGAGCTTTATATATTAGCATGTACACTTCAGAGATGCAGGAGAAGACAACATATTGTGTGGCTGACTCAGACTGTCATGTACCGTACACTTCCATTCAAATGTTTGGAGTCTCTTATGCTTGCCAAGGTTACATTTATTTGATCAATAACACAGTAAAAACAGTTAATGCATTCAGTATGCTGATTTGGTGCTCCAGAATCCTTTTTTTTAATTATCACATTGAAAAAGCTTCATATTTTTTATGGAAACCTTTTTTCAGGATTCTTAGAAGAATAGTAAGTTCATAAGAACTGCATTTATTTGAAATAGAAATCTTTTATAACATTATAAATGTCTTTACTGTCACAATACTTTCATTAAATTGGTCCATTTAATGCATCTTTGCTGAAAAAAAGTATTGATTTCTTTAATAAAAAAACAAAAACTGACCCCTAACTTTTGAACAGTAAAGTATGAGGACTCACATGTACGGGCAGTCAGGGTAGCTGGTGAGGCACTGTTGCGGAGAATTAGAGGGTACAAGTTGATCACGTATTCTGTGTCTGACTTAAGACCAAGCAAAGTCAGAGAAGTAGACTCCGCTCCAACAGATTGGTCCTTCAGCTGTGCATCACTCTGGCCTGTTAACCAATCAATCAGGACAAACAAATCATGAATTACCACATGCACAAGAAAAATGCATCTCTTTATCTGCATACCTCACAGTTAGTTCTTTGTTCATGGTTATCCTCATTTTTATAGCTTTTCATAAGCCACAAATGCATTTTTCTCATATTTCACTTATTTTGTTGGGTCTCCAGACTGATAATACCTCTTTAGGCGGGACTTAACATGGAAAAGTTTTGAAGTTTGGTACAGTGGTAGCAGCTCATAGCAACCCATACCAGCCGGCCAACAAAACGCAGCATATCTTCATTACATGAGTCAGTTAATGACACAGTTTCAGTCTATTCATTTACAAGCAACATTGGGCTGAGACAGGCAGGTTGAAACATCTTCCTCTAGCTTCAAAAACGAACCTGATTAAACATAGGGCCACACCTAATCTGACAAGATCTGTTCTCTACCAGCTCACACCTGGATACCAACCAGGTAAAGCAAACTGGCACTCCTGCAATTGATAAAAATGCCTTTGAGAAACAAAAACACACTCTTCCACCTCCCCATCTTCTTTTTATCAAACTGCTAAAATCATTAGCTAGTGGTGCTTGCCACTGAGATAATCACTATTACCATTGCTCACACTTAGAAATAGGGGTTGGTTTAAACTCCTCACCCTAAGTATTACATTTGGTGTGTAATCTGCACTCTTTGTGCAACAAACAAGAATATTTAATCATCATATACCTACATATATCTGCTATTACTTCTATGAATGATCAGATGTACGACTTTCAGCTTAGCAACCACATAGCAACACTCTGAAAAACCACAGAAAAACACTGTGGCGACGATTTTGGCACATGCAAGCACCACTTGCATCTTCTTTAGACAATAACAATGGCAATAAACTAGCAATAAAACTAGTTTATATTACAATGCTGCCTGTCCCAGTTATCCTTTTCATCTCTATCTCTTTCTATATTTATCCTTTACAATCTCTTCCACTGACTCACACCACAATATTCACTATTCAAAGAGTAAAATAATTATTGAGAAATGTAATAGAATTGTGGATTAGTATGCATGCGTGGATTAGTATGCATGTAGTTGTGTGTCTCTCTCACCTGTAGGTCCATAAGTGATTCTGTAACCCTGTACTTGGTCAGCTGGAGCGTCCCAGCCCAAAGCCAGAGTAAAAAACCCGGCCTGGACCAGTCGCAGTGTAGTCACACCCAGGAGAGGCTCTAGAGGGCAGTTTGGGTTAAGAGAGAATGAGAGTTGTTTTCAGAGTTAAGCTGAATTAAATATTCATATTTCTACTAAGTGCAGTTCTCACTTGTTCGGGCCTTGGCAGACACTGACTCTCCCAAGCTGTTTGGGTACTGAGCAATAACGGTGATCAGGTAGTCTGTGCCTGAACGCAGCTCTCGTGAAATGTAGCTCTGCTGGTTGCTTGGTATTGTTTCCTGCAGGTCAAAAGATAAAGGCTGAAGTTTACTGGAGACCATTATGCTATACTTTGTGTAAACCAGTGTTGTTAACTAAAACAAAAAATAATATTATTAAAATAATTCATCAAATAAAATATAAATATTAGATGAAAAAAGTTAAAAGTACTTAAAATGACTAAAACTGAAATAAGAATACATTAAAGCTACATAGAAATATTTAACAAAAAAAAAAAACTGCTTAAAAAGACAAAAGCACATAACAAAATTATTAAAACTTAAAAACTAGAAACTTAATAAGCATAAAGTTAGTGTCATAGTTTGCACAAAAAAAGCAACAGTCATTTAAGATGAACATTCTTCTCACCTGTCGGAGCTCTGCTGTGATTGGCTGACCCAAGCTAGATAAGGGCCTGTACTGAACCACATAGCCACTAACAGGCCCTCCTGCAGATGTCCATCGAAATCTCAGTGAATTGGTGGTCTCATCTGAAATCTGCAAGTCTGATGGACCTCTGTAGGCCTCTGATGGGGAAACAATAATACAAATCAATGATTTTCATTTAGTAGGATCAATTAAAGCATTTTACAAGTGTCAATGTTCTAAATGAAAAATTTAACAAAACTACAAATATAATCGTATTCTTGGATTTAATTGCAGTGTGTCTACTTCACATCAGGCTTTTACCATCACTTAAGTAAGAGCCTCCACTTGTTGTACACATGCGTCGAGACACTAGGGGAAGCAAAGAGCTCAAAGCTTTGAAGTTCCCAATCTGAGAGGTGAAGTCACTTTGAGGGGGAGAGGCAATGAGATTCAGCTCTTTAGGATCTGCACTCTTTATACCTGACAAATGCAGACAGAGAGAGAGAGAAACAACCATAATATCAATACAAAACAAATGTATGTTTAATTTGCACACACTGAATCCACTATGGAAGGCATTTTCTGCCAAATTTAAATAAATAAATTAAATGATTAAAATTAAAATTAAAACCAGATTAACGATTTCATTACAGAAAACTGTATGCAAAAAATGTGACAAAATTGAGAATGAAATTAAATGATTTCATTTTCACAGCATTATCCCTGTCAAATTGAAAAATAAAATGCAATTGGTGATTTCACATTTCATTTTCACTACAGTCTCGAGGCAAGACTGCCAATATTAAAATGAAAAGCCAAACGTGAAAAAGAAACTGCAAATACAGTTTTTACAATGCTCTTTAGTAACACTCACGCAATAATAGTGACACAATTCAAATACAAATGTAAATTTTCGTTTTCATTTTAATTCCTCTTTTATTTCAGTTTTCATTTTCGTTTTCATTTTCAAAGACAACCTGCATGCAAATTCTATGTTAATAAGTGGGTGTGGCTTATTCTAGTAACGGCGCTGAGACACGCCTTCTGTAAAGCTAGAATTCATAACCTAGTTATGATGTTAGACTCAGACTACTAGACCATAATCGACGATGAGGTTCATTCATGTATTAGGCTGTTTTGGAAATTCAACTATTTGGGTGTACAGAAGTCTTAGTAACACAATTTCTACAACAATTATAGCCAGACATTAATACCCACTGGCTTTAACCGAGAACCTCGGCCAATGTTTCATATTCGCGTCGTGCCTAACAACGCCCTTCAGCCGTGACTTATTCAGATACAGCACTAGCCTAGTGTACCTTATTGCTTTTATAAAACGGTTACCACGCAATACAAATATTAATCCCGAAACATATGTATCTATGCAACTTTCATGAAGTAAAATGAATCACGAAAAGCCAATTCCTTCCGCTGGAGAAAAAAAAAAGTCCCTGACCATAAAGCAACAGAATAAGTTACATTATTTCTCCATTAGATGGAGACAAAGACTGTCTTAATGAGTGAGTCAGTCAGTCAGTAGAGAAGACTTTTGAAATGACTCAAACTTGTGATCACGGAGAAGAAAGACGCAACTGACATAGGCACGGACAACCCCTATTAACTGTTAAAAGTACAAGATATCACACCGGACATTCAAACGGATTTTTTATTATGAATATAGGACTGACCTGAAGGAAAATGCTATATCTAGCCTACTGTAAATGCAGGTACACTCGCTTTCTCGATCTCATCCAGAAGTTGTTACTGGAAATGAAAATCAGCATTGCGATTCTTTTTGTACACAAACTTAAAATAACCAAAAGACACGTAACAGTTAAACAGCGGACAGATACAGGCTAGTGCTGTATCTGAATAAGTCACGGCTGAAGGGCGTTGTTAGGCACGACGCGAATATGAAACATTGGCCGAGGTTCTCGGTTAAAGCTAGTGGGTATTAATGTCTGGCTATAACTGTTGTAGAAACTGTGTTACTAAGACCTTTGTACACCCAAATAGTTGAATTTCCAAAACAGCCTAATACATGAATGAACCTCATCGTCGATTATGGTCTAGTAGTCTGAGTCTAATATCATAACTAACATGGTCAGGCTGGTTGTTTCCATGTTCTAATGCTGCGGCAGCTTCCCGCAAAAGCTCACTAACAGATTTCGCCATATCTCGTCGTCTCGATTACAATATAATCACATTTAAATAATTTCGTTTCACACATTCAACTCATGCACACGGGACGTCGACGACTTCGCTTTACAGAAGGCGTGTCTCAGCGCCGTTACTAGAATAAGCCACACCCACTCATTAACATAGAATTTGCATGCAGGTTGTCTTTGAAAATGAAAACGAAAATGAAAACTGTGAAATAAAAGTGGAATTAAAATGAAAACAAAAATTTACATTTGTATTTGAATTGTGTCACTATTATTGCGTGAGCGTTACTAAAGAGCATTGTAAAAACTGTATTTGCAGTTTCTTTTTCACATTTGGCTTTTCATTTTAATATTGTCAGTCTTGCCTCGAGACTGTAGTGAAAATGAAATGTGAAATCACCAATTGCATTTTATTTTTCAATTTGACAGGGATAATGCTGTGAAAATGAAATCATTTAATTTCATTCTCAATTTTGTCACATATTTTCCGTACTGTTTTCTGTAATGAAATCGTTAATCTGGTAATAATTTAATTTAATTAATTTAATTTAATTTTAATCATTTAATTTATTTATTTAAATTTGGCAGAAAATACCTTCTATAATCCACAGCCCACAGATGCACTAAAGTTTACAGAAAAAAACATTTCCTTAAAATATACAGTGGTGGCTAAATACGGAATACTATATATTCGCACAGTTCTTACCCACTGCAAATATTTTGACTCCAAGGCTACGTAGTTTTTGTGAAGGTTCCTGCACATTGTCCTGAGATTTACCATCAGTAATAAGAATAGTGATCTGAAAAAATGAAAGACAATTTGATGAGCCAATAAAATAAAACTATTATGCATAATTATAAGTTATAAATGTGTGGTCAACCAGTATGTTTTTCTCATGATACCATTAGGATACCATAATGGGATTTATTTTACATAGAATCTTAAAAAATTAACAATCAATACTGTTCAAAAGTTTGGGGTCAGTTAGATTTTATTGTTTTTGAAATTAGTCTTTTATGTTCACCAAGTCTGCATTATTTGATTAAAAATACAGTAAAAACAGTAATATTGTAAAATACAGAAATATTTGTAACATTATAAAAAAGTATTTCTTCTTTTTTTTAAACAATTTAGTGACCCCAAATTGTGGAACGTGCACATAGTGTACAAATGCTAAATAAGACACTGTGTTTCATAATTCAAAGCCAAACAAAGTAATTTACACATTTATGGTCCATGTCAAAATACTACAGATGTGGCAAGTCAAACAATGTATCATAATAGCCAGCTCACCTTGGGTACATCTCTGATAGAGGCAGGGTTAAAGAAGTTGTCTGCGATGTATTTGAGACCAGCCCCAGTGCGCGTATTCCCACCTTTATAGTTAATATTCTCCATGGCAGTTATGAGCTCAGCTCCATTCAGGTATGCTGTAAATGTAAACTCCACCCTGATTGTCATAAAACACACAAGTATAATCAACAAAAGTCCCAACAATCTTACAAACACATACATAAACCTTTAATGTATATAACAAATATAAAATGTGCAGCCATCACAACACTGTTTACAATAACATGCTCAGTTATCTCAATTAACTTGGTGCACTTAACTGCTAACTACTGTTTGAATGAAAGAGAAAATCCAGATCCATTGTATCATATTATATTACATACTTTATATATTTTTTCCAGCAAAGTAGTTGCATCTGCAAAAAAATGATGAGCAGGGTGCACAAGATTCACCAAAAGAAAATTAAGGAATCATCACAATGGTTACTTCAAACATCTATTTACAACACAACAACATCAAGATTCTACATACTACTCTCCTGATTTTTAATACTAACAGTTTTCACATTGCAATATTGAGCAAGATGGTTCAGATTCAATTTAGATTCTGAATTTATTCAACTTGGACAAGTTTGGCAAATTAAATAATATGAACTTACCTTGTTCAGTCTGTTAGACTCATAAAAATGAATACACTTGTATTACCATAACACACAGTATGTACTATTTGCATACAATAAGAGGTAAGGATGTAAATAAAATGTAAATAGTCCCTTAAAGGCAGTTTAATTGGCAGCCATTTTCTATGTAGGAAATCTAGTACTTCTCCTATCTTCTGAATGGTGAAAGACCACCTTCTAAACCGATTGTTAAGGTTACACTTCAATAAAGTATTTCAGATAAATCAATAAAATCAATAAAATGAATAAGTAAAAATAAAATACAATAAAAATGATTTACAAAAACCTTTATAATGTGTCTGGTAAACATGACTTAAGTACACAAGCAAACACAGTTTCACAGACCTGGCAGTATCGCTGTACTGTACAACTCCAAAGCGTATGCCATTGGGTCCTACTGCTCTGGCAAAGGGTTGGACAATCCCTGCCATGAAATTCTTGACCAACACAAAATTGCCCCTGCCAATACTGGATGATCCATCCACCAGGAACACAATGTCTGCTGCAACAACATCATTGCACTGGCCTGTCAACAGAGAATAACAACCACATTAATGTACACAACTGTATTTCTCTTTTCACAATAAAAGAGATAGACAAATATTTATAATAGAAGTCTGGATATGTGGGCTTTTATTAATACAAATACAAATACATGTTTTCATCAGTGCAGCCAACATTAGACTGTTGTGACCAAAAATGCTAAAGCACAGTCACTAACAGAAATAAACTGGCATTCAGAAGAAAATTTACAGTGCTAATATTTGCTTCTTTGCCAACACTTTAACTCTCAATTATTTTGTATATATAGGCTTATATATAACAACATACATACCTATAGGCTAATGTATATTTTCTATTTTATCTAAGATGCACAGTCATGAGGGTTAGACAAAACATTTCACTGTGTACCATTGTGTATGTGACAAATACAACTGCGAACTTGAGCTTCAGTATATCCATAAACATTCACATCTGTGGCCTATTCAATTCATGTATTTAGTGAAGGATTAGAGAAGGATCAGGGTGAGAAGACACACGGGAAATGACCATCAGCACCCAGCCATTTCAAGAAAACAAAGCATCTGGGCCCATTTATTCAGTAATTGGTGCAGTGTCTCTCCTTTTACACAGTTTAGTATACTTCCAGTCATACTCAGTTATCAGTTATATGGCTGTGTGTGACTCAACGGCTGCTTGAATGAATGCCCCTTAAGGTAACAAACTAATTAACCTGCTGAGTCACTGCACTCTGCACATGAATAGGGCATGATAAGAAATGTACTATGTGTGTGCAGCATTTAAAATTAGATGCACAATACTGGGACCATATTGGTTATCAACAGATTTTAGTGATGTTTTTTTTTGTTTTTTTAAATCTGTATTGATTAATATATATTATATATTATATATATATATATATATATATATATATATATATATATATATATATATATATATATATATCAGGCAATATTTTGGGGTCTTTCTTCGTGCAGGTAACTTTGTATGTCGATCTATGTATTAATGCATAAAAATGCATAAAAGATAATAAATAAGATGTATCATTTGAAAACACCTAACTAATAATTAGTGCTGGGCAATGATTCATCACATCCAAAATAAAAGTTTGTGTTTACATAATATATGTGTGTGTACTGTCAGTGTATAATTATTTTGTATATATAAATACACACATATGCATGTATATATTTAATAAATATTTGCATGTATATATATTTATACATGATTTATATTATATTATATAGATAGATAGATAGATAGATAGATAGATAGATAGATAGATAGATAGATAGATAGATAAATAACATTTTTTCTTAAATATATACGTGCATGTGTGTGTATATTAGGGTTGTGCCGATAGACGATAGTATCGTGTATCGACGATAGACAGAGATATCGCCGATGGCAGATGCCTTTGACGATATCAATACGATAATTGGCTCGTTTTTCCATTAATGTATTAAATCATTATTATTATTATGAAGCTAGTATAGTTATTAAATTAATTAGGAACTACAATTATATTTGCCTTGCCTAAATTCATAACGACATCACCACATAACCACACTTGCGCCATATCACGCGCGTATGAGGACTCCTCAAAGAAAATGTTTTTAAAACAGACAAAACAAAAACTACATCCCAAAACGAAATTTCATTGCAAGGTGATCCATTCACAAATTGTCAAGAGTGCTTTAACAGACGCATAATTTTTATACAGAGCCTAGATGAAGACGCGGCATCGTTGTTCGTCAGTATTTTGTTTCCATAGCACATTAACAAAATATTTAATGACACGAATAACACTAAAAACAATACAATTACAAAATATTAATTATAATAATAATATCAATAAAATGATATAGGCCGCCTAGGCCTAATAAAAGTCTTTAGTTCACGAAGCATCTGTGAAACTCTGCCATCTGTGAAAATCACAAGCAACTTCAAACTTGTTTAACAAGAAATATTCTTCTAATTTTTTCGCTGTCAATAATGTAAGTCCACAAGAGAAATATTCAGCCAGTAATTAAGATAGTTGCTGTAGCCTACCGTTATCCACCGTCGACTCTGAGAGAACGTGCTGTTAATGCAGCGAAAGCTCAGTCCGTTTCTGCTTTCGTTTTCAGGGATTGAGCGCGTTTACATGCACGTTATTAACTCGATTATGCTGAATAAACTGACAATGCATGTGGTCATGTAAACGGATTAACCCGTTTTCCTTTATCAGAGTCAAGTCATAAGTTTAAGTCGGCGTATAACCGATCGACTTTTAGATTTTTGCCTCTGATTTCTCCTGGCATTTAAAACACCTGCGTTATTGAAGTGCGGTGCGCATGTGAAGTGCATCCAGACAGAGAGAGCACTGGTAGGAGGACATATATCGCAGACTCCGACTCTTTCTTGAATCAAGAAATTAAAACGTGTTCACATCTCGTCAAACAGTCAAAATGCTGCAGATCTGTAACGGCATGAGAGGATAATGTGTGTCCGTAAATTTCCCGCTGACATGTTGAAATACTCCGAGTCAGATACAAGAATGATTAGGATCTTTTTTTTACCTCACTATACCAGGAAATAACCTGATTTAGCCTATTAATAAACACTCCACCTTTGCTAGCAAAATAGAAAAAAGATTCTCATTTAAAACGAAGTAATAAAACAAGCAAATTGATGAGTAAATAAGCAAGTTAATAATCAAATAAGTAAGCCCCGCCCCCTCACGATAATATCGTGTATCGCCGATCTCACAGGCTGACGATAGGACGATATGAAAATGGAGCATATCGCGCAACCCTAGTGTATATGTACAAAATAATTATACACAGTACACACACATATATTATGTAAACACAAACTTTTATTTTAGATGTGATTAATCATTGCCCAGCTACTAATATTATACTACTTATTATACTACTAATAATATATTGTTACTTTGAATGCTACTTTTTTTTTTATTCAAACATACTTTTACTGTATATCAGTATTTAATATCTATTTACTAATATAATAATAAAATAATATTTATGATATTAAATTTAGAATCACTTTAGCTTTATGATTTTGTGACTTTCTTACATGCCTCAAATTTGTTTTCAAATGTCTTCATTTTCATTGCAAAGGAAAAATTCTGCAAATTGATATTACTGCATTAAATATGCTACATGAGAACTGTACATGCTACAGATAAATGAATTGTGGTCCGCTATACACATTCATTTGAGTGACACTTCCTGAAAAAGTACATTAATCCTTACCTTGAGCTGTAGAACGCGATGGGAGAGACAGCAACACAGCAAGCAGCACAGTCCATTGCAGCAAACACCCCATTTTCAAATCCTACACATAATGACACACACAAAAAGAGAGAAATGTGGGGGGGAAAGGTCATCTATGCCCACAACTGATTATTCAGTAAGCAATCTGCCCTGTTTTCAACTTCAGCAGCAGTAACATAATGTTCCTCCTTCAGGTGAAATGAATGCCCAGACACCATGAACATCTGGCAGAGGCTCAAAGACAAGAAACTGAGAAGCAAGGTGGGGCTTGCACCATCACCACCACACAAATAAAGAGCAGACACTCAGAGGAAGATGAGCTTGTGCACGTTTTTAAAGCAGCTCTATAATTGGCAATGAAGAATCATTTTTTTCAAAAGAGAACATTTGTTTATTAGAACATTCCAAATGCTATTAGGGTTACAGACTGCTATTGCTTAAAATAATAAGCTATTGTCTGATTCAGATCCATGACAGAGTTATGTGGGATCATTCTCAACGGAAGTGGTCAAAACATGAATGTGTGTTGCGTGTGCTTAGGGTCGCTATTTCTGCCTTCAAAGATGCAATTTTTTTAAATGCATTTCAGCAGACAGGTCTGTTTTTGATTTATAAAGAGGAAATCGTGGTTCACATTTGGAGTCACGCTGGTTTGCACTCAACAGTGACTGCTCTGGCCTGCCTAAAAACAAAGTTAAAAACTTGCAGACAAACAGATGCACATAAAACACACACATGGACATTATTAAACCTTAAAAGATCTAAGACAGACAAGCATAACTGAGTATGTATTGGTTTATTTTTCTAGTGTCTCTTACTGTCTGGGGGAAAATTATTTTACCTGCTTTGTCTTCATCTTGATGATGATGACTTTCAGTTCAGATTAAACTTAGTCTCATTGTTAAATCTAAAAAAAGCCACTACATGTATATTTTAAACCACTTTCAAAATACCCAGACGCATCTCAAAAACCTTAATGCATCACAAAACGCATGCCTATCCGGAACACACGCAAATACACAGACGAACAGACTAAACACTCATCTAAACAATCAAACCACCCACATACACACATGCAAGACATTTTGTAAACTACACAAATATACAGAATGGGTTCACATTACTGATTATTGTAAATATTATTAATATAAACATAAACATATGCACATGAATCAAAATTAAAATCCCTTTTTTCGATTTCTGATTTTATGTGGAATACAGTTGTAGTTGTTCTCTCCGTCTCCCATTCAACTCTTTCCCTTTCAAGCAATCTGTCTCTGTTTGCATTAATTAAAAGGATACCATCATCATTATGTGGTTCATGAAATGGTAATTATAGCATTTATAAGTATCCTGATTCCTGTCTGAACCATATTTGAGTTTGAACTGCCAGATTGTCTCCTGCAGCCTCTCCCTTCCTTCATCTACACATTGGTCATTGCAACCTGGGGTCAAGAGAGCATTGCTATGGAGCAATGCCATCATTCAATTGAACGCAATACTTGCAGAATATGACATGTAACAGCGTTTGATTTTTTTTAGTATGTGAACCCAGTTAAAATAGATCTCAGTCCTGACATTTTCAAACAATAAAAAAGGTTATTTAATGTGTGGCTTAACATAAAAGACTAAGGAATTACATAGACATTCCTGAGCTCTATAAAGTGAATGCTGGGAGAAGAAACAACAGCTTCCACTACAGTACATGTATGCCACTCTACAATAGCTGCTACACTACAGATACTAAATATACATCAATTAAAATGTTCATTTTGACTGTCGTCTCATCCTGTCTCACTTGCAATCAAACATTGAATATGTTTCTGACTGATGATTCTTCCTCTATCCAACAGTTTATAATAGTAGTCATTTATTCCCCATCCTTTTACGTTAAGCTTTCTAAAGCCTCCTTATTGAAAACGGTAAATCTGAGGTATAGTAAGTATAGTAAGTTACAGACATATCCTCATAGGGGTAGCTTCTTCAAAAAGGTTTACTAACCCTCATGTCATTTAAACATGTATTCATTTCTTTCTTCTGTAGAACATTACTGCACAGCACCACCTAGCATTCAACTGGCGGCATTACCGGTGTAATCAGTTTGAACACAGATACCAGACTACCGCTGAAAAGTATGACATAGTAGCAAGTCTATGACAGAATGATCATTTTTCTGTGAACTATAGGCTACCCCTGTTTCAGAATAACATACATGTGACCAACAACTAAAGGTATAGAGCTGATTTTTCATATCTGAATAGCAGGTGCTGTTTTGACACACATCATAAGTATGGAAAGTTTAATCAATCTAAAATACAGATTTCATTGTATTTCAGAAAATCCAGAACAAAATGTCACATAAAAAGTTTTTATACATGGCTTCCATTTTGACATTGTCATGTTGGTGAATTTTGCACACAATTTGTTCATTTTTAATTAGTGATTTATTGTGTGTGTAATTCTAATTTCTCCCTCCAAAAAGTTTATGAGTCATGAAAGTGTTCATGTTTCAAACAGACTTTTAGAACAATGAAAAACTCATGGCCAGGAGATGATGTCCTAAAAGGGACAAGAATTAATTTAGAAACATTCCATGCCCTGACAATGTCACTAGAGTTTATCCTCAAAATATTAAAGTATGAGAGGTCACTTTTTCAGAACACAAAAGAAAAAATGGGTGTCAAAGCTTTTTTGCTGGTCACACTGCCAACTATTTCATTACGGTCTGTCTCCCACAAAGCAGTACCAGAAACAAAAACAGAGAGGGCAGAGTACTTGGAAAAAGATAGATATCATAGGGAAATAAAAACAAACACATCTTCTAGTTGAGTGGATTCCAAAAGAAATAGAGAAAGAAAAGAAGCAAGCATCAACCACACAATACAGACAAAATTTGGAGAGTGAGTAATTGAGACGGTAAATGAGTAATTCAGCACAAACAAAAATTCCCAAATTAGCCAAAATAAGTAAAAAACGATCATGTATGGGGAGATGCATGCACTGTTATTTATTAATTATTTTCATTAATTTATGCATGTTTTTTCAGCCGCCAATAAATAAATGTATAAACTTCATTCAACTCATTTCACCATATTTAAATGTATCCAATTTTCCCCTATCATCAGTGCAGAAAAATTTGAAAAAAAGTTTACAGATTCTGTGTGTGCAAAGAGCTGAAAACACATAAACAACATCCCAGGAGAAACACAGGACAAACTGACCCTCTATAAATAAGAGTATATCTAGACATACACAAGGCATTTCTATTCACATGCTTCACTATGTATGTGTTACAGTCTAATCAGCAGAGAAGCTATGGAGACTGACGCACAGATGTTATTGGTTATTATATTTCCCCCGAATGTTGTTCACACACATGCGACAAAATGTGCTGACAAAAACGTTTTCTACTGTTTACTGAAGTAGTGCATTGACATCAAAAGAACTGAGAAAGTGAATGGCAAACACAGGGATTAAAACCCTAGAACACTTTAAGGTGCCGATTTATAATTGTTCTTGATATGATTATTTAAGTCTTGGCTCAGTCTTAAGGAAATCTTTAGCGAAGGACTACTGAGCATTTCAGCTGTTCTCAGTAATGACATGCATTCTCTTTTATACAGGAAAAAAAGCCCACACACTAACATTCACAGACTGTCACTATAGTCACTCAACATGAGCAGCCCAGTGTTGCCAATTTTGTGACTTTTCAGACCCCTTTAGTGACTTTTTTCAAAAAAGCGATTAGCGATCACTGATTAACGTAGTCAGTCACTATGCTCGTTCCATTGTCTGACAGAAAATATGTAAATGAGAACAGCTTTTATAAGACATTCAGCTATATTAAAATGACAGTATCTGAGCACAGATTAGGAGAGCAAACAGATGTAAACTGCCGACAGTTAATGCATTACGTCATCTAGTGAAATTTAGCGACTTTCTGAGTAGGCTTTTGCTACTTTCCATTGAAAATGGTTGGCAACACTGGAGCAGCCCCTCAGCCATGCAAGCATGCTTAGCAGGTGTCCACAGTAACCTAGACACCCCAGCCCTGCCAACTGAGTGTGAGATATCCAAAGTGACGAATCACACAAGTTCAACTGAGGTCATGCCCCGCCCCTCTCCCTGAACAGGCAGTTTGGAAATGTTGTGATGCTGATGTGGAGATCTCTCTTTTTCAATTTCATCAAAACATCAGCTCATCATTTTCTAATTTCCCCACAGCAGTTCTCCATATAGAAGGCAACATGTGCACATGTGGTCTACTCATGAACCATATTTGTGCTGTGATTTCTTTTATCTTGTTTCTGATCTGTCTCTCTACTGCCATTTTTAGTTCCTTATGTCCTGTATGATTTAACTAACATAAAAAATGTGAATTAGCCTACATTATAACGTTGTAACACAGGAGCCAAGGACACCTCAAGCAGTATCATACAAATAAAATATCTAATTATGCAGTGATGATGTGTTTTAACACATCTAACGAGAACTATATGAATAAATCTGAGGCATTTGAAGCACATCTGTTCTGTCAAATAATAAGAATCGAGCTATTCCGTCCGTGTGGCCACAACTTAGCTTGTATCGTGCCAGTAATCAGTCATGTTCATTAGACCGGCATCACTGTGCATGATAGTCCTTACAATTTTTCACCTTTAAGCTGTGTTCGCTCTAAATTGTAAAACAAGGTTGACATTCCACAGCTCTCAGAATTACTTCCATAAATCATCAGCCTATTGCTTCAAACTCAAGAGTCACCACTCTATCATAACGCTTCTCTCTTCCCAAGCCTAAAGCGCTTTATCACTGACCCTATGAACTCTCTCTGTCACTGACCTCAGGGTGTTACAGCACACTATAACGGATCTCAAAGTTCTGAATTGCTGACCCCAAAGAGTTCTATCACTGATTTGACTGCAGAATCACTGACCCATAGTTTTCAACCTTTTGGACTCCAAGGCCAACCATTGTCCTCAACAATAATCATAGGCCCCATGACTTTTTCAGTGTTTTATTTACCAAATAAAGATTAAGGGAAAATATATTTTTTACTCACAATTTGTGCCTGATCAAAGATTTTAGAGCTTGGCATAAATAGAAAAGTGTTCATGGAGATTTAAGATTGTATTATGTACTTATTAAACAAGCTTATTTTAATGATTGTTTTGTCTTATTTTAAATTATTTTATGTCATTTTGACGCCCTTTTTTGTTAATAAAAAGAACAACAGCTTCGGCATAACACCAGAGAAAATCTCTTTTCAAGATATCTTTTATGGTTTTGGACAATGGTGGAAAACGGAGGTTTGAAAGTTGAGAATTGCTGCCCTAGAGCGTCTATCACTGACCTAACCTTAGTGTGCAGTATAAATGACAGGTCGAAATAACTTTTCCTGAAGCATCCAATGGAGGTCAAAAGGTTGAGAATTACTGCCCTAGAGTAGAGCGTCTATCACTGACCTTTTAGTGCGCTGCCGCTGTATAACTGACAGCGCGAAATAACTTGTCCAGAAGCATCCATTCTCTGACAGCGCTCTATAACTGATCCTAAATCAGCTCCCTGATACTGTTATATTGCTGACTACTACTAGAGCGTTCCATCACTGACCCCAGAGCGCTCTGTCATGGAGCGCTCCATTAATTCAAAGGAAACATTCGTAGAGCCTACTTACCGCTCAAAACTGGTCAACGACGTTGTCCTAGTCACTCACACATGATCTGACAAATTCCCTTCAATGAGTATTTGAACGGAGAATGACTCGAAAAGAGCTTAGTTTTATCAACCTGCTCCTGTGTGATAAGTGAGCATCTGCCAAACTCCCAGCGGACTTCCCCTCCTCAAAACGGTGAAGCCTGCAAAAATCCTCTCATTGACTACGAGCAGAGAAATAAAGTCATATTTCCTTGGTTGTGCGTTTTGCTCTGCTGCGGAGAAAGCACTGTAGTCCAGACTTGTTCAGATGCCTGAAGCTAACTAAATCCAACCCTACATTCACTCTTTTCACAGGATCGTCTTTCAGAACTCTGCGCGAGCTACCCGCCTTCTCACATTACAGCCAATCAAATCATGTGCCAGCTGTGCTCGTGCGTTCTACTCTCGTGCCTGTACCTGCACAGGTAAATTGTTCATAATTAAATGTTTTTTGTTTTTTTCAGGGCATCACAGCGTCTGATAAAAATAGAATAAACGGGAGACAATTATTATTTTTGTCTTCATTTTTTTTTACCATATTAAAAGGCGTTCCAGTTATTTCCCACTCTTTAAAGACAAAATTGAGCAAATATGATTCGACAATGTTCGCATGAATCATTCTAATTTTATGAAGCAGAGATTCGTGAACTGAGCAAAGTTTTAAATTAAGATAGCAGGTCCAGGGTAAAAAGGTTACAGGGTCACGTTGAGGCAATAGCAAAGAGACTGTCAAATTTAGGCGAAAAAAAAAAACAGTGTTAGGCTACATTTAGGCAAATGTAACCACGTTGCTTATATATTGGTTAAAGGCCTATAGGTTTACAGTAAATATACTCTCTCTATCTTTCTTTATTTTTTTCCTGATCCTCTCTCTCTCTCTCTCTCACACACACACACACACAGACACACACACACACACACACACACACTTGTGGCACACCCAAGCATCTGTCCATACTCATCTGGAATCCAAGCCTATAGGGCATCTGTCCTATTTAAGACATAATCTTGAGTTGCACTAGTTTTTTATGAACATTGATAAAAAAAAATGGAGGTGTTCATACTTTTGGGGTTTATTTTGGGAATTTTTGCGCTAAACAAAAGCAAAGAAGTATATTGTCATCACAGATTTTCTCTAAGGGCAGGTTTAGACTTGCACTGGAAACAAAAGACAATGGGTGACAATGTGGTGGTATTCAAAACAATGATGTACTTTAAATTAAGCAGTTGCATATGTTACAACGTTTTGGGGCTTAAAAAAGGTTAGTTGCACAATGTTGTCTGATCTTGAATGAATAATATGCAAAACCGATTTATGATACATGTGTGTGTGCCAAACACCTCAATGGTTCATTGTTAACACTTTTATCTTTTTCAGTTTACTGTTTTTTTGTGAGCATATTTTTGTTCAGTCCAATGTAAATATATCTGCTGTGCATATCTTGCACTGACTTGTTTGGTGAAAAATAAAAAAATAAATGTTTCAACAGCATGTGTGTGTATCTGCAAATATTTCTGTGCATGTGAACAATCTGAAGAATTTTCTACAATTTGAACTATTTTAGTATTATGGCAAAGCATAGATGAGAGTGCTTTTCATTATGCTCAACAATGTGTGGTTGGTTAGACAAAAATCTGCTAATATGAATGAAGTGTGTGCCATTTCATGCCATTTTTAGCAATTGGAAAAAACTGTAATAAATTGAATTACATCAAATTGCAATACAGAAATGACATCAAAGCATTAACATTGTATAACCGAAGCTTAATAATAATAATAATAATCGATTGTTATTATCAAGAAAAAAATATTAAAAAGAAAATAATAAATTAATAACAACAATAATGATAGTTATTATTAATAATTAATTTTTTTCATAAACTTCTGGAAAGCCTGGCAGATTCATGCACATTAGAGTTTAATGTATTCTCATTAAAAATGTATTCAGTGAATATTAGCCAAGTCATGCATGGACTCTTTACTCTAAAAAATGCTGGGTTGTTTCAGCCCGACTTTGGGTCAAATGGACAAACCCCACTTTGGGTTAAATTTTTAAATTACATTTTTAACCCAACATTTGGGTTTGTCCATATTTGACCCAAAGTCGGGCTGAAACAACCCAGCATTTTAGCTGAAATGAAAAGTGGATTCAGGATGTCGCTCTACTATAGCACACACACACATTCCATAAGGACAGGAATGGGGAACAGGCTTATTCAGTGTGAGCTGAGACGCTGAAAGATGAGAAAGTGAGTTACAGCATCCCTCTGTTTAGTTTAACAGATGAAGGTGATCATGTGAGTGCAGCATGTCTTCAACATGTTTTACCTGCTTAAACAGCACACTAACAAGTACACATGAGCCTCCATACACCTGGTAGTGCATTAAGGTCAATGTTTTCTTGGTCGTTTGCCATGGGGCTGTGAGTATTTGAGGTTTACTGTCTGAACTGTTTCTTACTGTCTTACTAACTTAAAACACTGAGAAGATGGTATTCTGAGGAGAGATACTGTACATACAGTTCATCGATAGTTGTAATGAGATCAAACATGGTGGACTGCACAAGTTGCACAAGGATCTCCGAATGCAACGTAACATGAGGAGAGTAAAGATGGAAAGCTCAGTTCATTACATTGCATTTGGAGATCGACTACTTTGACTGACAAAATTCCAGCCACCGGAAACACTAACTGATAAAGTGAGTCGTACAAAACCTTTCTTTTTAGTAAACTTTGTGTACACAATGTTCGAGTTCATGTGTAGAGCCCCTGGTGATACTTCGATCACAGTTTCATGTTGTGTCGAGCCTCCTTAGTGTTTTAAAAATAGCGATTTTGATGCTATCATTGTAGTGCCCCTAGCACTCCCATTCAAAAGGCATTTTGACCGAAAACGAAAATACGGTCAATCTTAAAAGTGGCGTTTCCATTCTAATTATGCTTTTACACCAATGTTTGACTCGAGTAGATTAACAAAAATATATAGGTTGCAATTTGGCGAGAGTTACCCTTTAACATGAATTTTTGAGCTTGCAGTTTTGAATACTCCTTCTTAGTTGTCCACTAAAATCCAAGGAAGCTTGAGATCTTGTCATCTGTACATCATATGTACAGACAGACCATATTTATGCCTCTGATGTAATGCAAAACTCTTTTCCCTCCTCATAGGGCCTCTGTAATCACAACAAAGATCCGGCACATCTTATGTGTAGATCTTGTCTGCTATAGTGTTCTAATTCAACTCAGGAATTAGAATAATTTTAGTTGAACTACATCTTTAAATAACTGACTGACCGAATGAAATACAGTAGTAGAGAAATGGAAGAAATATAAAATGTGCAGGTACACACATGCAGGTTCACACGCAGCTCACACATGCAACACATATTACACACATGTGCCTTCATATTTTGTGATGTGGTTACAGGGCAGATGGTTGAAATGACGGAGAGCTGATAAATCACTGAGCGTTCCTGTAACTCAGAAGATATGATGCCCCAGAACTGCTGCCTTTAAATTACTTTACAGGTTAATTGTTTTTACGTTTAATTGCCACGCAATCTTGAATACACAATACACTTACTCTGAAATACGTGAAAAAAGAAACAGCCTTGACCCAAACTTTCCTAAACTCACCTTAACCTTTCTCTCATTTTTCACACTGATAAATAAACATAATACCTATAAAAAATAAAAAAATAAAAAAATATATAATACATAAAATAAAAAAATATAATAAAAAAAAGACTATCAGTGATGTTAAAAATGAACACTTCTGCCCTGCTAATATCCTGCTCATTTATACTTGTCAAGTTGTCGTTTTCCCTCCGGGTATGTTGTGTGCAGAGTGTGTCAGAGGCTTAAGATGTTATAGAGTCTTGTGCTTTCTTTTACACTTACACCCACTGCTCCCAGCTTACACTTACACCCACTGCTCCCAGCTATCTGTCTCTCTATCCTCCCATTTAGTTAACAGCTCAATGGGTCACCGGCCTGCATTCCAGCCTTTTTATACTTACCATGCAGTACTTCCAAAGATCTTCTGTTAAATCAACATGGAAGACATTCAAGAATCTCTCCGATGCAAAGAGATGACATTTGCTGATTGCTTGGATTATTAATCAATCATCACAGCGCCGATGGTCTTGGCTCCATTTAGAAATTGAGAAACCTTAGAAGTGTTAAAAAAATGTGTACATACATGCCTCCTTTTTTTTGGCTCTCTAATTACTTGTCAAAATTGACACTTAAATGGAAACATCAATCATACCTTTCTCTTCTCTATAAATATATATGTACTGTATACACAATTCAGATGATGTATATGAACAAGAATAGAATCAAATACTTAAATATTGATAAATAAATAAAAGGTAAATAAAAGATTGAGAAAGTTTTTCCACTTGTATAAACATATGGGCCTGAGTGAGGAACATATGTATGACGCAACTACGGTTTATTATAGTCAGGGTTGGTGGTGCATAGTTGTGCCTCTGTGGTTACATGGAGTTCACAGATGCCCAACATGTGTGTGTGTGACAGAGAGAGTGGTGTGTGTGAGAGGGGGTGAGAGATGTTTGCTTGATTTGCTACCACATTCTGTCATTTTTTTCTTTTGTGGTTTGATGAATGTAAGAATCTGTCAGACATCTATATATTTAAGTAATATTCCATGCTTATTAAGGTATGTATTTTACCCACATATGGCCACATGGATAGTAAACCATCACCGTGATAAAGTGATAAAAAGGAAAACAAGCTTCTTTTAATTTAGCTGTGTGAAAGCTTGGTGGACAGTGGGAACTTTGTTCACAATTACTAAAATTCCCTTATATGTAAGTATTTTAGATTTGAACTACATCCTGTTCCAAATCAGACATACATCCATCCCTTTGAAGATTTGAAAACAGAAAATTACTTGAGATCTGCTGGAAGGCAAAAGGGAGTAAAAAAAAGCAATTCCTAGCAACAATAATTTTTACAGTGTCTGCTAATAATAGATAAAAAAAAAATGCAAAGTTTTTGAATTACAGTTCAATGTAAACATTCTAAAAATGTCTTTATTAATGAGTAAAAATAATTAAATAAAAATAATATAATTCATATGTAGAGTAAGAACAACAAAGACAGGTGAAAGCATAAGTCCTCCAAAAAAAAACAAAAAAAAAACAACAATAATATTTCAGTGATTTTAGTTCAAGTGCTTTTTATTGTAGGTTCATCAGAATGTCGTTTATGAAGAAAGGACCCAAAACCCCATTCCTTTTGTTGACATGCAAAACTGTATTAATTGCATATTGTAACAAACATATCCATGATGGTGGATTTAGCATGCAATTGATAAGATACTACTTAATGATAAGCACTGTGAAACAAATGAGGAAGATTAAAAGAATTGTGGTGAGTTTGATTAAAGGCATGAGTTATACTCCATCTAGTGGAGAGTTTGATTAAAAACATGAGTTATATAAAACATGGGTAGCACTTTATTTTATAGTCCTGTTCCCCATTTAAATACTATGTAGTTATTATAGAAAATACAATAACTGGTTAATAACAAGGTACTAACCCTGAACCTACCCTTAAACCTAACCTTGTAGAATAGTGAAGATGCATAATAGTAAGTTAAGAGAAAGCTTTCTTGCAATGTTTCTTTTCCTTTGCAGTGAACCCAGGTAACCCATGTAGTTACCTTATAATACCCAGTACTTTCTTAAGTAAGTACACTGTACATGCAAGTACTCGTAAGTGCACATACTGTAAAATAAAGTGCAAAACATATACTTAGTTTCCTTCAAATTGCATGAATTTGAAAAAAGTTACAATTTGTGAATGTCACTAGTGTTTCAAATAAGTAACATTATCAATGATCAGCTCATGGAAACATTCTGACATCTAGAATACAAAATTCAGCACCATAACTTAATACTACAGTCAGTACATCACAGTTAGATGACCATGTTAATAATCATCAAAAATAGCACCATTGAAAAGTTTCCCATTTCAATATAACACAGAGTTAGGCACTCCATAATAGTACTACTGTATATCTCACATTGAATTTAATTCATTATGTTAAAAATGTGTCTTTAAACCATAAAAAAATCTGTGAAAATCCTTAAAGCTTTTGTATGGTTTCAGGAGATTTGAAGTAGAGAGCACAGGTCAAATGTGCTTTGTGGTGCTTTTTGAACCATTATATGGAAGAGACCAGACCAGTCAACTTTCTGCATAAGATCTCCTTTTGTGTTCCACATTAAGAATATTCAGGTTTGGAAACGCATGAGAGAAAATGATGACAGATTATTATTATTTTTTTTAAAGAATGTGCACTTAATTACTAAAAAAGTCACGGAGAGCTCTTGCTCAACTAATATGCAGTTCTCTTTTATTTCTGACAGTAGATTGATAAGGTATATGGGTTTTGAATCCAGTGTATTTAAAGATAAACTCACAATGCAACTGATGCAGTCTAAAACGTATTCATTGCATTTAAGTCATATTAACTCACAAGAATCTGTTCGTATGAAATCCTGTTCTCCAAAAGGTTCCTCAGGATGACTTCGGCCCTTCTCTCTTTGTAAAAGTGTCAGTGGTCCGTCTATGGTTTAGTGAAAGTTGCTGTTGCATGGGTAAGGCTGTATAAGATATATTGACTGTGTGCATGTTGTGTTTGTAGCGAAAGGAGGTGATAGTTCGTGTAGGTCGTATGCTTATCACGTCCAGTGAGGGGGTCAGACGGTAAATAGATGGAAGGTTACAGCGTGTCCTGTGTGTGTGAGGGTGATCGGGCTGGGCTAGAGTGTCTGAGAGCTTTTGTGGAAGAAGTTCAGATGGGTTGGGAAGAACACAACAGTTTGAAGGTAAGACTAGTCTGTGGGGACGTTTCCTCAGTTTAGGGTGAAAGATTAAAGATTGCTCCGGTGTGACTTTACGGGAGGAGAGTGTAGGCCAGGCCTTTTTTACCCCCTGTGACTGATTCTCCTTGCCAGAAGTGCACTGGCTGCTTATGAGTGAAGGCTTGTGACTGGTGGATTTTGATAGCGGCTCAGGGAGAGGCTGAATGAGAGGTTTGTAAATAGGGGCACGTGGACGTCTGATTGAAGTCCCCTCTACAAGAAGATTCACTCCCACATACTGAGGAACTTCTACTGCTGCCTGAAAACATAAGAATAAAATAAAATTAAAATAAAGTTAGTTATTAGGACCCAAAAAACTATTCGATTTTCTGTGAAATTTTCAGGAGAATTACATTTTATACAGAACCTCATTCTCATTACTGTAACATATCTATACTGTATATTAAATATACAATTTTAAATAATAACATAAAAAATATTTTGAATATCAAATGCCTCCTTTACTCAACTTCCTAAAAAAGTTGAGTAAAGAAATTAAGATTTTTTTTCAGGAAAGATGCGCTTAATTGATAAAGTGACAGTGAAGACATTGTTACAAAAAAAACTATTTTAAATAAATGCTGTTCATTTGAAAAAGAATATTAACCAGCACAACATTTTTCAACAACGATAATAATAAGAAATGTTTCTTGAGCATCAAATCAACATATTAGAAGGATCACGTGACACTGTAGACTGGATGATGCTGAAAATTCAGCTTTGCTGTCACAGGAATAAATTACATTTTCAAATAAATAAATTACAATAAAATTGAATCGTAAAAAACCACTTCACAATATTACTGTACTGTATTTTTTATCAAATAAATGCAGCCTTGGTACTTATTTCAAAAACATTAAAAAATCTTACCACCCTACACTTTTGATCAGTAGAATATATGTTTTCTTTTTTTCATTTGGTTTGGTGATCAAGAAATATCTTGAGAGATTCACCCATATGGCTCTCTGTGTGTACCTGTTTGTATATGAGCTGGAAGCCACCAGTGTGAGTGTTGCGGTCACAGCGTCGATCCAGCACCACCCGCAAAGTGTCTTCCTGTACAGCGGGGCAGAGTCGAGCTGTGACTCTTGTGGAGGGTTCCATGGTGGGGCTGGCATTGATCTCCAACAGCCAAGGTCGCAAATCATTTCCCAGCATAAAGTCAGCTCCATAAAGCTCAAAACTGGCTTTGCGAGGTTCCACAGTGTCCTGTGCAGTCAAGAGAGTTTGAATAACAGCCTTCTGCATACCTGGAACCACCACCCCTTCCCACAGACCACCACGGCCTGAAGCAGCCAACCAGGAGCGGAACTGCGAACATGACCACATGCACTCGGCGGGCAGAGAAGGATTGCGATCTGGGCTTGGCTGAAAATGCTTCTGAATGGAGTTGTTGCAAAGATGTACAGAGCTGAAGGTGTTAAAGTACAGGGGGGAAAAAAGATTAGTTGAAGCCTAGAAAGACAGTTGAAGAGCTAATAAAAAAATCCATCTTAAAGGAATAGTGAAAATGTAAAATTCTGTCATCATTTACTGCATGGACAAAAACATTGGTAGCACTAAAGTTCCATTTGTTAACGTTAGTTCACAACAGCCGTGGCCAAAAGTATTGGCAGAGACAAATTTTGTGTTTCGCAAAGTTTGCTTCTTCAGTATTTGTAGATCATTTTTTCACATGTTTCTATGGTACACTGGAAAACAAGTTTTAAAGGCTTGTATTGGCAAAAACATTCAATATATGCAAAGAGTCAATATTTACATTGCTGACCCTTCTTCTTCATAACCTCTGAAAAGCATGTTGGATATTATATTCTGGACCAAATCCTGACTGATGGTAACTTGCATTATTAATGCTTGATTTAATAGTTTATTTATATGTCTTTTTTTGTGTGTGCTTCACAGAAGAAAGTCATACAAGTTTGTAACGATATAGGGGTGTGTAAACGATTTTTGTTTTCTCACCTGTCCAGTGTATGAGTGGAGTAAGGTTGGGTAGAAAAACGGAGGTAGCACTCACGGTAGAACCACACAGTGAGAGGGTTCCAGTCTGTGACCAGGAACCACTGCCTTACATCAAACTTAGTGTCATGCACGAGGAGGGGTCGCTCCAAGTACTTCTGCACCACCCATTTACTGTCCATCATGATGCCGTGGTCTACTAAACTCAACATCTCATCCAGCTTGTTCATGCACATTATACCTAGAACAATAGGTCAAGAGTGAATTAAGCAGTTTTGCAATATCCTTTACACCATTGACCTTCACAAAATCACCTCTGCCTCGTGACATGGCCCCAGGTTTAATGATCCAGATGTTACAGAGTCCATCGGTCTCCATCTGAGGGCAAACTTGACGCATCTGCTCCAGCATGCTTTTGCAACGCTCCACATATTCTTCACATCCCTCTATCGTCAGTCCTTCACTGCAAAGGAAAAGAAACATTGCAAGAAAGCTTTCTCTTAACTTACTATTATGCATCTTCACTATTCTACAGATAAACTTAGTGTTAGTGATGGAAATAATACAAGGTTGGAGAAAAAAATTAATCAGTGCCTTTCGAGGGAAAAAAGGGAACAGAAAACTTAAGCTTATTAGAGATGACAAAATCTTTTTTTATATCATTTTTACTATTTTATTTATTTCCCTGAGACCCCTAATAATATTAGTAAAGGTTTCTTGCAATTTATTATTATTATTTTATTGTATTATTACTCACTGGTTGCAGGTTTGATATCAGGTCTAATAGTTCTGGCGTTTAGGAATAATATTATCTATTCTACTTATTCTATCATTATTACTTTACCATGATTGGGCAGTCCAAGTTGCTGAACACCGTTGTTGACATGTAAATGTGTGTATATATTCTTTAATTTGTCTAATGTTAGAAAGTTGCATTAGTTTGTAATGCTGTTTATTTTCATAAGGTGATTTACATGATATAATGTTCGGTCTCGAAACTTACAGTATGTTTACTAAGTATGTACACTTTTTAAAAAGATCAAGAACTTTTATTACTCTTTTATACAATTTTAGATACTATAAATAATAATAAAAAATTATACTCACTGAATAACTAAGTAATAATTCTTTAGAAACACCTTCCACTGTTGCTCCGAGAGGGTAGGGGTTGTTTCCAAAGTGATGTCAATGTCACAGTGCTCTAAACTGTTCAGATACTCCTGACATACATGCAATGCATTGTCAATTAACGGGGTTCCAACCCGCTGATTGGTGTGCTGTTTACGCCGCTTGCTCAGACCTACAAACGAGGGAAGATGTGTGAATACATGTGTGAGTTCAAATGTGTGTGTTAAGGGGGTCGCACACCGGACACGCAGCTCAGTGCCGCGCCGCGCCACGTCTAGGACAACTCTCACCTGAAAATTTTCTGATTTCTGTAAATAAATATACAACTAAATGTATATTGCAGCACAGGGTGAAGTCCGTATATACATTAACTACGATTTGAGACACATAAATGTAAATTTAATATAAAACTATGTAAATGGCGCTCTGTGGCGCGGCAGGATTTTGAACACGGTGCTGAGCCGTTGCTGGGCGCCGCGGACAGACGCCGAAAGGCGCCGCCGGTGTGTGTACTCTCATAGAGAATAATGTGTTTGAATTTAAAAGATGTGGCGCTGCGCGGCGCTGAGCTGCGTGTCCGGTGTGCGACCCCCTTTAGTGTGTGTCATACCATGGGATTTAGCATCATGAACCTTGCCTATTCTCTCCCACTCTGAATCCCCTCCATACTTCTCCAAAACATACAGCAGTAGACTTGTGCATGCAGTGCGTCTAAAGTCATCTGTAAAGAAACAGAAAAAAAAAAAAATCTTTATGAGGATCAGATCTCAAATTTTGCAGGTTCAGTCCAAGGTTGGGGCGACCCGTGAACTGTTACAGAGATCATATATCACAATTGTGCCTGAGAGCAACACTTAACCCCAGTTTACCCCAGGGAGACTGTGCAGTTTGTGTGGTGTAAATCACACTGGGGGAAAATAATTATCTGTTTAATGAAAAGAAACCAATATGCAAATAGGGCAAAATACAGCAAGGACACAGTATATTCCAGATTAAATGTACCAACCAATAAAAGCATGTTTCTCATCCTCCGCCCCCAGTCTGTAGCAGCGTGGGAAGAATGTATCGGGATCTGCTTCATCAAACCATTGCAGATTTCTCAAATTCACACACAAACCAACCTGAAAAAGACAGTTATGAAATAATCGGTAAAGATTGTTGTTGCGTACAGGAATTTTAGTTTGGAAAAGCTTCTTTTGTCAAGTTTACAATGAACCTTGGTTGTAAAAGATCCCGCCTTTGCATAATGATTGGTCATCTGATCTTTACGTAAAGACCGGCAGTCGATTGAATCCCTCTTTGTTGTCCAGTAGAAATATGGGGTCTCATTGCGAACCAACCGTGACTAGGGGATAAAAATAAGGATCAGAGACTGTTCACAAATCGCATTCAAAAACCCAGCTGCTATGGCAACTGTCATTGAATTGGAATTCTACAGTTTCTAAACATACCATTAGGTCGTACAGATCATCTGCTTCATCGTCCCTCTCTCCCTCCTCTCCTAAGTCTGTATCAAGAAACAGAGAACGTGGTGTGACAGTAGTCAAGGGACTGAAAGAATGATCTGGAATGAGTGGTGTCAAAGTAGCAACTCAAACTATCATAAAAAACTTTAAATTACAGTGGGTCATTAACTAAACACAGTTATATAGGATGCTCCAAGCCTAAAATGTACAGTATACTTCACAAACACACACATTTAGATTAACATTCAAAACGTTTAGGGTCGGTAAGATTTTTTTTGATTATTGTTTTGAAAGAAGTCTCTTATGCTAATTAAGACTGCATTTATTTGATAAAAAATACAGTAATAATCAAATATTATTACAATTTAAATTAACGGTTTTCTACTTTAATTTATTCCTGTGATGGCATAGCGGAATTTTCAGCCTTCAGTCTTCAGTGTCACATGATCCTTCAGAAATCATTGTATAATATGCTGATTTGGTGCTCAAGAAACATTTCTTATTATCAATGTTGAAAACTGTTGTGCTGCTTAATATTTTCGTATAAACCATGATTTATTTTTGTCCAGGATTCTATGGATAGAAAGTTATTTGAGAGAGAAATATATACTTTTTAATTATAAATCTATAATTAAACTGCCTGATAGTGTCCATGCTAAAAACATCTTACAGACCCCAAACTTGTGAACGATAGTCTACCAAATTATCTATTTGAGGAGGATACCATGACCTTCTGTTGTTTTATATTAATTGAATTATAATTATTTCCAGTGGTGTAAAAACAAAAGGTCCCAACTGATTTGCTGATGTGGGCACTAGACAGTGGATATATTAGTAGGTATAATAGGATATAGCTGTGTGTTCTATTTGATCAATTAAAAAAATACTGTCTTTTTTAATCATTTTTAACTTTTAAAACATCTCCTGGTATGCCCAACAGAAGCTTTGTCAGATTTACCTAACTTCTGGGGACTATTTTGTCCCTCAAGTAGGCTATAGCTAAACCTGCACACACAAAAACCAACAACCCTTGTCATGTGTCTAAGGAGTGTGATGGAAAGGCTCTCATCTTTGTTCTGTCAGATACTCTCACCGTCATCATCACTGCTGTCACCCTCATCTGTGGCTTCAGTTTCAGGATCGTGTCGACGGGGTTGTGGGAAAGAGGGCCGTGGTAGTCGCCGCTCCACCCATCCTCTTGCACGTAGGCCTGCGCGGATTACAGGATATGGGCCTTTCACCGAGAACACTTTCTTTTCCTACAGCAGAATCATCACAGTCGTCAGTGTGTGTTCATTGATATCTCATTGTCATCATTATTATTAATGATTAAAGATCCTTTGCAGTTATTCGATGCACTACTTCTTTGAGATTTTAGAAGTCTAACCTTTATGGCTTTGTCCACTAGAGTCTTAGCTGTCCTCAGTCTGTCCCCATTAATCAGAGGCTGATTTAGATAATTATAGCGAACTTTTCCCTCCAAGGGTGGCACTGTGACAAACACAGAAATGCTTTACAAAACTGCTGCACAAAAAAAAAATAGGGTCGATCCAGTGTGTGTAGGTTTGGCTACAGTTGTGTGGGCCAATTTTTCAAAATACCTTCACAAATACACTGAATTCCAACTTGTGAGAATATCCGAAGTGGTCCTCATATGAAAGACTCGTAATTTGGCAAAATCACGTTTTGATTTCAATCTAATACAATCTAGTCATCAGGTTTGTTTGAGGTGTAGGGTTTTAAATATCTCATATAAAAAACATTGTGCCTATGAGAATGCCTCACTAATATACACTACCGTTCAAAGGTTTAAGTTTTGTACGATTTTTGAAAGAAGTCTCTTATGCTCACCCATGATTAAAAAAATACAGTAAAAACTATAATATTGTGAAATATTACTCAAATTTAAAATAACTGTTTTCTACTATAATAGAGCCTATATTTTACATTTATAATTTATTCCTGTGATAGCAAAGCTGCCACAATGATCCTTCAGGAATGATTCTAATATGCTGATTTCTTCCTCAAGAAATATTTCTTATTGTTATCAATGCTGAAAACAGTTCAGCCGAAACCGATATTCATATTTTTCAGGATTCTAAGAAGTTCAAAAGCATTTATTGGAAACAATAGTGTTTTGTAACATAAATGTATGTATGGTCACTTGTACTATTAATTTAATGTGTCCTTGCCGTATAAAAGTATTACTTTCTTTCAAAAAAATCTTACCGGCCCCAAAACTGTAGTGTAGCTTCTAAGATCCATGTGTGTCTATGTTAAATAACACTAGTGCAAAATGCCCGTGCAAAATCAGTTTTTGTGTGTGTTTTTAGTAATTGTTGGTTTGGTGCCCGTGAAAGAGACTGTGAATGCATTGAATTCAGGGAGCAGGCTAGGTTACTACAAATGATGGCTGTGAATAAACTATAATATTCATAAGTAAACAGTGTAGCTGACTGAGTGTTTATGAATACCACAACCTTCTAACTGCTAGTGCAAAATGCCCGTGCAAAATCAGTTTTTGAGTGTGTTTTTAGTAATTGTTGGTTTGGTGTGTTTGAGTGCTCATTGTTACAATTACACAGCAAAAGTTCAGTGACATTTTTATTTGTGCGTGGTAGAAAGCACACAGTGAACTCCGAGAAAACGCTATGCTTGAGCAAACAGTTTGTGAATAGTGAAGGGTTACAAATTTAAGAATATGTTTTAGATCTGCGGATCCTACTTACATAACATCACATAAGAAAACTAAACGTTGAACTGTGTGTGAATGTTATCTAGTCTTAGTTCTCATGACCATGTGTTGTTTATACCATTTGGGGGGTGCCATTATCTCAGTTGGGGGTAATTGCCTCTATTGTTTTTAGATGATTAGATTCAGTGGTCATCTCTAAGGCAGGGTGACTTTCAAGGACTGCCCACTGAATGCCTATAAAGATACCATGTAAAGTTACTTTAGATAATGTTGGAAGTACTGCAGCAACATACAGCGGAGTTCTCAATAAAGAATAACTTCTGTTGAACGTGATCCCAACTGTCTCCTGGTCTTGCGTCGATGAAAGAAAACTTTACAACAATAGGCTACTACAAATGATGCCCGTGAAAGAGACTGTGAACACATTGAATAGGATATGCTTAGTTTGTGAATAGCATAGGCTACTATTACACAGCAGCGATAACTTTAAGCGCACCAGAATGAAATATAATATTCAGAAGTAAACAGCATAGCTGACTTACAGATTCAGTTAACATCCACAAATGAATAAGCACGTCGATTCAGGGAGCAGTTCAAAGTGCCCGTGGCAAAATCAGTTTTTGTGAGCTGATCGCCGTCAAAAAAGTTCAGGAGATATTTCTTAGTGATGGCTGATTTCAACAGAGGCGGACAGAGTACACAGCTACATTACTTGAGTAAAAGTACAGATACCCCTTGCTAAATTTTACTCAAGTACAAGTAAAAGTACTACAGTCAGATGTCTACTTAAGTACAAGTACTAAAGTACTTGTTTTTAAAAGTACTTGAGTATCAAGAGTACAAGAGTACATTTTCTAAATATTGCATTACTACTGCCACAGTGCTTACATTGGTAAACACAGCAAACACTTGAAGCGAAAACTATCATTAACTTGTTCAGAAAATTGAAATAGTCTGGCGAGATGGGGCCACGGCTTGGCACATTCCCGGGATGCGATATTTTTTTTTCCCAGGATGGTAGGGGAAGACTCATGAATATTCATTAGGGAAGTCATCCCTGATTGGTCTGATGACCTACCCCTAACCCCACCCCTAAATCTACCTGTCACTGGGGGTCTTATGACCTCCATAACCCCGCCCCTAAATCTACCCGTCACTGGTCACATTAAGACCAATCAGGGATGACTTCCCTAATGAATATTCATGAGTCTTCCCCTACCATCCTGGGAAAAAAAATATTGCTCCCGGGATGCACCTGCAGCGTCTTCATCCATGGTTTCGTCTCTTATCTAAATCTGACCATGGAGTTGACTTTGACGGAAAGCTGAAGGTGATTGCTGATAGGCTGTCCCAATCAGTGGCGCCTGCACAATCCAATCACATTTGAGAGGGTTTCCGAGATGTTTCTTTTTTCCTTTTTTTTTTTATTATTTTTTTTTTTTTGAAGAAGTAACGGGTACTCACAGTTATGGATAGAAATGTAGTGGAGTAAAGAGTACAATATTTGCCTCTCAAATGTACTTGAGTAAAGTCATGAGTACTCCCCAAAAATGATACTCGAGTAAAGTACAGATCCCTCAAAATTGTACTTAAGTACTGTACTCAAGTAAATGTACTCAGTTACTGTCCGGCTCTGGATTTCAACAGTTTAAATATGATAGCATTTTGAAAAAAAAAGTGTCATGAATTTATTGCATTTTTGGGGAAAAATAATCAGTTTTTATAATAGATCTTTGAAAATCCAAATCTGGATTTGAATTTTTTATGATATTATAACCTAAAGATGCTATGTGAAAGTTTGAAACAGAAAATAGTGGTTTTCATCTTGCCACTTTCTTGGTAAAGAAAACACATTTTTACTCAAATTAATCAAAATGGATTTATCACGTTCTGGAACCAAACTATAATATTCAGAAGGAACCAAACTATAATATTCAGACGTAAACAGTGTAACTGACAGAGTGTTTATGTCAGAAAGTTTATTTTTAAACCACAACCTTTTAAAAATGATATATTTAACAATATTAGCATTTCTCATCCAAACAACGTCAAACTTGGCACTGCACTTACTCGTGCCCGTGGCAAGACACCTGTCGAATTTGAAATCCATCGGACTAAGATATGTGGTTAACAGACATACAGACAGACACACGTGACACAGACATAAGTTACAGACACACAGACATACAGACGTTTCTGTAATTTATAGATAGATTATAGTGACATCAAAGGTAGAAAATAGATAAATGGTGAAAATATGGTAAGTGTGCATACCTTGCATATGTTGATGCATAGTTGAGTTGATTCTTACATCACTCACAAAATGGATCAATCTTTCCCTTTTTAACCTAGAGGTAAAAGTAGGATGAATTGAATGCCATTGTTCACGCTCTTTCACACAAAAATAAGTAACATATTAAACGCGAGAAGTGACAGCTCTGGGTCGTGATACTCTTGAAAGACGCGCGCACACGTGCATCAATAGTTGAACAATGTAATTTGTCACTGCCTGGAAACGGCTTTACACAGTAGCTCATCATGCTTGGATTCAACACAAAACAATTTTATGCACATTCCTTCCTAAAAAAAGAATCACATCACAATATTTAATTTAAAAAGTATTACATCGGTTTGAAGATCAACCTGACATTATAAAACTTAAAACATGACAAAAACACGTGAATCTCCACAGGCCTGCTCACGACGAAGTTGATCTTGAGATTCCCTGAGCAAACTCACCTGGATTGCTACATTTATTCGCCTCTGGATTTCACACCCGCCAGAAGCCGTCTGTGAAAATCGATAAGGTCACCGTTGTGCCCAGCCAGTTCAGCAGAGCCGCAGAGAAACGCTCAATCAGCACATGCGCACTGCACACATTCCAGTTCAGAGTCCGGCGAGCTGTTTACATCACCCTTAACAACTGTTTCCTGGAAACGGATGACGCCGTGCGGCAAATCCAGTCTGAACACGCAACGCTACAGTTGGAAGCTGAGAAATGTTATATCCAATATTCATTTATCTGGTTAACGAAAGAGGCTTTTAATGAAATATTAAAATAGCACCTCTTTATTGTACTCTGGCTGCATTACTTTAAAGACCAATAGGCTTATGAATATTATGGACATTAGCGCTAAATATGGTATTTAGGCGTGTCAGGGGAGTTAAGCACAGCAGTCTCGTTATATAGTGATGAAATACCCATACTGCACAATAATAACAATTAGCTATTATAATTGGCCGAATGATATTCTGTCTGTTAAAACGGTCATGATCAGTCGCTTTGAAAGGCACTTTAAATATTTATGAAATGTTCCATAAAAGATTGATTGTTAAAGCGTCATGCCATAATGATCTTTTAGCTTGGCCAAAGATAACACAGTGATATGCACACCGCCATTTAACATTATGCATGTTTACTGTATGACCAAACTGTTCAATAGACTGCGTTTCCCTAAAATAATAATGTTTTGTATTATGTTTGTTTGTGATTTCTAATAACTTATCCATTTGGAATAAAGGCAGACTATGTAAAACTATCTGTACTCTATACATAGTAGTAGCCACTAGATGGCAATGTACGCTATCTAGCTAAAAGAAATGTTAAAGGGATAGTTCACCCAAAAATTCTGTCATCATATACTCACCCTCAAGTTGTTCCAAAACTGTATGAATATCTTTCTTCTGCTGAACACACACAAAAAATATATTTTGAAGAATATGGGTAGCCTAACCAAATAGTTGATGGGCCCAATTGACTTGAAGTTCTAGTATGGAAAAATAATAATATGGAAAACAATGGGGCCCATCAACGGTTTGGTTTCCGACATTCTTCGAAATATCTTCTTTTGTGTTCAACAGAAGAAAGAATTTCATACAGCTTTGGAACAACTTGAGGGTGAGTAAATGATGACATAATTTTCATTTTTGAGTTATTTATACCTTTAAGATTTAGGATGAGTCATTTGCTATTTTTTGTAAGAAGATAGCAAAGGATTACTAAATTAAATGAATATATTTATTCAATTAATTATCATTTAAAGAGGCCAAATAAATAACTGTAGGCTATGTAGAAAATATATTTGTAGTGGAAAAATGACTGAACAAAATAATTCCAGTGAATTCCAGTGAGTGCCAAGTGAAAGACACTTAACACAAAAATCAAACCCGTGTTCAGTTTGAGTCTTTGAGATAGTTTACTTTGTCACTAAATAATGATTTTTCTCTAAAAACTGTAGCGCAATGTGTCTCAAAATACGATGTATACTTCGCTTGAGATACTGTTTATTTTTCGCCCTCATAAATTGTACATTTATTACTACATTCATAAACTATTTCTGGCGCTTTTTCTGTAGGTGCAAAACCGCATCAATCGAATTACAGCTTCAGCAACAGTCCCAGTTCGAGCTCTCTGATTGGCTGGACGACATATGATGCTGCCACGGTCTGTACCTCTTTCCAAGTCCTGGAGAGCGCGCGCCTAACAACGGCATTAAAGTGTGTACACAGGACGAGTGCGTGTGTATCTCTCAACGTGTTTCAGACGGGATCAAGAATAGGCTACTTAATGTCTCCCGCTCTAATCCTATATATGCATCAATTGATCTGGAGTTTCTCAATAGGAACTGTTATCTGAGCCGCGTCGCTGTATTCTTTCCGTGGAAGCTGCAATCGACTCAGCTTTAAAACGGAGTTAACCATGCCTGCCGAAAACAGCGACCAGGAGAGCATGCTGAGCTATCAGGTAGTTCAATTATTTAATAAGAATTTCTCCCCGTATGTCTTGGGGAAGGCTGATGGGCGTTCTTGCAGGGGGATCCGCACTGTCATTTTGTAATGGGTTGAGTATGAGAGCGCAGGATAGAAATAGCACATAAGTTTATTGCACATGCCTGTTTATTTGGTTTATTCCTCCAGTAGGCTATCTTAGAATACGGTATCTGCTGTAGCAAACAATCTGCAGTGTGCTGTTGTGTATCTCACTTACCCTATTATGTCATAAATGATAAATCAAACCTAAGATTGCCTTTTAATCTCAAATGGAATAGCCTACAAACACATCCGGGCGCCCCATTAGTGCAGGGATCAATAGTACTGTGTGTTCCCTCTCGCCCCCATTGCCACAAATATCTTATCGACGCTGCACTTACGGTGTATAATTTCTATTCCCTTTAAAAGCAGACCGTTCCAATTTTTAACATGTATGTGATTTTAACAGATTATTATGCGATATTATCTCATTGTGCTCCGCGCGTGGATGTGTATTATTGCAGCGTTACAGGCACGTGCTGCAGCAGTATTCATATTGCCAGGGACAACAGCTCGCATCATTCGTTTATTATTCGCGTCAATTGACTTGAGCTTGTCTTGGGGAAGGCTGATGGGCGTTCTTGCGGAGGCATCCGCACTGGGTTTTTGCGATGGGTTGAGTATGAGAGCGCTGGATAGAAATAGCACATAATGTATAATTTACAATCCATTATACTAATGCACCAAGAAGCTGCACGTATAGCATCGTAAATTGATTGAGAAATTAAAGCTTTCAGCATTTGATAGGGTTGCATCTAATAGGATTATTGTGCAAAATATGGCTTCCTTTGGGGCGCTCTTACTGTCAGTGTACCCCGTTACCCTCAAATGACCTTGACGCCATCCTCTCTCTCTCTCTCTCTCTCTCTCTCTCTCTCTCTCTCTCTCTCTCTCTCTCGGCAACAGCGTCATTGGTGCAGTTATTCAGCGCCAAAGTAAAGGATTAATTCACCCATAAATAAAAATCCATCTTTTACTCACCCTCATGTCGTTCCAAACCCGTCTGACTTTCATCTGTGGAACAAAAAAGGAAAACATTTGAATAATATATTGGTCACTCTTGTACATACAGTTACAACAAACTTAATGTGCCCTTGAGCTTTTAAAAAAAGATGCAAAAGTATCATAAAAGTCACCCATATGACTTGTGTGTTACATTCCAATTCTTCTGAATCCATACAATGGCTTTATGTGTGCAACGAACAGACAGAACAGTCATTATTCACTGATTGATTTCCCTTTCAAGTGGGTTATTAACAACTACAGCTGGATCATTGAGTCATTGAATAGATCAACTGATTCATTGATAAAATCGGTCTCAAAAAAACATTTGTTGATAAATCTGGCATTGCTGCTTCTCTCATGAATGCGCCAAGGAAAGTTAGAGCAATTGTCAAGATTTTAAGCGAATAATAACTTAAAAAATTTAGAATATACAATTCGTATGAATTAGTTTGATAACACTTTCATTTTTGGGTGATCTATTCCATTCAGAAGTTTCATAACAACTGCTTGAGGGATTCAATATGAGACAAAAAGGGAACAAATATTATGTAAAATAAAAATATGAGAATAGAGTTTACCCAAAGGTACTTCTGAATATGAGAAAACTTTATCATCCAGTGGATAGTGACTGTTGAGAGAAAGAGCATGTGTAAAGCCTCAGAGAAACTGATCGATAGTTTTTCCATTTGTTGAAAAACGTGTGTTTATACAGACACTCTAAGTAGAGAGAGTGAATGAGAGCAAACCATTCAGAACTGTCTGCCTTTTTTTCCACAGATCTGACTTGGCTCAATATGTCCATTACGTTAATTGCAGCCTGAAACTTTCCAGATTTCTTTTCATACATCAGTTGTTTTTCTAGAGAAATACAATTTCTATACCTGCGAGATTTTATGTAATGCATTTAAAAGATCATTTCGATCAAAGATTTATCATGAAAAGTTTTAAAACAGATTTTTTTAAACACTAATGAGCACTAATAAGCTAAATAACAAAAATGGTCATATTCATTCTTCATTTATGATAAAACTACAGCTTGCTTACAGTGTCCATTTTGCAAAGATAAAATACACCTAATGTACAACTGTGAAAAAATATATATACTGTGTGTGTGTGCGTTTGTTTTTCTATCCTGGAGGGGACTTCAACCTGAATGCACAATGACTTTAGGTCCCCATGAGGAAACAAGCTTATACATACAGAATGAGATTTTCCTTAAAATGTAAAAATGCAGAAAGTTTTCTGTGATGGGTAGGTTTAGGGGTAGGGTTAGTGTAAGGGGATAGAATATACAGTTTGTACAGTATAAACAATACAGTACATTATGTCTATGGAGAGTCCCCACAAAGATAGCGGACCAATCAAGTTTTTGTGTGTAAATAAATAAATATACATTCACACATTATATGGACAAAAGTATTGGGACACACCTCTTAATTATTAAATTCAAGTGTTTCAATCAGACCCTTTACCACAGGTGTATAAAATCAAGCACCTAACCATGCAGTCTGCATTTACAAACATTTGTGAAAAAAATGGGTCGTTCTGAAGTGCTCAGTAAACTCAAGCATAGTGTGATAGAATGCCACCTTTGCAAGTCAGTTCATGAAATTTCTCCCCTGCCAGATATTCCACTGGCAACTGTAAGTGGTATTATTGCAGACGAAATGTTTAGGAACTCAGCCACGAAACAGAAGACCACATAAAGTCACCAACCCTGATTCCATAGCTGATGAGTTTTAAACTTCCACTGGCCTTAATATCAGCAAAAAACCTGTGTGGCGGGAACTTTGTGGAATGGGTTGCCATGGGCGAGAAGCTGCAAGCAAGCCTCACGTCACCAAGTACAATGCCAAGCTTTGGATGCAGTGGTGTAAAGCACGCCACCACTGCACTCTGAAGCAGTGAAAACGTGTTCTGTGGAGTGACGAATCACGCTTCTTGGTTTGGCAATCTGATGACCGAGTTTGGGTTTGGCAGATACCAGGAGAATGTTAGGCTACTTGCTTGACAGCATTGTGACAACTGTAAAGTTTGGTGGAGGAGGGATAATGGGATGGGGCTGTTTTTCAGGGGTTGGGTTTGGCCCCTTACTTCTAGTGAAAGGAAAACTTAATGATTCAGCATACCACGACATTTTGGACAATGCTATGTTTTCTAACTTTGTGGGAACAGATTGGTGAAGGCCCTTTTTTATTCCAGCATGACTGTGCCACAGTGAACAAAGTCCATAAAGACATGGTTGAATGAGTTTGGTGTGGAAGAACTTGACTGGCTCACACTGAGCCCATGACCTCAACCCCATCGAACACTGTTGGGATGAACTGGAACGGAGATTGCGAGCCAGGTCCAACATCAGTGCCTGACCTCACAAATGCTCTACTGGATGAATGGGCAAAAATTTCCACAGAAACACTCAAAAATCTTGTGGAAAGCCTTTTAAGAAAAGTGGATGTTGTTATAGCTGCAAAGGGGGACCAACTTCATATTTAGTATATGCGATCCCAATACTTTTGCCCATGATGATATCTCTTTCTATTCAAGCCCTTTATATTTATTATTGTAAGAAAATCATTAACAATGTCCTGGCTTAGAGATACATTGCCTTTAAGTTTCCTAATTTTGTTATCACCATCTGTCTAATGCTGTGGTCTCTTCACGCCTTTCAATGTCTCTCTTTCTCTCATTTGGTCACTTTTGTTTCTGACTGTCATTTTTAAAGAGATTTCAGAGAATATGAAAAGTTACATAAGGTACTTTGCTTACATCCATTCAAAATAGTTCGGCAAGAAAAGGCAGTCTTTGTCCAGGGTTAATAAGTTTAACTGAAAACAATGCATGATAGTTACACCACCATTATTTGTGACACTACAATAGCATTAGCCTCTTAATGTATATTTTAATATAATTATAATATAAAATAATAAGAATAATGGCCTCTTTAATATGGTTCAGTTCTGTATAAAAAAAAAATTGAGGAATTCAAACATCCAGCAGCGAAATATTTCCTTCAACTGATGAATACAAATATAATGTGACCATAAAAAATGAAAAAATACAGAGACACCATTACAAAACATATTGTCAAGGTTCTATGGTGTGACGATATCAGATGATAGGTAATACCATTGCACTTGAATGGTACTCAGTGATTTAATCTCAATGGCATTTTACATTGTACTTTAAAGAATACCATGGAATTTAATTTGACTGACATGCCAAAACATATTATTAACATGGTACCATGTACAAGATCATGGTAATACCATGGTACTTTTTTATTACTGCTGCATGAACAAGTACTCACACACACACATACACATACACTGTAAAGTCTGTGAACTAAAGCCATTGTTATGTGCTATTTGAGGAAAATCTTGTGTATTTTGAAATAAAAACACAAAAACTTGTCACACACGGTACAAATGCACATATTGTTATATGCAACCACACATAAACTACCCTTTATTTTTTAAAAATATGCCCCTGATGAACATGATGTCATACAAAATATTATTGTGATAGGAAGGTTGAGATGGTATTGACTAATAAATGAGTCATTCTGCCCAGAGGAACAGGTACTACAGCAACTTTCTCACTCTTACCACAATTCTTTATTTCCTAGTCTAAATACTGTTAGTACATGGAGAGTTACTCATACAGCAGGGTTGACTATCTCTCCCAAAAGTATGCTTTTAGTGGTTTATTGAAAAATTAAAAGTAGGCTAATCAATCAATAACATACACTCTGCCCCTCACTTTCGAACAACATAAAGCATTCACTTCAGAGAGGAAATGATGTTATGGTTTGTGCATGTCTACTGTATACATGTGTCAGTGTATCTGTTCAGGCAGACAAGAGCATCTGGTAGTGGCAGGGGTAGTGGTCTGTGTCAAGATTACTAACATAACTGTCAAAGCAATGTGCTGGAGAGCGAGTGAGGAAGAGGAGGAGGAGGAAGGGCAAGAAAATAGCCCATGTGACCTTTGAAGGCAAAAGGGCAATATTCATGTACCCGCAGCCTAAGCGACACGTGCACCAGCACACACTGTAGTGTCCTCTATAAACTAGGAATTATTAATTAATTATCTTTCTGCCTCAGAGTTTTTTTTTTTTAAATCACAATTACCAGTGAGTTTAAAATTAGAAATAAAGTGGGATGTACAGTCACACTGTGCGAAATAAAGATATACTCTACTGTTCAAAAGTTATTGTGGAAAAATATTTTTGTGGAAACTGTGATACATTGTTGATGGATAGAAAGTTAAAAAGGACAGCATTTATTTGAAGTAGAAATTGTTTGTAACATTATAAGTCTCTTAACTGTTATGATCAATTAAATGCATCCTTGCTGAGTAAAAGTATAATTTACTGGCCCCAAATGTGAGAAATAACAAAGTCACATTTGTGAGATATCAAGTCACATTGTGGGCTATAAAAATGACAAGAAATACATTTCTGACTTTCTGTCTCGCAACTGTTTTCATAGCTCACTATTGCAAGATAGAAGAGAAATAAAGTCACAATCAAGGTTTCCATCAAGTACAGACGTTGCTTGTATGTGTCTTTGATCAGGGACTGTATAATTGTTGCCTGGTGATAAGGAGAGGTAAGAAGAGGTCATTTTGCCAGTGGAAAATCTCTTTGTGAGTGACACACATACTGTACACACAGACAGGTAACTAGGTGACACAGGAGCGGTCTAGTCAGCTCAAGTGTTCTGTTATTATTTTGATTAGGGTATATGCTCATGTCAGACCAATAAAGGGAGAAAGACAAGGAGAGATTGAGAGAGGAGGAGTAGGAAAACAGTAGCACAGAGCAGATGATAAAAAATTAATTAATATGTTCAGATAGCTCCATCTCTATTTTCTCCTGCCCCTTGGGTAAGTGTTTTAATGACAATAACTACTCAGATGATTCATGACAAGGGCAACATGGCAGTCTGAATGAGACATTTTATGACTTCCCTCTGTTTAAGACTGTAATTTAATTATGATTATGATTGCATAACAATAGAATAAAATAAAGAGAAAGAGAACAAATACACTGA
The DNA here is from genome assembly GCF_963993115.1 of Abramis brama. Lineage (NCBI taxonomy): Eukaryota > Metazoa > Chordata > Actinopteri > Cypriniformes > Leuciscidae > Abramis > Abramis brama. The sequence continues at coordinate 10,968,859 of NC_139973.1, read as the reverse complement.
AAAACAACCAGTTGATTATTGAGGTTTACTGTATATTTATCTAGTCAATTTAAAATAGGCCTATATTTCTATTTTATATACATTTAAAGTCATCCATTTTAAAGCACTACCACTAAACATTCAGACAAACAGAATGTTACACATAGAAGTGAGGTATATTCATGCAGCCATGTAACATCTATTACCTGGAAATGCATGTTAAAAACATTAAAATCACAGTGGGATTAGGGAAGCTAAGAAACTTTCATCATTTTATGCAATTGTTCTTAAGCCTGTAATAATTACAGTTCTGGAGGACCTTGATAAGATGAGTGTAGGATAATTATATATTAGTTGGGATGTTGGAAACAAGACGGATCCTCTAAAATGGAAAGCTACTGGTGTGACACACAATGTAAAGAATGACCTCAATGCTGATCCACACACGACTGTCAATCAATACCTCACAGATTAAACATACAGAAGCCTCAAGCTAAAACAGAACAGAGCAACATTTCCAAGTATGGCGGTCAACAAGTAATGCTCTCATAGATCATTTTAAAGCAAATGGGTTCACTCGAGGAATCCTTTCACTTGAATCTATTATTATTGTACTGCACTGTTTAGTCCGTGAAAATATCTGCACCTTCTGATTTTTTTTTTTTTTTTTTTTTTTTGTAAGCACAAAATGTTCAGATGGATTTATTTGAATTATAGGCTTGTGTTCCTGCAGAGGACAGACGTGAAAACACATTGATGAATCATCTCTGTCATGGAAAGATAGCAGCATCCCAGTGGGATATATTTCACACACGCGTACATACACACACACACAAACAGAGACAAATGTAAAGAAGGAAGTGAAGAATAGGAAGCCAAATAAATATCAGTGGCCTCTGTCTGTTTGGAGGTACTGGGCACAGGCAATCACAAAGTCAGGCAAGAAGATCTTATGCTTATATAGGCAAGTTTATTTTATATTACTTTATTTAATTAAATGTGCCATTGAGCATCTATTTTGGATGTCTTCATAACATAACAAAACTGTCACAGGATCTTGCAATATTCATCTAGCCTACTGTAGGCCGAACGTTACATGTATTATTTTGTGTCATAGGTTTCCAGAGTCAATCAGTTAAATTTTGACCAAATATAAATTTGCTTTTAAAAACCAAGCAAATTTATTTCTTATTTAAAATGTTGCCACACACAACATAAAACATAAAGTGTAAGAAAATCACTAACGATGAACAAGTATAAGGCTATGGCAGTCCCAAACTAGTTTTAGTTAATACAATAAAGTTAGTAAGTTGATATGAGCCACCACGGTCATTAAAAACATAGAAAATAACAAAATAAGTGAAAATAAAGTCGTATTTTGGAAACTACAGATACTACGGTAAATAAACAATACTAACATAAACTGTTAATTCAATTTGGACACTAATTCTGATGAATAGAATGAACATCACCTGCATCCTTCCCAGCTAACACACGATGTACCCGTTACTCAATTTATTGGAACTTTTTGGTAATACTAAGACCATGAATTACTAATTTACAACGTAACTACGAAGTTTAATGCTCGTGATTTCATAGTGGAAGCCTCCGCATTTGCGAGGCGCGTGCACACTCAGCACGGTATAAACAGGTAAGGTGAGAGACTTTTTACTTAATTACACTGACATAATGTCTGACAACATCTCATCTGACAACAGATAGTGATAAATTAGGACAGCGTGTTTTTCTCAGGCACCATACATAAGTGTTTTAATGTATTTCGTCCCATCCGGCCTCCCATATAGAGACTCTAGAGCACATGTGTCAAACTCTGCTCCTGGAGGGCCACTGTCTTACAGAGTTTAGCTCTAACCAGCTCCAAAACACCTGCCTGGAAGTTTCTAGAATAACACTGAAGACCTTGATTAGCTCATTTGTGTGTTTAATTAGCGATGGAGCTAAAATCTGCAGGACAGGAACTGAATTTGACACCCTTGGACAGAGTGAAAATTGTTAATACTACGATGAAAGCTTGATGAAAGTTTTAATTTGGTAATATTTTTAAGGTGCCTCTTTTAATTTATCTCAATTACAGATAAAGGGTCAAAAGGTGAAGAAAAAAATTGAATTATCTTTTGATAAAGATCTTTTTATTAGCAGTCTTGTGATGTACTGTACTGTAAAAACCTTTTGTAACTTTCATAAATGAAATTAAATTAAAAACGTACATGTGTTTTAAAGATCACTTTACTTCTAATGAGGGTCAGAGAGAAAGAGGAAAATGGCAATGTGAAATTGATGTTTATGTTAATAAATTATGACTATACAACAACAACAAAAACATGAGAAGAAGACCTCATGGAAATAAAGTAGGCAACTAAAAATTGTGATTTGAACCCTTGAAGCTTGATAAGAAAGCAGAACAACACAACTTTGCTTAGAACAGTAAATGTCAGCTTATTCATTCCCAGGCCTGTAATAACTCTTAAGTCTGTTTTTCTCTCAAACACATTTATCATCTGAGCACTGCACAAAGAAAGAACCCTCATATGAAATGCTGTTGTCTGTTAAATTCAGGTTTAAATTAATTGTGTGTGGCCTAAAAGTAATGTACAAAGTACAAAGGGAATGGAAATTATACTTCGGACTGAGTAAAAACAAATATTTTATTTCAATAATCAGTAAAAACTGAATTGCCTAGATACAAACAAACTCAACTTCTGATACTAACAAATTATGGACAAAATGAAAAAATATTATTAATGAAAAATAAACAAAACAAAATCAATTCCTTCAAAAATTCCTGACACAACACAGATTGCATTCAAAATGAAAGGTTTCAGCATAAGGTTGAGGGGATTAAAATAAACAACAGAAATCAATGGGAAGTCCCCACAATGATACATTTGTGTGATATCCACAAATAGAAAAAACACAAATAAACAATAGGCCTACTGTTTTTAATGAAAAAAAATTATTTAGTGTTAGGAAGTCTATGATACTGTATGTACTTATTTACACACTCACTAAGTAAGCATGTGTCTTTCAGAGGCCTGATGAGGAAGCAGTGGTGGACCATGGTGGCACCAGCTCAGTTCTGAATATCCATTATGAGAAAGAAGAGCTAGAGGGTTTGTACATAATCACACACACATATTCAGTTATTCATGTGATATAGCTCACAGCTCAATACAGTAATATTAACTGGAAAAAATCATCCCTCTATCACTTTTCTCAGGTCACAGGACTTTGTTTGTTGGTGTGCGGATGCCCATGGGCAGGGAGTCTCACCGTCATCACCGGCCACACAGCTCCAAACACCGCAGGAGATCTGAGAGAATGAGGGCTGAAAGCGTAGCTCAGGAAGACGGGAACACAGAAAGTACCTCAGCGTCACACGGTGAGAACAACAACCGCCTGGGTAACAAGTCAAGCAATCGCTTGTAGGTTTGTTCGCAGGAAGGTGAATCTGGAGAATTAAATGAATTATATGTGATATTGCTTTTATAAAGCAATCAAGTGGAAAATTATGAAGGACTAAAAATGACAGAACGAAAAATAAATAAATAAAAGTAGAAATAAATAAATAAATGCAGAAATAATAGTGAAAATAAATACATTTTGGTAACATAAATGGCTATTTCTGTATTTTTACATGTATTTATTTATTTATTTATGCATTTCTATATGTATTTATTTATGTATTTATACATTTATTTATATATTTATGTATTTATATATTTATTTATTTATATATGTATTTATTTATACATTTATTTATTCCTATATTTATTTATTTTTGTATTTCCACATTTCTACATTTATTTATTTCTGTATTTCCACATTTCTACATTTATTTATTTATGTATTTCCACATTTCTACATTTATTTTTCCCTGCGCATGTATGCTAATTGACCAATGGCTAAGCCACGCCCCCTCCACTCACTCGGACAAACAGTCAACATTCGTTAACGTGCGCTTTGGCAGCTGTCACAGTAGGAGACATTTCACAGGAGGCAATTGATGATTTTTTGGAGACAGAAAGATTATATATCATCTCGATGTCACCAAAAGGGCCTTAAATATGAATTGGAGGGTTATATTAATAATTTTATTGTTGAGAAGGTCGATAAGCTTCAGCTCCAGAACAAAGATTTACAGACAGTTCACAGTGTAAACGTTATAGTTTGGTGCCATTTCGCTTCAAACGCTCGCTTTATACGCGCGTCCTATTCGCTTTGGATTCAAAATGTTCAAGCGTCGAACTAGACGCGGATACGCGCGAATTTGACGCTCTATTCGCGTTTGGTGTGAGCGCAGAATAATGAACAGGCTGCGATGTCAAGATTGCATTGCTGGAATGTGTGTGTGTTTGTGTGTCTGTGTGTGTGTGTCAGAGAGCGGGCGCGATCGAACAGTGGAAACATAAAAACATACTCCATTTTGTTCATACAGGACATAATTAAAACTGCAAAGTGTTTAGCCTACTTATATTTGTGTAAAACACAACATTGTGCTTTTGTCAAACTGTAAACTCTTGTCAAACTGTAACCTACAACTGTCACCCAACCAAAATCACACACACACGCTGTTTAAAAGCCAAAATGACAAGAAAAAACATAAAAACGAATGAAAACTGATAACCGCAATGCATTGCAATGGACGAGGAAGCAGAGAATGTCCGAGTGTATTGGGTTAGCTATGCGTACTGTGATTGGCTCATCGCGTTTGGGGGCGTGGCTTAGCCATTGGTCAATTAGCATACATGCGCAGGGAAAAATAAATGTAGAAATGTGGAAATACAGAAATTAATAAATGTATAAATAAATACATATATAAATAAATACATATATAAATACATAAATATATAAATAAATGTATAAATACATAAATAAATACATATAGAAATGCATAAATAAATAAATAAATACATGTAAAAATACAGAAATAGCCATTTATATTACCAAAATGTATTTATTTTCACTATTATTTCTGCATTTATTTATTTATTTCTACTTTTATTTATTTATTTATTTATTTATTTTTCGTTCTGTCATTTTTAGTCCTTCATAGAAAATAAGTTAGTTAATACTGAGTAATACTGAATACATTTTAGACACAATATTCCCAGTTACTTATTTTCGCCAAGCATAAGCCTGAAGGGGTTTATTCTCAGATAACAACCAGCTGGATGTACATTATCCCGCTTATCACACGGCTACTTGCCATGTAAGTGAATAATTAGACACAAAAAATTAATCTGAGTCTAAATATTTTATTAGCTCTTTAAACACAAAGCTTCCGCAGAGCGAGCAGTTGCTAGCGCGGCAAGTTCAAACTAGACGGACATTTAAGGGATACGGTATATAGTCACATATTACACAGCATTTCGCCTCATAAATAATTATGGGGACAAGAGATATTGATTTCAGATTCAACTTTTAAAATCGTACCTGTTTGTTATCCTATAATCCAACAGTGTACAAAACAATAGTCACAAAATGGCAGCAGCTGCGTTTGTATGAAACAAGAGAGAGCGAGTCCACAATACTGGATGGCATAATTAAATAACTGTACACAAAATATTGATTCAAATGAGTTTTAATATTTTATTAGCTCACCAAAAGCAAAACTTTCATGAAGAAAAACCGTTCCTAGCAAGCGTATAGCGCTGCTAACCCGGATGAGCCTGCGTTATCTGTTTTCAGTGGCTGTTATCTGGGAATAACATACCACTGGATGGCGTGATTGACCAATCAGAATCAAGTATTCCACAGAGCCGTGTAATAAACTGCCAATTATGTAAGCCTTTGGGATAGCAAAGACAGAGAGAGTCACTGAAAATCCACCAAGCTAAGAAACAGATTGACAGATAGTTAAGGTTAAATGAATCTTTCTGAAGCACAGGGTATCAACTGTATCATAAAAAGGTTCAATACCCTACTTACCCTGCATCCTCTCAGCATCATCCCCTTGAGCCCTCAAATTCTAAAAGCATGAACTCATATTTATGATAACAAACACTGAAAATTGCTCTGGTGAGACTTTTGTTTACTGTGCTTCCTTCCTCTGTTTCCTCTCTCACAGTGAAAATGAAAAAGTTTTACAAATATACTCTTGTCTGTGGCTCTCATTCTTCCTATCTCTCTTTCTCAGATACTCCATCCCAGAGGGTTCAATTTATTCTGGGCACTGAAGAGGATGATGAGCATGTGGCACATGAGCTCTTTACAGAACTTGACGAAATCTGTGTTAAAGGTGGCAAAGATGCGGAGTGGAAGGAAACTGCTAGGTAAGAAGATGTTTCTTAATGTCAACACATTTCCTATCCTGCAACAGGATATTCAGTGCCAAAATGTACGTTAACTCAGGGGTTTTGAATCTTTTAGATGGCACAGACCCCAAAATATGAACATCCACATGCTTGGGACCCCCCATCTTAATATTTAAAAGGCAGCTATTTATTTTCATGCATAAATACCCCATTTATTGTATAAAAATGATATTATAAATATGTGCAAAATATTACTTGGAAAATATAAAATATCTATTATGTTACATTATTATGTTTTTTTGGTACTATACTACTCAAAGTAAGAGACTGTCTATATGAGTCTCTTTTTTCTTTAAATACTTCTCAGGTGGCTAAAATTTGAGGAGGATGTGGAAGATGGCGGGGAGAGATGGAGTAAGCCGTACGTAGCTACACTCTCTCTCCATAGCCTGTTTGAGTTACGAAGCTGCATCATAAATGGAACTGTCCTATTGGACATGAAGGCCAACTGCATCGAGGAAATTGCAGGTCAGTCAGAAATCAGTGGGTATGGCGCTTTGCACATTTAACTGGGAAAGGACGAATTTTAACATTGAAAATATATAACACATTACACCTTTTTTAATGGTATTGTTGTATCAGATTAACACAATGTCAGTATATTAAATGCTTGCTCAACATGAATTTGGTTTAAAGAGGTCATATTATGCCCTTTTGCAAAGTTATATTTTTGGGGCCTTCTAGAATAGCTTTACAGGCTTGAATGTTCAAAAAACATTACTTTTCACATATTTTACATTGTTGCAGCAGTCTGTCAGTGACGCTCTGTTTAGTTCCGGTCTCTATGAATCGCTTTGATTGGTCAGCTGGACCAATGTTGTGATTGGCCAACCACTTTGAGCGTGTTTTGGAAATGTGACACCCCTTACCATAACAGAATCTCTTGGACATGGTGACAACACACTACTACGGCAACTCAACCAGGCTCCGCCCCTTTTTTGTGTATGCATTGGGCAGGAATGATTTAAATAAGGAATATTGTGATGTGTACAGAAGAAAACTCAAGACTATAATCGAGGCGTTTCAGGGAATTCAGAAACAGTGCTCACTGATATAAAGAATAACTCTCTTTGGAGTGACTTTTTCATGCTCAAACAGCAAGATACTAAAGAAAGTTGAAAATGTAAAAAAGCATAATAGGTCATCTTTAACAGTCTGATCACGATCTGGATCTGATTGAGCCTGACAAAGTTATATTTATTCAGTACACATTTACTAAGGAAAAGTACAGCAGTGTGACAAGTGTGTGTTTGTCCTGCAGTATTTTAGGCCCACCTGTAACTTCACACGTACTGCAACCTCACACTCCCACTCATGCTGGTGATAGACAAACGCAAACACTCATTACACTCATAGGTACTTAGATTGATAAAAGAGGTATGGCTGTTAGCAGCCCTTAAATGAAAGAAGGAACATTTTCGATTAAAGGTTAAATGTGTAAATGTGTAAATTCTTCAGTGTTAAAATCTCATTTAATGTGCAGAGACAACTATAAAAGTTTCATTTGTTGGGTTGATTTTTAAAAGAGTATAAAAACTGTTGCAGTTCTTTTACAATTGTGCATGTTTGAATGGCTTGAAATGTCCACTGCATAAGTTGGGTCGGGACAACCTGGGGTGCATTTCCCAAAGCCAACTATGGTCGCAAGTTCCGTCGTTACCAATAGATTTCAATGGAAATTGCGATCATAGTTGGCCAACGATACTTTTGGGAAACGCACCCCTGTTTGGAAACAATAGTAATATTTGCAATTCCGTTTGGTGCCACTAGTGGCACTCATTACACACATCACTTTTCAGATAACACTACAAAAAAGACTGGGGCAACTATATTTAATTTAATACAAAAAATTAAATATCACATAGAAGTCAGCAATAATTGTGAATATTTGAGTCAGAAGTTCCCATCAAAGTTGGCTGCAACCATGCAACAAATTTCGAATACCTAATTCTTACATTGGCCATTAAAGTCTAACATACTGATAATGTAACCTGTGTCTCATTGAGGCATGACTGTTTTGATCAATGTTGCAGCAGTGGTAGGAACAAGATTAATGCCGGAGAAAGGGAAGGACAGGGAGAGCCTGAGAGATTAATTACACTGTAAAGGTTGGAGTGGAGGAAAGAAGTGAGTGATGCAGATTAACAGTGCTGCATCAGCTCCAACTGGAATTGTGGGAGGTTTCAAAGAATAAGAGAATGTGAGAGTTAGTAAAAGTACTGCAATATTTAGCATTTTCAGTCCTAAATAGGTTGATCATCATCACCATACAGTGAAATCTTGCAAAACAAGACATTGTCACTTTAAATTATTCAATATTATTCTGTATATACATTGTCTGATGTACATTTGTGTTGTCATGTGTATGTATAATTTGTTGTGTGTAGATTTGGTGCTTGACCATCAGGAGGCAGCTCATGAACTGGATGACAGTGTAAGAATGAAGGTTCGAGAGGCACTTCTGAAGAGGCATCATCACCAGAGCGACAAAAAGAGGAACAACCTGCTGCCTATGGTCAAATCCCTCACCGAGTCTGGCAGGAGACAGAGTGAACCTCACTCTATGGATAAAACGGGTGAGCTCTGTGGATAGAATTAAGTCATTCTGATTTTGTAAAAGGTGTGTCTACAGTAATGCATTTACAAAGGAAGTCAATTGGGCTGTTGTTCTGAAAGATACCACAGGAGAAATGCAAAGCTAATTTTTTTCTGTTATGAATTATTCTGTAAACAGAATGTCCTCATTCAAACCATTATTTGGAGGTCGGAACTACTTCTGGTGCATTAATGACGTCCTGTGTGGTATCCTTGTGGGTATTATATGAAAATGAACTGGTTGACTCTGTTTGCTTGCTCATGATTGGAGATGAAAGAGTGGATATAACTTGGTTGATAAGTGATTCTACCATCTCAGTCTCATACTAACACCTAATATTTAAGTTTGATTGTTATACTTTCAAATACTTTATTTTATTTTATACTTTTATGACCTTTATTTCAGAACTATAAATTTCCATTTTTAATTTTAGATTACTCTAAACACATTTATTTGGTATCCACTGGGGAATAATGCATAACTGATTCATATTTTAGGATGCTGTGGATATAAGATATTTATCATATTTTATTGTATCTCTCAGGTCCTGCCACCTCTCCTCAGCCTCCACCTACAAACCCAGATGTAAAGAATAGTGTAGCACTGGATAATGGCCAGATGGATCTCACCAAGGTACTTGAACCACAACATCAAGACTAATTTGGAAGATTAATTTTCATAAAACTGCAAATAAAACAAAAACAAATAAGAGACACACACGTTTGTGGGAATAAAAATGAACGCAATATTACTAATGTTTGCAATGCAAACTGTGTGTAGCAAATTCAGACAGAGCACTCTATGGCCTCATTCTATGGCATTCTGTTTACCCCCAGAAATTAAGAAAAAACAATTATGCAAAAACCTGTCCTGCATCCTATTTTCAGAGAAAACAGATCTAGTAAAATGGATAATTTGTGAAATGGACCGGTGAACAAAGAAATAGTATAAGAAAAGAGAGGAAAGATGGTGCAAGTGCAAGACAACCCATTGAAACAAGCAGGTTCAATCTGTTTATTTCTGTTTCTATTCTGATTGCGCACTGGAGGCAGGCAATGTATCGATTACCAAGAACCTCTGGGACAAATGCACCCACACGTACACACAAACACTGTCATCTGGTGATCCTTAGAGGTACTGCAGCTTGTTTGTGTAACGTTATGCTACTGATCAGGAAAAAGGAAATGAACTGTAATGAGCCAGATGTCAGACATTTAGAGTGACTGTGAGGATGGCTGAGAGGCGGCTCCAATCAGATTACACACCTGCTATTCTTCTATCTAACTGTCACCCTGACTGAAACGAACAGTGACTGGAATAGCCACTAATAGAGTTCTACATGATTTATTTATATATTATAAATGAAATAAAGTTGAAGTAAAATAGGATTAAAAAAAAATTACATGTAAAACATAAACGATGAAGCTGATAGCCTCATGGTCAGCACTCTGACATGTAGTGCGGTTGCACTCCGGGTGACCCGAGATCGAGTTCTGGGTCGCGGACCTTTCCTGATCCCACTTTGCTTCCTGTCTTCACTATCTCAATAAAGGCTGAAACACTTTTGCCCTGACAATTATATTAGAAATAAAATATGTTTAAGTTGAAGTGCTAATTTAATAAAATTGAAATAAAAATACTAGTAACATTTTTTAATGAATACTGAAAATAAATAAATGAAAATAAAAGCTAATTCAAAATATGAATACGTACTATAATAGTATATAAATAACACAAAAATAACAATGCAATGATTCTCTTTCCGTAGGTTGACACACATTTCATGAAAAAGATCCCAACTGGGGCTGAAGCTTCTAATGTGCTGGTTGGAGAGCTGGACTTTTTAGAGAGATCCATCGTTGCATTTGTTCGCCTGTCTCCTGCTGTACTGCTCACAGGGCTCACTGAAGTTCCCATTCCCACTAGGTATAAACTGTTTGTTTGCAAATGCATGCATGGAGCTGATAAATCCACTGTAACAGAATGATCAAAATCATTCTTTACTCTGCAGATTCTTGTTCATTTTGCTTGGTCCAGATGGAAAAGCCCAGCAGTACCATGAGATCGGTCGCTCTATGGCCACCATCATGACCGATGAGGTCAATGCAGAACTAGACATACAGTGTATCAGTATCATAGCATTTTCTCATTGGATATTAATGCATTAACCCCAGTCCTTACGGTTTCAGAAATACCATTTGTAGATTAAATTAAAACTTCTAAATTCTTCTTTTCAATTTAATACATTTTCTTTCTTCTATCATTTAGATTTTCCATGATGTTGCATACAAGGCCAAGGACAGGAATGATTTGTTGGCTGGTATTGATGAGTTTCTGGATCAAGTGACAGTTTTGCCTCCAGGAGAATGGGACCCTTCTATACGCATAGAACCTCCTAAAAGTGTCCCATCACAGGTATGGAAAAACACACTTTTTAAAGTGAGGCTTAAGTGATTGATTAGCTGTTGTAATCTATCTATTTCTCTTTCGGAATAGGAGAAAAGAAAGATGCCGGGAGTGCCGAACGGAACAGTGGTTCCTGTTGAGGAAGAGCCGCATGGGGAACACCATGGACCAGAACTACAGAGAACTGGAAGGTGTGTGGGTCAGGTTTTAACTAGGCCTACATTTTGGGAACCAGATATCCTCACCAGGATATTAAAACCAGAAATCATCTACATTGCTGGGAGCTGCCAACAGTCCATATGAGGAGAAAAAGCTTTATAAACATATTGAATTAACAAAAGCATATTTAATGGATAGAATTTTTACTGGTTCAGTATGGAAACAATAGAAATTTGTGGAAATATATATTTCTCTCCTTCTCTTTACTCTCTCTGTAGGCTGTTTGGAGGACTGATTCTGGATGTGAAGAGAAAAGCTCCATTTTATCTGAGTGATTATAAAGATGGTCTGAGTTTGCAGTGTGTAGCTTCTTTTCTGTTTCTGTACTGTGCCTGCATGTCACCTGTTATCACGTTTGGAGGGCTTCTGGGAGAGGCTACAGAGGGACGCATTGTAAGTACGAAAATACGCATTTAAAACGTTTTGTTTCTGTGTGGTCTATTAGGCAAAGTCATGTAAAAATATGTTTATAATGCAAAACACAGCAGTCATGTGTATGTGTGTGTGTGTGTGTCAGAGTGCGATTGAGTCTCTGTTAGGAGCGTCTATGACTGGAGTAGCATACTCTCTGTTTGCTGGGCAGCCTCTAACTATACTGGGAAGCACTGGACCCGTCCTTGTGTTTGAAAAGATTCTCTTCAAGTTCTGCAAGTCAGTACAGACCAGACCAAGTATTAATAATATCCATATTTAATTATTAACTAATCATTCACTTTCTTACCCACTTTCCTACCCAGGTTATTGTGATTTTAATACATTTGTTAAAATAATTTCTATATTATATATATTATGTATTATTTATTATATACAAATGAATTAATAATTCTTAAATTATATAATAATAATGATTATTATTATGATTATTATTATTTTAGCCCATGTAGAATATATATTTACAATATATCTTCTATATCAATTTAGTATTCATTTATTCATTTAGCCTCACTCCTAATATTGTGCCATAAATATATCATAGACAATCAGATCTTAACCCTCTCTATTGTCTCTGTCCTGCCTGTTTCTGTCCCTGTAGAGACTTCGACCTCTCGTACCTGTCCCTGCGTACTTGTATTGGTCTGTGGACAGCTTTCTTGTGTCTGATTCTTGTTGCAACGGATGCCAGCTCCTTGGTCTGTTACATCACACGTTTTACAGAGGAAGCTTTTGCTTCGCTCATCTGCCTTATCTTTATTTACGAAGCACTGGAGAAACTTTTCCATCTTGGAGAACTGTACCCGATCAACAGACATGGCAATCTGGACAAACTAACACTGGCCTAGTAAGTATATAAACTCATATATACAGACACCTACGCAAGTTGGATCTCAGGAAATATCTTGGGTTTCTAATTTTGTGTTCTTAGATGTTAATAATTAATAAGTAATTAAGGAGAATAAGTTATTCTTCTAGACATCAGTGAGAAATTAAGACTGGAATAACTGTTTGTGAACACACATTTTAACACATTGTATGCCATCAGCTGTAGGTGTGCAGAGCCTGATAATCCCAGTAATAAAACACTAGAACTGTGGAATCAGAGGAACGTCACAGCCTCTGCAGTGCCATGGAGCAACCTCACTGTAACGGTACTTCAACCTCCCACAATCCTTACACACAGTCTAGTCAAACTACTGAAAACTAAAACATTCTTACATGGTCTTTCCTTAAAAGTACACTATGTCATTTTTTGTTTAGCTGGCTGATACAACAACAGTCTAAGACTTACTTTTACTGGCATCTACTGGTGTGGATGCATCATCATGCAAAAGCAACCGCTTTTGGTTAGACCACTGATATGACTAGAGTCTAGACTAGACTAGGTGATTTTGAACATACCCTGTGTATGTCTTTGAGTGTAAATATTAATAAGACAAATGATTCCTTTAAATGTGATTTATCTCACTTTTAACTTCTCAACAGCCTCACATTGTCATGTACATCATCTTACATGAAAAGAACACCTTATGACACACATTATACAGTTGGAGGAGTCCTGTTATTCAATTCTCATCCCATTACTGCAGTGCAATGTTATTTCACAGTGTAGTCTCACACAGATCGCATTTAGTGCTAATCCTATTTTCACAACTGAGTCAGCGTCTGAGCTGCCAGTTCAGTTAAATATGAGCCAAACTTTGTGTGTGTTTGTGAGTAGGAGTGTTTAGATCTCCAGGGACAGTTTATTGGATCGACGTGTGGACACCATGGTCCCTACACCCCTGATGTTCTCTTCTGGTCAGCCATCTTGTTTTTCGGTACCGTTTTCCTGTCTAGCTTCCTGAAACAGTTCAAGACTAGCAGATACTTCCCAACACGGGTGAGGCTAAAATACTGTTGTTGCATATGTTTTTGCATACACTTGTGTGATTTTGTATACAATAAATGCAAAGTGTGTATTCATTTGTTTTTGTGATATAGGTACGGTCAGTGATCAGTGATTTTGCTGTGTTCCTCACCATTGTTTTCATGGTCCTGATTGATTATATCATTGGAGTTCCATCCCAAAAATTACAAGTGCCCGACAAATTCAAGGTAGGAATCAATAATCAAATGTGCACACAAACACACACACTGGTGTTTGCATATTTTGCCCTATAACGCTGTAAGGCTTTAAATACTTTGATTAAAAATACTGGTATACTGTGTAGGACAGTACATGTCTTCTGCCCCCTGGTGGAATATCCATGCTCTTCAGGAAGGACTTTTAATATAATTTCCAAAATGTCCTCCTCAGTATCATGATCAGCATCCCTTTTACTTGAAAATCTTTGCAGTTATTACTATTTCAGAAATAAAATGTATATACTGGATTGAAGTAATGTGTTTATAATATTCCACACAATATATCCATACATATTTCAGGTATATTTATTTTAATCCTAATAAAAAATAAATAAAATGCCAAGCCAATCACAATAAAAAGTGGTCATTGAATAATTTAATCATTAAATTAAACGAAAAACTGAAACATAACTTTACCATATAATTTTTACTATAACTTTTGCTCATTTGTTTATATATTTATATATGAAGCCTGTTCTATCATAATTAAAATCTCACATTTTCAATATATGATCAAATATAATTGGACAAATAAACCAAAATAGCTGCTAATCAAATTGTTACCCATTGGTACCCGATTTAATTGGTACCCAAAAGGAAACATCTGTGCGGGGCAGTAAAGAGGAAAAGCTCTCCTGAATGCTTTGAGCTCTCTAAGTTCTTTCTAACAGCACTGTTTTGGAAGCTTTTTCATTCAAAGCTTACCTTACAGTCATGAATGCACTGCTTCAGTCTTCAGTCAGTTATTTTCTGTTCAGTCATAATCCACACAGTTCTGTTTTAGTGCAATTTGTTCATGTCTTGTTTCCAGGAGCATTTGTTCATATGATTAGATTAGAGTGGCACCCCTGCAGTGACAGATTAGATGATAAGACAATGCTGAGTCTTGGAATTGAGTTTATACCCCAGGCTAATCCAGATACATGTGCTGTGTATAGACAGTGATTTATATGAACAATTGAGCTGGACTGATTCATAGTTAACACATATTCCTCAATTTAGATTGAATTGGGGTAGGTTGCCAGGTCTTTGCCCAACATGGCTTGGGACTCTCACACACACGCATTCACACCTACGGACAATTTAGCATCTCAATTTAATAGCGTAATATCAATTTATGCTATTGTTTAGGGCCAGTAAGATTTTTTTAGGATATGAATAATATCTTTTTTAACATATAAATACTTTTATTAAACAATTGACAGTAAATACTTCTACTGTAACTTGTGATGTTTCAGAGAAGATGGAGAGAAAATATTATTTTATGCCATGTCGAAATTGCCATAACAATTCTCAACTGTAAAAAACTTATAATTACAACGTGTAAACTCATAATTTTCTGAGAGCTACGATTTGGACCTATCATGACATCAAAGTTCCATGCGAGTGATTCAAAAGTATACAGAGCTTTATTTACGGTATTTACAACATGGCTTGAATGCAGCATAGGATCCAAATGAAGTATTATAAGTTTATTAACAAAATAACAAAAGTTAATCAAAGCATAGGCAAAACATTGAGTACATCCAAACACAGGGGAAAAGGCAGGCAGAAACAGAACTGAAAACTAAGCACACAATACATCCACAAAGGACAACACCAGACAAAGAACATAGGAAACTCCATGCACTATAGATAGAAGATATCAAGGGGCTAACAAGGGACAGGTTATGGTAATTAATCACTATAGCAACAAACAAGGATAACCAAGGAAACAAACCAGGGAGCTAAAGAAACCAGGCAAACGCAGAAACAATGGGAGTAGAAAATACATATCAAAATAAGAGTCCTAAAACAGGAATCGTAACAACTACTTTGTGACAAATCAGCATTTTAAAATGATTTTGTAAGGATCATGTGACACTGGACAATAAAGAAGGAAGAAATGGCTGCTGAAAATGTGTTAGTTTCTTAAGGTAATACTAGCAAAGATATATGAAACTCTAATTCACAGTCAAGCTTTTTTTTTTTAAGTTTGCCTCACATAAAAAAGGATCAGTAATACTATGGAGAAAGTATGATTACCGTGCTATTTTGTTAAATTTCTCCTTGTGTTTACAGCCCACACGTGATGACCGGGGTTGGCTAATTAACCCCATTGGGCGAAACCCATGGTGGACTGTGTTGGCTGCGTCAATACCAGCTCTTCTCTGCACCATCCTCATCTTCATGGACCAACAGATCACCGCCGTCATAATAAACCGCAAGGAGCACAAACTTCTAGTATGTATATTTTTTAAAGTAGCCTTTACAGAGGATTTGTGTGTGTCTCTGCTGATCATATGTGTGTGTGATCAGTATGTGCTCTATTTCCTCCACACAGAAAGGCTGCGGGTACCATTTGGATCTTCTGATGGTTGGAGTGATGCTAGCTGTATGTTCTATAATGGGGTTGCCCTGGTTTGTCGCAGCAACCGTCCTGTCAATTTCCCACGTCAACAGCCTGAAGCTGGAGTCTGAAAGCTCCGCCCCTGGAGAGCAACCTCGATTTCTGGGAATTAGAGAGCAAAGGCTGACTGGTCTGGTCATTTTTCTACTGATGGGCTGCTCTGTGTTCATGACTGGGGCATTACAGGTAATCGCACAAAATCTGTAGTTACATATAATATGTGGCCTACTTAAATGAGGCATACTTAATGTCATTGCATTAGATAACAAAATATCTTAAAGGACTGTTTTTTGTTTTACAGTTCATTCCCATGCCAGTTCTCTACGGTGTTTTTCTTTATATGGGCGCCTCATCTCTGAAAGGCATTCAGGTAGAGACATTCATCTGACACTAAACATAGGTGTGTATACAGTGACATGTCAGTTACCTGTCATCTTTCTCTGTCCTGTCTTGCTCAGTTCTTTGACCGTCTGAAGTTGTTTGGCATGCCAGCGAAGCACCAGCCAGACTTTATTTATCTACGTCACGTTCCTCTGAGGAAAGTCCACCTGTTTACTCTAACCCAACTTACCTGCCTTGTGCTGCTCTGGGTCATCAAAACCTCCCCTGCCGCAATCGTCTTCCCTATGATGGTACGACCCAAAACAAAGTACATACTTTTAATGTTAGGGGTGTTAAAACTTCCTTAACAATTCAATACTAGAATAAAACATTGCTTTTTTGTACATTTCTAGTGAACACTGGTGTGAAATAATCATTATGTGTATTAGTTTACATTTATATATTTGACTGGTACTTTTATCCAAAGCATTCGAAGTATACAATACATTTTATTAGTTCATACATTGCTTGGGAATCAAACCCATGACTGTGTTAATAGTGCAATGCTCAACTGTTTTAGCCATAGGAACAGTGATAATTAGTTGATTTAGTATAAATTTTGATTATAGGTGTAATATAGTATAACAGTGGCATAAGTGTGTTTATTTCCTGCAGGTGCTGGCATTAGTGTTCATCCGTAAGCTGCTGGACTGTTTTTTTTCCAATCGGGAGCTTAGTTACCTTGATGATCTGATGCCTGAGAGTAAGAAGAAGAAGCTGGATGATGATTCCAAAAAGGCAGAGGAGGTTTGTGAATCATATTCAGAGTTTAATAAAAGGTATCCAAACAATCAATGTTTTTAAATCCATCCAGGTAAAAGGACATACACCAAGTAGTAAAAGAAACACTACTTTCTATATGCAGTATGTATAATGTGCAATGTTGTAAATTTCTTTATGGGCAGAAAACGTTAGCCTGACTACGTCAGACTTCGTACTTCCGCTCAATTTCATTTCGCTTCTGTACTCAGTCTGAGACAGCGTCAGAGCTTTCCGTTTTCCTCCGGCCTGAAAACAGCCGGCCAATCAACGAACAGAGGGCGGGCTGAGAGCCGTGACGTAGACGCTGATTGTACCGTGGATGCGTAGATTTACTTCACATAATCTTCAAAAGTCGTTCACAGCCATGTTCACTCCGGTATTTCGCTCGATGGTTTTGTTTTCGCATCATACATGTGTTTACAGTGGAAGTTAGATGCGGCTGAGCATGCACATAACACACGCCATAACCAAACGTTATGTGATTGGCTTACGGGTAACCAATGATTTTAAACTTCAGACAAGCGCCCCCCCCCCCGCGAGAAAGAAAACGCTTTTCAATTATGCCATGCCAGACTCTGTCTACGAAGCAAAGCGAAGTAACAGAGTTTGGTATTACCAGGCTAAGAAAACGTAGCATTTGCCAAAAAGATGCAATATACTAGCCTAGAAATCTAGACGCACCCTAGCGGCAGCAAAATGTATTTTGCAGTCAGGGTAGTCTAGCAACTCTCCGTTGACTTTCGGAGCTGTAAAAACCTAAATTGGGTCAGGCCAATCACATCGTGTATAGAGTAGGCGGGGCGGGCTTAACATAATGACGACAGAGTTGCGACGGTTCCCTGCTACTTGAAAACAAAGAATGGCTGCTGCTGGTGAACAGTCTTTCGAATCGGCTTTGGCCGCGACTCTGGAGGACTTGGAGTTAAGTTTTTCTTTGAGAAAAGAGCAAAGAACGGCACTTAAGTCATTCTTTAAAAAGGAAGATGTGTTTGTAGTTTTGCCGGCCAGATTCAAAAGTTGAATCTATCAACTAACGCTAGCTCCGCTGTTGGGATAACGCTCTGGTTGGTTGAAGCGCTGTCCTATTGCGTGCAGAGGGAATTTGAAAGACAGCCATTTATCCCTCCCCTCGGATTGAGCCGTGTCTATGGTGAGTTGCCAGACCTAACATCTTGATGTAGGTCTGGCTTGCCAGGCTAGCAATATACAACATAATACCAAATCTCACAATGCAATGTGCTCAATAAAACTTTCCTTTTCAGGCATAACAAATGAACCAAGTAGTTATGGCTATCAATTTTTTCCCTTCTTGACTCATTTTTGAGCCAAATTTTTTCACCATTTTGGATTAACAATGCAACATAATAAAATTAAATATATTTAAAAAAAAATCATGAAGCACTATTATTTGAAATGTTTATTTTTCACTTATTTACAGTTCCGCATACTATTAAATTATTAAACTATTAAATTAGCAGTACCCAGGACTCCACCCTGAACAACCCTAACATGATCTTTCAAACAAATCAGGCTATTTATGCATGTAAACTGAAAAAGAATACATCAACCCAACCTTGCATTGTGGTTTGTCACATGTAATACAATGAAGGAGGCTGTATGTATGTGTTTATGAGTAGCAGGAATCACAGGAGATGCTGGTGGATGACTCTGAGAAATCAGAAGACAAAGACACAGTGCAGATCCCATTGGAGAGCAAACCTCTACACTCACCTAAAACACCAGACCCCAGGTACCACACTGCTATCAGAAGCTCTATGCAAACACTGTGGCTTCCCGCAAACCCTTTGGCCCCGTCCAACAGTCAGACTCACAAAATAAGCTTAGACACCACAATGTCCACTGTGTATCTGTGAATGTGTACTTACTAACACTCACCTTTCCGTTTGTCCCCTTCTCCTGCCCTCACCCCTCCTCTCCTCGACTGTGTCCACCTGTTGTCCAGGAACGATCCCTCTGATATTAACATATCTGATGAAATGTCTAAAACCACTGTATGGAAATCCCTCAATTCCAATCACAAGGACACACAGCGTTCAAGCACACATAAAAAGGCAAGGACTCTCTCTTTCCATCCTTTTAAGTGTTGGCTCCTTGAATTTCCTTTCTTACCCTAGTGTCTAATACTTTTCTATGTTAAAGGGGACCTATTATGCTTTTTTACATTTTCAACTTTAGTGTGTAATGTTGCTTTTTGAGCATGAAAAAAAGGTTTCCAATGTTACAAAGCACAAAGGCCACTCAAAATAGAGTTATTCTCTGTATCAGTGAGCACTGTTTCTGAACTCCCTGAAACTCCTTGAGTCTTGATTTTTCATTAAAAAAATTCCCCCCTAAGGCATATGCAAAAAAGGGGCGAGGCCTGGGTTAGTTGCCTTAGTAGTGTGTTGTCGCCATATCCCAGAGTTGTTTTTTTCCACCCCGGATCTAACGTGGTTATGGTAAGAGGCATGACATTTCCAAAACGTGCTTGAAGCAGTTGACCAATCACAACACACTGGTCCAACTGACCAATCAGGGCACATTGTGCTTTTCAGAAGGAGGGGCTTCATAGAGACCAGAACTAAACAAAGTGTTACTGACAGACAGGAAAGAGAGGTGCTGCAATAATATAAAATATGTGAACATTTAAGCATGAAAACCTATTCTAATAGACCCACTTTAGAACTTTAAAAGGGCACAATATGACCAGATGATTGTTAGATAACAAACTAGGTTTTAAACTGCTAAAAAGTTTTGTTTGGTGATTTTATCTTTCTTTATCTGTGTGTTTTTTCTCTTGACACAGGAGGTTCCGTGAAGTAACCCCACAGAAAGAAGAAATTACATTCTTGGCGTCAGTTGTTTGAAATTCAGCTGACTTAGAGAAGCGGCCATGTGCTAAAAACACACAGATATTAGTTCACTCCTTTCCACTGTTTCTCACACTGTTTATGTATAGCTGTGTGAGATATATTGGTGTGTCAGTGTGTGTATGTGCATATGTGCAACATATTCTCCTACCAAATTCAGGTTCTTTTTAAGTTTTAGCTGAGTTTTAGCAGACATATAGGTCTCTGTGCTGTGCTGTAGTGTACATGTATTTTTATTTAACTTTTTTGTAATTGTCTGGTTCTCATTTCTGAATAATAGAGTTGTTTAAATGTTCTCATTTGAAGTATAATACTTGCTGTAGATATTACTGTATATGTGTGCTTTGTTCATCGTCTAAACATACACAATAAGTATGTGTGTTTAAGCCAAATGGCCGATCAGAATAATAACCTCAGTTTGATCTATTTTTGTGCCAGTATAAATAGCCATCAGTTACATTAGACCAACATGGCCATGAACCAAATTAATCCTTATCCAGTAGACAGACTTGTCTATTTTTATTGAGTGTGTTGTATTGAAACGTGTTAATATTGAGCAATAAAAGGCTTCTATGTGGTTAGGTCACCAGGGACACTGATGGATAAGTATGAACTCTATTCTAAGTGTTTTTACCACCATTTCAAAGTCTGAAATGACTGGTTGAAATTTCGGTTCGATGCACCATCTAAATGGCTTTTAGCTCACCAGTCATTTGAGGCACCAGGGTTGAGGGTAAACTGGACTTTTCAGGCTTTCATTTGAAGACCCTTTCTGGTCACAAGTCCCAGTAATAAGCCATCTCCTTAGACTACCTCCCCACACTTTTAAAACTCCCACAGTAGTTTCTGCACTGAAAGAGGTAAAAATATGTTTGTGTTTTTAACCTCATTGAAATAACACTTTATTTACAGTTGCACTTTGTGTAGATATATACTGATATGATTTTATATTTTAAATGGAATTATTATATAGAGTATAACAGTGTGATACAATTATTTTAAGTAAAGAATTTTCTTTTTTTATATAAATGTATTTTAATAAAAATTAGTTGAGCAGGTACAGTAAGCCACTGGCTGTTAATATGAATGGGCTACAGCTGTACTTTGCCTTCAGATGATAGGAGAATGTCGATATTTAATTCAGAATGTAAACTCATATTTGGAATGTTGAAGAATGAAGAAATTTCCCAGCTTGACATTGAACTACTAAATTATCTTTTTTTGTCCCCTCCATGGCTTTCTTGTTTACGGAAATGTTGTCGTTGACTTGATTGTACATGTTATCTTAATGCTGGGATGTGCTCAAAGAGAATGTCTTTCATTCCAATAAATTTTAGATTTTATGAACGAAATGAGCCTATTAACAACAATTGTGTATGTGTTGGGTTTTTTTGTGTGTGTGTGTAAATATTTTCTTGAACAGCATTCAATTTTATTCAGTTACTAAATTAAGAGATGCGTGAATTCTGAAATTTGGTAATGTTTTGAACTTTGCAACTGAAAATAGGCAGAAATATATTTTTAGATAAGAAATGAATGTGTAATACATAAATGAGTATTAAATTGGATAATAAGTTAGTCACTGAGTCAATTCCATTTCAGCCATAGCTTCAGTATGTACATGTACAATTGGAAATCCATCATCATATTGATTTTCTGCTTATGCTGATCCACCCCAGTATAATATCATTATTCACTTCACTTTCACTGCATTTATATTCCTGTATATCCATCCTCACAATAATTTAACCCAAAGTTATTTACCCAATACATGGAATATTTCAGATGTGTTGTTTCGATTAACTCTCCATTAATAGACTTCAGGATGATACTAATGTAGAACAAATACTGTGTGACTTCAAAGAATTGGGAAGAAATTATGAACTAAAAATACTTGATTACCTGATTAGAAGCATCCCAAACTATCCAACCCCCGCTGAATTTCACATTTCAGAGGTGACTCATGTTACTGACATAGATGGTCTTCACAAAATCTGGGAGTCTCACGGTAATGATAAGTTCTCGTGGTGGAGCCTGAAGATTGATAACAAGAGTATACAAGTAGCTGAGAAGTGTTATCTGGAGAAGGTGTTCCCAAACAGATCCAAAGAACAAACAGAAAGACAGGAGTCAGTCCTCCATAAATTCACCGCATCACCTGCATTCCACATTGACGAATCACGCTATGGCAACTTTCGATTCTATTTTCCTTTGAATGATCTGATGGAAACATACAGGGTGCAGATGTGTGGAGACCAGGACCCAGTTCTCAGGGAATATATAAGACAATGTTTTACAAGCAGGAGATCATGTATGTTGTTCTTGTTCACAGCCCTGAGTACAATGAGAGGTTTTTATAAATTCCCAAGGATTGAAAATAGCTTCTTTGTAGATTATGAGGAAAATCTAATTAACTGGAAAGTAGGGATGGCCCGATACCGATACTGGCATCGGGTATCGGGTCGATACTGCCCTCATATACTCGTACTCGTACTCATAAAAATTCGCCGATACCACGCACCGATACCACGTACATTTTGCGAAACGAAACTGGCCGCCGCGAGTGCTTTGTCGAGGTGAACTGAGTCAAAGACGCACGAGCTGGTCGAGCACATCCCTTAGTTTAAACAGACATTAGTGGAAAGTTTGTTCAGTCGGATGTCAATGGCAACGAAATTAAACGAGGCATGTAGCTTTAGCTTATTATTGACGTTAACTGACGAGAGAGAGAGAGACAGAGAGAGAGCGAGAAGCGCACTTCTGTTGAATGCTCTTTGCTGATCGACTCAGCACATGTTATTTGGATGAAAACTAAATCGTATGTAAGTAAAGTAAAACATGAACTGTTACCTGACTGAAGTATAACGAGTGGTTCCCTACATAATTACAGGACGTGTGCAGGTTAAGAAGTTTCATGAACGCAAACATCCGAAGCGCGCGCCTCACAAACCAGCGTCTCAGCGCGCGAATGCTGAATTAAATTGTCTTTCACGTCTTGCGCTTGTACGGACGAATTCACACACAACTATGTAATAACGCCCGTCTTGGTGAGTATCCTATAGTAAACAAAGTCGGTTATATCTCAAATGAACGTAGCATGTTCAAATGAGCTCTGGTGCGCTCGGTCTTAAAGGGGCAGCAGTTTGATAAACCTGCTTCTGTGTTTTAATGTTAATCAAACAAAGGACAAAGAAATACTGACTGCTCTTGACTAAATAGGCTACCCTTTTCAACTTTACAAAAATATCCATCTATATATAATTTATACAGTAATGAATATGCTTTTTTTCACATTTGATTACTTTATTCAAATGTCTGTACCTGTTAGATCTACCTGAAAAAACTCTAAAAACACTGTTTATTTCATTTGTAGCCTTTCTTTGTTGTATTGTATATATTTATCCTATTTGTAATTCGATTGATTGTTTTTATTTTGTTACTGACTGCTTACTTGTTTTAAATTCACATTAATTAGGCTGCTAGTTTTTGTTGTAGTCTCAAAATTGGATTAAATAATTGATATTTCACTGGTTTTGACAAACATTTGAACCGCTGACCCAGTCCTCAGCACTGAGCCCTGCTGAAGCAGCTCTAAATATGTGCTGTGCTATTAAATGAAAGATAAAATATGATAGAGCAATAGAATGAACAATGACAGTACAGAAGTACAGTACAGAAGCTCATACAATGCATTTTAGCAGGCTTAATTAAGCATGAAAATAACTGAAAGAAATATATATATTTGATGAACAAATTAAGCCAACTAATATGATTTATAATCTTTTGGTTTATCTACTAATACATTTAAAAATTACAAATGCAGTGAAAATTCAGGTATCGGTTACGGTATCGGTATCGGCGAGTACCAAAAATTACAGTATCGGTATCGGACTCGTTCTGCAAAAAGTGGTATCGGGACATCCCTACTGGAAAGCACAAGCAATTGGTGATGACATTACATTTGAACTAATGCTGATTAAAGAGGATAAAATCGCAAAAGCTGAACCTGTGAATAAAATATATTATTAAGTATGGGCAGAGGTGGAAAGAGTACTGAAAATTTGTACTCAAGTACAAGTACCGTTACATTGCTGAAACAATACTCAATTACAAGTAAAAGTACTGGTGTCAAAAAAGTACTTAAGTAAAAGTACAAATTACTCTTCTCAAAAACTACTCAGAGTACTAGTTACTTTTTAGCTGGCGATAGTTAATGTATTACCAATAAATATTCAACCAAATCATAGATTTATGTAGAAAATAGCTACTTTTAACATGTTTAACCTTATTGTCGAAGGACATTAGTGGTCATGATACTGGAATTTCTAACTTCAATATGACACCTTGAAATATGTCAATATTCAGTAGGCCTAGCCTATAATTTTTAATACCATCGGGAAAACTACCACATACTAAATATTTTAATATATACATTTTTGTCCATCCATTTTGTCAAGGCAATCATTATTTTCAAGCATCGAAAAACACAACACTCATTGTAACAGTGATCTATTTGAATGGAAAAGTTTAATTCAAGTCTTCTGAAGAGACACGTCCACTTTATACTGTGAGATTTTAATTTAGGCTTTTGTTTACATATTTAAACATTGATCAATAACCATTACAATAATCTAACTTAAATATTTACTCACTCAGTGTATTTGTCTTTACAATAGGGTAACGTTAACTGTTGCAATAGCTCACACACAGCACAAGGAAGCTTGATTTCAAACTGAATTTAATTTGCAAAAAAGACTAGATTTTTCATAACTTTTGACAGCGTTTAATTCAAGAGCATGGAGAGATTGGAGCTGGACGTCATTTGAGTCTGCAGTGAGAACCACTTGGAGAGATTCGCGATTGCACATGATATGACACAGTCCGAGAGCGCACACTCAATATCCGAGTCCAGTTCATTCGTATATTTGAGAGCTCGCGTCCAGTTTTCTGCGATTACATGAATGTGCCCTCGCGTTACAATATTGCACTCGTGACATTTGCCATTAAAAAATGCCATAGAAACTTGCAGGTATTAATAAAATTATGCGTAATAGGCCTACCTGCAATCCCGCGCTGAGATGAGGCGGGTGTCAAATTCGCTGTCGTTGAGATGAGAGAATGCGAACGCGCAGCTGGTATCGTATCGGTGTATGGCCTATACTGCAGAAAATGAGTATTGACTGACAGATATTTAAGTATTGATATGTATCAAAATATAGTTATTTTGACAATACTACTATGTAGTTTGTTGTTTCTCCAAACGTTCAGTCCAGCCATTAATCACTCTGAGCTCCTCGCCTCCTTCAGCTATTCAAAACCGGCTGCGACTGCGGCGGCTTTAATTCAGTCCAAATATCAGGGGTTTTATTGGTCCGTTTACGATCGAATATTTTTATTGGCTACCTAAATGCCGGTCAAAGATTTGAATATCAATTCAAATTGTACTCAGTAACGAAATGTGATTTTACAAGTAACGAAGTAGATTACTTAGCTTAATATGTACTTAAGTACAAGTAAAATTACAGATTTAAAAATATACTCAAAAAAGTACAAGTACCCAAAAAAACTACTTAATTACAGTAACGTGAGTAGTTGTAATTCGTTACTTCCACCTCTGAGTATGGGATCATGTTTGCCTGGCATTTAATTTC
Organism: Abramis brama; assembly: GCF_963993115.1. Lineage (NCBI taxonomy): Eukaryota > Metazoa > Chordata > Actinopteri > Cypriniformes > Leuciscidae > Abramis > Abramis brama. Next base: position 10,942,709 of record NC_139973.1, on the reverse strand, counting down.
AAAGAAGTCTTAAGGTTCCCAAAAGAAACCCTTAAAAAGAGCCTCACCCCTTGTAAACTGGCCAAAATAAACATTGCAAAGGGAAAATGTTGCTCAAGAAGTTTTCTTCTTGAATAAGCTGTTTAAAATATGCTGTGTGTGTGTCTCATATGTAGTATATATATATATATATATATATATATATATATATATATATATATAATATTGCCTGTATTTTACTTTTACCTATATTTACCTTACTATATACATATATTTTTAAAGGTTTCTTGAACCTTACTATAGATAGCGACTTTGTATGTTACACTTTTATAGGAAGGCCTGTTTGTCTGACTTCAGTTTCTTTTTGTGCAGTATTATTAAACCATCACCTCAGAATTGACAATGTTTGCAAAATAGAAACAGTCATGGGTTTTATTGCTTTACTGCAAGCTTACATAGGACAAAGTTCACTTCTGAATCTATAGTCTAACTTTGAGTTGTGGAACTGGAAGTTAAAGTTAGATGACTTTTCAGCGTTAAAAGCTGGAAAACATTATGTAGGCTACAATCAGATTAAAGAGGACAGTTGATTAAAAAAAAGATGAGAATAAACCAAATTTACATTGCACTTTTATCATTTCATTATATCATTTCTATTTTTAGCAGTCTCATAACAGTTTTATTACATTACCAGAAATATTCTTATGATCTACCACCTGTTAGTTTCATTCATTCTGAATACATGTTTCTGCAAGCTTCGAGATGCTGAGAGTAGAGTTCGGCGCACTCCTTCGCTGTGTTGAGCTGCTGTTCACACCAGCCAATCAGGACGTTCTTCAGCACATTCACTCGGGAGCTATGGAAGCGCTCAATCTGACACACACATTAGTCCAATAAATATATATACTCTCTATAAATGTACAATGTGCAATCAACATTAAAATGACTACTTTAAAATGAAGAATCAGAAGTCATGTCAGTCATGTTTCCAGTGTAACACATTTAGCAGATAATCTTCTTTGGGTTTAACATCAGTCACAGAATTTACCTCTTCTTTAGCCACAGATGAAATCAGGTTGAACTCTTTCTCAACAGCTTTTTGAAACTCTTCCATCTACAGTATTAGACACAGAAAGACTTCATCTGAATTTACCAGTTATATATGACGTGAATACTTCAGTGTGGACGTGTGTATGTGGACAGAGAATACATGAAAGATACACATTAAAAACATACCACTTCTCTCTTATTGGCCTTGGCTTTTTCTGTACTCTTCTTAACAGTTTCCAGCTCTATCAGTTTACAGGTTCTTCTGAAGAGCATCTCCTGTTACAAGTAGAAATAGACAGTTACTACCAGTCTTGGGTTAGATTTCATTACATTTCATACAAACCTGCATTCAACATAAAATATATATGCAGGAGTTTGAACACACCTGACTGAATTAATGTTTTGAGGCTTATGTTTAAATACTGAAATGGGTTTTCTAAACAAATAGTTCCAGCCCTCAAATTTGATTGGTTGAGACTAGGAGATCAGATACAGAGATACAGTATTGACTCTAGCAGCACAAAGACTTTTCACTGTATCACTGCACTTGCCTGCATTTTCCAGACAGTCTAGTAATAAAATAAAATAACAAAACATAAACTTATTGGGTGCCTTACTAGTTTGTAAGTTTAGTTTACTAGTTTTTTGTGGCACAGCAAAAATAGACAACGTCGCTGGTAATACTGTATCTAAAAGGTCTCTGTATGTATTGTATAAAAGCAATATCACGCATAAAAATCAAAGTCATGCTTAGGCATTTTATAAAACATACTTTCTCTGCCTCTTGGTAGCGAGACTCCAGGTCCAGACCCAAACCAAGAGTGGTTAGGTTGTTACTGGCAACTTTCTCAAAGTTTTGCTGAGGTAAAAAAAAAAACATTCAAATTTTAGTATTCAATATTTTTATAAAAATAAATAAAGGAATGAGAGAGTGCACTTACCTTTACTGCCTCAATAATATCAGACAGCTTCAAACAAACCCTAAAGAAACACAACATCTGAATAAACTGACTATCCTCTCATAATAACCAACATTCACATAAACTCTCTTTATTCAGCATGCACATTAATGCAGAAACAGAAGGTCATTTTATTTAGTAAATTCTAACTTGGAGAAAGCTACAGCAGCTGCATCGTCCTGATTCACACAAAGATGAAGAGATGTGGAGAAATGTCCACAGGCCAAAGCAAGCTCTGTAAAACACACACACACACACACATGTAGTGATATATAAGCCTACTGCATTCCTAAATGATGTGTGAAAACTTCTTGCAGTGACTTACTTTGCTCTGTCATCACAACATCGATTAATTTCTATTGAGAGAAGAACACAATATTGCACATTGAATTATAAAATGACTAACAGTGCACTGGCCAGATAAAAACTGAAAAACAGCTTAAATAGTGTACCTCTGTGGCAACCTTTGACAAAGCGGCAATAGTTGTGTTTTTATTTCTCTCGTTCTGAAAGAAGTTGTCCACATCCTGGGGATATTACATTTTACATATGATATAAATCACATTCATATATCTATAAAGTTTATATTGTCATATATCATATCACTACACAGTGCTGTGTTTGGTATAAAATACTTTCCCAGCGGTGGATGGGATGAACACTGCATAAATCACTCACATGAACAACAAACTTTTACACAGATACCTTATGACTTTCCTTCCTCATCTCCTCCACAGCCTGACTAAGGCGATTAAAGATTCCTTTCCTGCCTCTCTGTTTTCCAGGAGACTAGTCAAACAACACATGCAATGACAAAAGTGAGATTCTCAACAAAGATTTTGTCATCTTTCCCTCAAAACCGATTAAGGTGATGACAGAAAAACAGCAAAATGGTCAAACAATAAAAACAGCTTTCAAGCAAAGATCTTCTCCATGCTGGGGAATCCAGTAAAAAAAAAAAGTTAGCTGTTGTTTTTGAACAATGATAGCTAGTTTCCAGCAGCTAAAAGGTTTAGGTGGCTGAGGGAGCTGGTTGAGCTTGGTCAAGAGCAGCTGAAAAACAAACCAGATCATGCAAGCTTAAACTGGTCAGCTTTTTGGAGCATAGTAGCTGATTTGTTCCAATATGGGTGACCAGCTCAGCCAGGTCTCCACCAGCTGATAGTACAGCTAATCAAGCATATAAATGACACTTGATCAGATAATGACCAGCTACTATGTTCTAAAACAAAACTACTACCTTCAGTTTTAGCAGGAAACCTCAACAGGACACGTTACCCTGGTTAGTTGCATTGTATAATCAATCATAGATCAGGCTGTGATGCAGAATTTGAATTAATGAAAAATCAGTCACTTTGCATATGTGTGTTTTTATAGTAAACCTCAGAGTTAATAAGAAAGCTGTCCAGTGCTTTGCACTTGCAGAGAGTTGGGTGTGTTGCCACCTGCTGGAGATAAAACTCCAAAGCCTTACAATAACCCTGCCAATCCTGTCCTAGAGCCAGGAATCCTGAACACATACAGAACAACAGAAAATGTGTTACATAAGAAACTAAATATCAAATCATTGACACACACACACACACACACACACACACACACACACACACTGCCTGTGCATATTCAAACAATACATACCAAGTTGTTTGAGTGCTTTGGTCTGCATGTTTGACTGCAATGGAAGTGCTTTAGGGGGCAAAGGTGGAAACTGTGGGCATAAAATCATCTCATGTAAGTGTTTCCCCATTCATAGATCTTGTGGTTTTAGAGTGAAAATGAATAAGAAAATGCCTATAGAGGTCCCTGGCTCAAATGTTTTATTTTGTTCATTTCTTCTCTGAAGAAAGACTAACATAAAGTAAAGTGACAAGTGGATGCCAATAATTGTAACCTATACTCAGAATTAGCATTAGATGGCACTATTAGCAAATAGTGATGAAAACCGACAAAAATGACTTTAAAGATCCATCTTTCTAAAGTATTTTTCTCCCCCTTGTAATTTGACTCCAAATCTCAGGTGAAAATCGTCATTTCAATCCTCCTCTACAAAATAGTTCATTACTCAGTAAACATTCATTCATGGCATTTCATACTTTGGCTTTCATCACAATTAATGTTTGTCTCTCTTCAGAAAAAAAATATTAACAAAATCAATAAATTTAGCCAAGGAAGTTCAAAATTTGGTTGATTTGACACGGAATGTGCCAATAATGTTAAGAGAATTCACTCACTATAATTCCCTGAAGTCCAGGAACATTTTCCTGTGAGAAAAGACTCTGTTGAAGCCATTCAAAGTCCTCATGTGCCCGAAAAACACACACCCCTGCACTGCTGTTCAACTGAGGGGGAAAAATTAAGTAATGATATTTAAGCATTTCACAAAACATATTTAGAACGGGTTTTATGTATTTACTACGCATCTTACTTTCTGGGAAGTAATGGCAAACGTCAGAACGTCTCCATCCTGTGTCAAATCAGTGATTCTGATGCTGTCCGCACTTACACTTAGTGCTGATTCTGCACTTGAACCTTCCTAAAACACTCACAGAGTCATTCATTTACACAGTACAAGAATTGAAATCAATGCTCGCAATCAGTTGTGACTATTATAAACACTTACAGGGTTTTTATAAGCAAATATCTGTGTTGTGAAACTTAAAAGAGCTCAAATCTCTTGAGGTAATAATATTCCAGTAGCCTTTATACATTTTTTATACTACTATAAGTTCAATTCAGTAACATAAACTAGTGTATTAGGCATCATGAACTAATGAACAATACTTATCTACTTACAGTAATGCATGTTTAACAATAATTAATGACTTATGAATTAACTTGAATTAACAATGAACAAAAGCATTTTTGCAGTATAAATTCATTATATAAATAATTTTATGAAATATCTATATAATAATGTGATATTTATAAATGAACGAAGAGTAATAAATGCTACAAAAATTACATTTCATGATATTTAAAGCATTCATTAGTATTAACAAATTGTCTACAAACAGCATTTGGTTGAACAGCATGTTACTACATGGTCATGTGATAATCACAACCTGAAATGGTTACTTACCATCATCTCGCTGGAATTCAACAAGTTTCCTACTTTGGTTTAATCTTCACAGGGGAGAAAACAGAGACATATGAGAAAACAAAGTAAGCTCTTCTCTTAATCTTCCACATAAACCCTTTTTACCTTTGTCTTTGTCACCTCTACTTTCTACTTTATTTCCCTTCCTCTCTCTCTCTCCAGTTGATACAAAATGCTCACACGAACATTCTTGCAGAGACAGGATATCCTTCAGATCAAAGGTCACTATGGTCCTGCGATTTGGTTGTATGTGAAATTTTATCCAATATATAGTTTTTTTTTTGTGTGTCCTATTTCAAATGACGTGGAATACTCTCAAACTAAGTAACTTGTAAAGCACACTCATTACAGGCTACTGAGTAACTAAGCACAGTTACACTGGGCAAAGTTTATGAGTTGCACATGACTGCAGTGTTCATAGTATGCATAAAAACATAAGAAAAAGATGTGACAAACACAAAGTAGAATGACACTTCGCAATCATTAGATGAAGAGAACAGTAGCTTTGGTTAAACCAATGTTTTTGCTTGAAAAAAATAATAGTATAGACAAAAATTACTTATATTCTTATTTATAAATACATTTACAACCTGATGAAAGAATTGATGGCAAAATGTATTATGGTTAAAGCAGTTGACACTGGGACTATAGAAAGATAGAGATGGAATAAAAGAAGCACAAAGATCATACAAAAATCTTGTCATTCTTTATTCTATTTTGCAAATCAGTTACATTTTACATAGTCTAACTGTCCCTCCAGCTTAAGACTGACATAATGCACCAGGCTTGATGGAGCCTGCCATTTCCTATAGTTTCCCAAACGATTTTCTGACTTGTTCACGAAGAGTGTTTGTAGTACGATAACAGGTCATCCAGACTCTGTGTTTGAGCAGTCTGTGGTTGAGAAGGTTGTGCATATGTGGGCATGTCAGTCTGTGGTTGAGAAGGTTGTGCATATGTGGGCATGTCAGTCTGTGGTTGAGAAGGTTGTGCATATGTGGGCATGTCAGAAGGATGACTAGGGGTAGATATGTTCTCTGTCTCTCTTTCGGTGGCCCTTTGGGATTCAGACCACTTGAAGGCAGGTTTTCCTTTAGCCTGCCCTTTGTCTGTTGCTCTGTTGTGATTGGCCCATCTGTCATCTGCGAAATAAGCAGAGGGAGGAGCAAAATCGGAGTCTCGCTCCTCTCGGCGAAGACTGGTCCACTGACCCCAGGAGAACTCTGGAAAAGGAAATGTTTAAGTTGCGTTTTCTTCAAAACAGCAAATGTAAACACTAGAGCAAATGAAAAGGAAGGAAGGGATGTGCCATGCATTTATGTGTCAGGTCATGTACCTTTGCCTCTGTCCCACTCTCTTACGTATGGAACGCCAGGTTTGGTGTCTTTTCTTTCCTGAATCTCCACCTCCACTTTCGGCACTGTTGCAGGGGCTGGAGGTCCAACTTCTTCATCTTCATCATTCTCAGCATTATCAGCGGCAGGAGCTACAAGGGAACATCAGACATGAATCAAAAACATCCTCACATCCTTTAGAAATAACCACCAACATACAGATACACGTTTAATATGCTTCAAAGCATATAAAGACTTGTTAAATATTCAGCAACACACCATCTTCTTCATCCCCTGGCTCCAGCTTGCTTTTCTTTATCCTTCTCATCCTCACTTTAGCGAGTCGAGCTTCAAGAAGGGATTTCCGCTTATCCTTCAGTTGCTCGCGTTTGCTGCGCTGTTCTGTGGTCTGCAGAAGAAAAAAAAATTGTAAACCTAATAATTTACAATGCAGCCAATAGTAGAGATGTTGAAGAAGACGTTTCAATAACAGCCAATAGTAGAGAAGCTGAGGAAGGAAGACTGTTTCAATCATGGCCAATAGTATAGAAGCTAAGCACACCGTTTAAAAATATAGTGTTAATCTTTAATAACAATAAAAATATAAATCACAATTTTTTAAAATATATCTCAATTAACTGTCTTTCATATTATCAATTATATATTATTGTGATGCCTATATTCACTTGTATTTAAATGTAAAATTTAAATTACTGTTTTAGTTTTTAGTGATTTACCCTAATTTATATAGACAAAATGGTATAGAATGGTATAGTAACATTAGCCATTTTTTAATGGTCAATAATAATAATAATAATAATAAAAATATGGATCACAATAAGCATCAGTCAGAATTTTCATATGAGTGCACCTCAAGTCTCAATGCATTTTGGAAGTGCTTTCTCAGCAAAAATATACATGTGATACTGCTTAATTTAGAGCTAAAACAAAATGTCTTAAGGCGCGTGTACACGGTGCGAATTCGTGAGATATTGCACACGTTACGAGTCAGTTAACCAGATAATCGCGTCAAAGCAGCGGGTACACGACATGACTGTCCTGCACAAATTTTATCCCGAGCCGGTCGGCAATCACGTGAGCTTTCGCGTGTTTTGTCTGTGTTTTACACAGAGACTGGAGATTTCAATGTTGCAGGCAGCTTTAGCTTCAAATTGAAAAATGACAAATGTGTGTGCAAATGATTTGTTGAAAAGCAGAGAACAGTAGCCATTCCTTTCAACATAAATAACTTGAGAGGGAGAGGGAGGTGTCGGTGTGTGTGTGTGAGAGAGAGACAGTGTATGCGCACGCTGTATGGTTGCAGCCACTGAGCTATAGCCTCATTGATCCAGCCTGTGAAATGGTTGTGTATGATTTGAGCTGTGTGAGGTGTGTCTGAATCTTGGCTTAAGAAATCCATAAAAAATTCAGAAATATCTGTCCCAAACTACAATATCTTCCGTCAAGACAGACCTACAAAAGGGGGCGGAGTTGGATTCTATTGCAGAGATAATCTACAATGCTCCATTGTTCTATCTAGGTCTGCCCCGAAAATGTTTGAGATCTTAATTTTAAAAATCCACTTTTCCAAAGATAAGTCACTTACAGTAGCTGTTTGTTATAGACCTCCTTCAGCTTCCAGTTGTGCTATAGATACATTATGCGAATTGATTGCCCCATACTTATCTTCTGAGTTCTTACTTTTAGGTGATTTAAATTTGGACATGTTAAATGTCTCAAAAAATATACAGTCTAAGCTGGACGCACTCAACCTTACACAAATGATTAATGAACCCACTAGATATAATTTAAAATCTGCAAACAAAAGCACTTTAATTGATATAGCTCTGACTAATATGCCTTCAAAATATACTCCAGCGGTCTTCTGTCAGGATCTAAGTGATCACTGTCTCATCGCATGTGTTCGTAATGGGTCTGCAGTTAAAAGACCTCCCCTCATCACCATCAAACGCTCTCTAAAGCATTTCAGCGAACAAGCCTTTTTAATAGATCTTGCCCAGGTATCCTGGAAGGACATTGACCTGATACCATATGTGGAAGATGCCTGGTTCTTTTTTAAGGATGCTTTTAATTCTATCCTGAATAAGCATGCTCCATTTAAAAAGTTCAGAATCAAAAACAGATATAGTCCTTGGTTTACTCCGGAATTGACCGCCCTCAGCAAGCACAAAAACATTCTATGGCGGACTGCACTTGCCTCAATTAATCCTCATGATATGCAGCTTTTTAAGGAAACCAGAAACCGGTACACACAGGCAGTGAGGGAAGCTAAGGCTAGCTTCTATAAACATAAATTTGCTTCTTGCAGTACCAATTCTAAAAAGTTTTGGGACACAGTCAAATCAATGGAGAACAAGAACACCTCCGCCCAACTGCCCACGGCTTTAAAGCTTGGAGACATCGTCACCACCAACAAGTCCTCTATATTAGAGGGATTCAATAAGCACTTCACTATGGCTGGCCATGCATTCCATTTGGCTGCATCTACCCGGCCCAACTACACAGCACCTACGTTAGCACCTGGCTCTAACCACCCACAATTCTCTTTTGCTGAAATTCAAACTGAAGATGTCTTGAGAGAACTACAAAACCTCAATCCATATAAATCAGCTGGACTTGACAATCTGGACCCCTTCTTTTTGAAGATGTCAGCTGCAATTATTGCCTCACCCATTACCAGTCTTTTTAACCTCTCACGTGTTTCATCAGAGATATCTAAAGACTGGAAAGTTGCTGCAGTTGTCCCCCTATTCAAAGGGGGGGACACTACAGACCCAAACTGTTACCGACCCATCTCCGTCCTGCCCTGCCTTTCAAAAGTCTTTGAAAGTCAAGTCAACAAACAGATAATAGGTCATCTTGAGTCACATCATTTCCTCTCTGATATGCAATCTGGCTTCAGAGCTGGTCAAGGGTGCACCTCAGCAACACTAAAGGTCCTAAACGATGTTATAACAGCTCTCGACCAAAAACAACATTGTGCTGCTGTTTTTATTGACTTGGCCAAAGCTTTCGATTCTGTTAATCATAGTATTCTTATTGAAAAACTTAAGGCTCTGGGTCTCTCAAACACGTGCCTTTCCTGGTTTTCTAATTATTTCACTGACAGATTTCAGTGTGTTAAGTCTGAGGGCTTGCTGTCTGAGCCTCTGGCTGTATCTATGGGGGTGCCCCAAGGCTCGATTCTTGGCCCGATGTTATTCTCTGTTTATATTAATGATGTCGCTCGTGTTGCGGGCAACTCTCTTATTCATCTCTATGCAGACGACACCGTTCTGTACACTTCAGGCTCAACATTGGAAAACGTTTTAGAAAAACTTCAAAAGAGTTTTGATGACATTCAATTAGCCTTCTGTGATCTTCAATTGTCTCTAAACTCTAGTAAAACAAAATGCATGATTTTTAATCGGACACATTCAGTATCTTCGTGTCCAATAAACATCACCACCCTGAATGGGTCTAAGCTGGAATATGTGGAGAAATACAAATACCTAGGGGTCTGGCTAGACCCCTCGCTTTCCTTTCAAACCCACATAAACCATCTCCAGTCAAAGATCAAGTCCAGGATCGGGTTTCTATTTCGAAATAAAGCTTCATTTACTTTTCATGCAAAACAGGCCCTTGTGAAAATGACCATCATCCCAATGCTTGATTTTAGCGATGTCGTCTACAGAACTGCTTCTAATTCTTTACTCAAGAAATTGGACGTTGTTTACCATAGCGCTATTCGCTTTATTACTAAAGTCCCATACAACACCCACCACTGCACTCTTTACTCACTAGTTGGATGGCCTTCGTTACACAATCGGCGCCTAAATCACTGGTATCAGTTAATTTACAAGTCCATATTAGGCAAAACACCATCTTACCTAAGTACTTTAATAACCATATCAGTGCCTGTATTTAACCTGCGTTCGAGTAAATTTATCTCTCTAGACCCTACAAAAGCCCGCACTTCTTTTGGCCGTTTTTCTTTTACATTTTCAGCTGCCAATGATTGGAACACTTTACAAAAGTCTCTCAAATTAGAATCCATTGTTTCGATCTCTACTTTTAAAGTTTTATTCTCAAATTTACTGACGGACCACTGTACATGCTGATGCTCTTTGCGTACAAAGTCTTATGTATCGTTGCATAAATTCAACTAAATGGCTGTCATAGCATCTATTTGCACATTATCAATATACCCATGTTGGACTATATTATTATCCTACTGCCATTTCTCTTGCACTGCCATTTTATATTTTTAAACTATCAAGTTTTTTAATTTTTATTTCTATACAATGTCTAGTACTTTTTAACTGAATCTGAATGTCTTATATTCATGACTGTGTATTTGAATGTTGGTATGTTATGTGTAACTTCATGTCGCCTTGTACCCTGTGCCTTATCTTGGCCAGGTCGCGGTTGCAAATGAGAACTTGTTCTCAACCGATTAACCTGGTTAAATAAAGGTAAAATAAATAAAAATAAAATTTGGCAATAGGGGACAGCCTATATGCTGGGGAAAATCAGGCAGACTCCCTGAATTTTTTAAACATGTTTAAAAATTATTGTGAGTTCGGGAGGTGCTCGTAACATGCTCGCTCGGCTCGTAATTCCTCTCACACACTGCGAGCCACGACCATCAATGATTTCCACGCGATTTCTCCCAAGTGAAAAAAAAATCATCTGCAAGCTCGTAAGACCGCAAAAATCGTACAGTGTACGTCTGCCTTTAGAAGGCAACATCATGCTGCCTATCTTTTGGAAAAGTCTTTGCTTCGTATGCACACTTACAATGCTGTCTAGGTAGGTAGCTCATTCTGCTTAGGAAAAGAGTTTGTGACTCATTTAATTGTTGTTCTGACCTGATCTCTCAGCATGTCTAGAGTTTCTCTCTGTTTTCTACGTCGGTCCTCATCCTGGGCAAAAGCAAAATACCCAACACCCAGCTCTCTGGCCTCTGAAACAGACACAAAACACTCATGTGAGACACTCTCAAAGCAGCACTACTTAGAGGCATTAGACAAGATTCGGTGTGTCTAGAGATCACTCCACTCCATCACCTTGCTCTCTGATATTTTCATAGTGAATGGGTCCAACAGGTCTCTTCATCTGCTCCTCTTCCTCTTTCTCCCACTGCTCTCTCTGCATTTCTCTCCTCATGTCATCAGATAACAGCGTCCTGTCAGCGCCAGTCACCCTATGCATAATAATAGATATATATATTGAGCACAACCAATGGCAATTGGTTAGATACAAAAAAAACTAAAAACACAGCAAAGGTAAGAACAATAAACGTACCTCTTGTTCTGGAGATCTTGGTCCATTTTCTGAAAACCAGGTAGGTCTTTCCTCAAACATCTTCGAGAACGTCCTAATGCATCAACATAGTCCACCCTGCAAGAGATAGAGAGAAAGCAAGCAAGAAAACCCGTAGTGGAGTTCAAATCACATTGCCTTGTCGTAATCAGGTTCAAAATATATTTATAAACACACCGTACCATTCTTCATTTGCATTCTGTGGGTCTGGGATAGGGACGTTCACATCAGAGTCCTCTCCATCTCGGTACCCTGCTTCATCTGCAGTGCATGTCTGTGGTTCATTCCTCTGGTTGATGATCTTCTGGGTGAAGTCCACCAGAAAAAGACTTTCAGTCTCCTCATCTAAATATAAAAAGAAATTGTCAACTTCAATATCAGTTCATTTACAAAACACCCAAAGCAGTGTAAAAGTGTATTCAAGAAGTGAAATGTTTGAATTTGGGTTGGTCAACAAGCATATACCTGGGAAATCTCCTTTTGTCATCTGTTCATAAAGACGTGCCTTTTCCTCCAATTTTCGCCTGCATAAGACAAAAATGCATCAGGAGAGCATTAATATAATTGTATTCCAAAATCTGAACAATGAAGGTGATTTAGAGTACCATTAGGATCTGAAACATGACTCTTTTTTTTCTTTTTTTTTTACATCATTATATTGTAAAAAATATCCTACAGTAATTACAATATATCAGCATTTGAAACAGGGTGTATGGTCTCAGATTATTAACTAATTTTTTAGTGACTAACTTAGTGTCTATATACTTTTTGAGCCACTCTGTGCCTAGTGAAGCAGGCAAAATAAATGAATTGATGAAGAAGATATAAAGAATCATAATAATGTAGTACTGGACTATGAATAGCCTATTCACCTGGATTTGTCCAGTGTGTTTTCTTCCTCAACAGTTTGCTGAACGTCCCTCTGCGCTCGTACATTGACACCTTCATTTTGTTTAGTCCAGATATTGGGCTTCTGTGAGCACATAAACACACAATTACAATTACAATTACAACAGGCGTGTATATTGGTTGGATCACATCTAGTAGTTATGAACTTCCCGTGTATTACTTTTATTTTTGTCTTGGACTTCAGTGCAGCTCCAGCATCTTGGCCAAGTCTGTCGTGCTTAAATTTCTCCTGCTTCCGATATAATTCCGCTTTCAAATCAACCAGCTGAAATGTAAATTGAAAAGTATACGTTAGCCAAGAGATTTTATGATTTTAAAAAGAGGTAACGTTAACGTTACACAATGCAAGTCTACTGTCAGCTGTGATGCTAAGCTAACTATAACACACAAACAAAACTAAAATTGTGAAAAGTGTCTTGTTCAAAAAATAATACAAATTATTCACCGATGACGCTGTAACATTGTATGGTTTCTTCTTTTTATCCATGTTAACTGTAGCTGATTAGGTGATATAGCAGGCAAGCACTGACATTCAGAGAGCAAAACAGTATCCAAAAACAATGCTGAAAAGAAGAAATGTAGCCTGCCATCTGCCGTCTCGGAGGTCAAACTACAACAATATTTTAAATTGAAACCAGTTTTTAATTTCTGTGGCGTAAATCAAACGTTTCTACAACCATGTCAGATGTACAAAATATGGCGTTACGCAACGAAATGTCCAAAAAAGCAACCAGACGAAGCGGGGTGCGCTGGATGTAGCGAGTTTAAGATGGTCAAGCTGGTGTTCAGCTGGTTAGTTGGTCTCCCAGCCTGACCAGCTAAGTCCAACCTGACCATCTAAAGAAGTGACCAAAACCCCTTTAAAACAAGCCTGTTAAGTCAGCTATGACCAGACTGAAGACCAGATAAGATCAGCCAACCAGTTTAGGCTGGTTTTAGCTGTTTTTTGTGTGTGAAACACACACACACACACACACACACACACACACACACACACACACACACACACACAATTATAAAGTAATGGCCCATAAACTGATATTCTCCATAAAAATGGCACTTTATGCTACATTATTATTATTGATAAAAAAGAAAATGGATCGTATTCAGAACCATAAAAATAAGTGTAAAATAATTGTTTTAATTGCCATAAAAACAGTAATGCATATCAGTTATGGATAATGTTGTTGGAAGAATATGCTGCCAACCATGTACAAGGGTGAGTCCACTTAAAAGTGTTTTCGTACCAAATATTTGCTCCGGTTACAGATGAATTGCCATGTCTGTAAAATAAACCTGCTAAGGCAATAGTTCAGTGGTCTAGTAACACATATAGCTATTGACACAGCAGCCACATCACCATATTACTTTATTTGTCATCATCTCTTATCATATTCATATCACCTTAAGGTAAATCTTTGTCACACATTCACATACAGTAACAATCAGGGATTTTCAGTTCTGTTTGTTTTCACAGTTTCATTTGTAGATTTTAATGCTAATTGTTAACCAAAGGCTATTATAAAAGTGAGAAGCAGATCTTTGTGTGCAGACCTACTGAAGCAGTTTGATCATTACAAAAGGTGGGATTGAATGATTTTTGACTGTTTCTGCACACTCAGTTTATATAAAATGATTTTACTTTTAAAGTGCAGTCGTTAAGATTGTTGTCATAAAACAGAACTAAACCGGGTGACTTTCCCAGGATGCCTCTGCGCAATCGTGCCAGCCACATGTTCCTGCTCTTATGTGCTCTTTCCTTATGTGTCGAATCTGTAAGAGGCGGCACCAGCTTCCTCAGTCCTGATCAGAAACCACAGGTGAGCATATGTCTAGTGGATGTGTCTGAGTTTGTTTGGAGTTAACCAATTTTAGGAACTCAATTTAAAAAATAAAGTTGGTCAAGATTACATCAATTCATGCTCGAAGTCTGGCATCAGATATATTGTGTGTGTCCCATTTCAAGGGTCGAAGGCCACCACGGGTGGGCAGAAGAGATGCTGCCGAGTCAGAGATCCCAGTGATTAAAGAGGATGATCAGTTTATGGTAAAACCAGCAAGTGCACATTTAAATAGGATTTCAGTGAGTTACTACTGTAGTCATACTTTGTTCTCTCTACCTGTTTAGATGAGCGCTCCATTCCAACTGTCCGTGTCTCTGAGTGAAACAGAATATGAGAAATACGGTCCTGTGCTGCAGAAGGTTCTTGTGAATCTTCTTAGTGATTCTCCATTTGGTGAGCTAAATGCTTGTTTTAAGAACAGATCCAAACAAATGGAAAATTTCCCAGAAAAAGTCCCAGATTTAACTAAAAGTGCTTTCTGACAGAAAATTCTTCAAGACACCGTTTGATGTTGTATTTGAATAGTTTGTGTTCTTCAAACTAACACGCTAAATGTATGTTCTCATTTGTTTCAGAATTCTGACAAGATCTACTAATCCTACAAAAATCAACTCCTCCTAAATCATAAAAATAATTTATAGTTTAAATCAATTTCTAACACATTGATTTGACAAAATAAAGGATGACAAAGAAATAACTTTCTGCCTCTGGTTTCCATTTTCTTTGCTCACTCTCATGCGTTTCAAGGTCATGTTTGTGTTACAGATGAAACTAAACCTTTAATGGAGTCACAAAAGGAAAAGCAGCCTTGTCTTTCTCAAAAAATTAATTTCATAAACCCATTCATGTTGCATATACATTTATTTAAACAAAAGTTACATTTATATAAAACCAACAACTTGGTAAAAGCTATTTGTTGTGGTTTTTCACAATCTGTTTCACATTTTCTTTTTACATAAACTTTCATGTGAAAATGACTAGTTTCTAATATAAGATGGCATTTTATGTCGCTTATGTCTCAAAAGCATACATAACTTGTAAGCATGTATGCAAACACACGGCCAAAGAAACCTGAGAACAGAGAACCATGTTAAAACACAAAACTGAAGAGATATTAAAATGTATCATTGCTAACGGTTTTAACAGATGTGAAATTCCCTATAACATGGTAAGAAACTTAAGTAGCAATGCTCATACACTTACTAACACACACTATAGTACATTGGAATATCAATTCTTGAAGACATTGTGATGTTAACACAAGAAAAAGGTTTTAAAAAAAAGAAAAGAAAATGCCAAAGATGCAAGACTAAACTGCTAGCAGGACTAAGATTTTGAAGGACTCCAGTTGATAAAATAAGTAGTTTAACACAGCGTTTCCAATCACAGTCCGTATATGTGTCTAGTGTTCTGCCGTACTGTTTGCAGTACTGTGGTTAGCTGCTCTCCTTTCAGCACACTAATCTCACGCAGTGTGTGTATGCCCATACCAGGGTGAGCAAACCTGCATACGGACTTGGGCACCTACAGAAAGAGGAAGAGAGGTGAATGTATGTGTATTTTAAAGAATGACAAATTAGACAAGTAATGCACATATGTGTTAGTGGAATCAAACAATGTGTGCTTAGTAACTAGCACTGATACCTGTCTGGGTAGGAAATATGGTGCATCAGTCTCCAGTAGGATTCTGTCGAGTGGGATTATTTTCACAGCTTCTCGAACCTCCATAGCGTGTTGGTACGTCACCAGTCCAGTGAAACCCACACACAGGTTAGGGAATTCACTTAGGAACGGCTCAATCACAGAGTAGCTGTTGGTGAAACAGTGTCTAACAAACATATGAACACAGGTTAGTAGAATATAAACTCTGACCAGTGCTGCCAGCTATTTTCAATGGGAAGTAGCAAAATCCTGCTCAAAAAGTTTGTTGCATATACATATACAGATAATGACGTAATGCGGTTTCTCTCCTAATCCATGCTCACATACTGCATTTTAATATAATATATAGCCGAATGCATAGATATGTGTACGTAGATGCAACATTCGACTACTCCAGGCATGTCGGCACGCCCGCCATCTTGGAACGGTCAGTGTGATGTCACTCACAGTGAGAATCAATGATTGAAAATTGCGCAGCTTCTGGTTGTGAAACTGCTGAGATTTAAATTCCAGAAGAAATGGGATAACCTTTCACAGGCGAGAATGTTGGCTTGTGTTTTTATATGTATTAACTCAATATTACATAACACGTCTTGTTAGCTGATGCCTTCCGTCTTGTTGTATTGTTAGTTTAGCAAAATCATCTGCTGAAGTCTATTGCAGATTTAGATATTCATACATCCAAGTACATTTGCAGACGGTCAGTCAACTTGCTCTTGAGTGTTCACGAACCAGTGTTTTGACTGTTCCAATAAGACTGACGGCTTACGTATAGTGGCCCATAGAAACAGCCGCTAATGAGGCATTATGTTTATACATGTATGGCCGAATGTCCAATAAAGCCGTTCTCATTTACATACTTTTTATCAATGGAAAGCAACTAAATGTTAACCAGCAGTCAAAAATAAAACAAAATAAATAATAATTTGCTAGATTTGTTGCTAGTCAGTTTTTCTTTGTAAAGAACGGTGCTAAATTGGCAACATTGACTAACTAGAATTAGTGTAGGCATTTTATGCAGTAGGGTGAATCTCACAATAAAATGTCATTTCACTTAAAAAAAATAAGATATTCTATTTTATAAATGATAAACTTATCTAAATAATATAAGAGAAAAAAGAAAGCAGAAAAAATATATAGATTATATATATATATGAAAAAGAAAAAGAAAAATACAGATAAAAATGATACTGTATGGACAGAATGAATTAAAAATAGGAAAAAAACAAATATTGTAAATATTTTAATAATAAATACATCAAATAAATATTAATGCTCCTTAAAACATGCTTCATTGTTTAATTCCAAATACAACTTATTACTTTAGTTTAATGTTAGAGTGAAATATGAGCCTTTTATTTTAATGAGATTACTTATTTCTAAGAACAAACATAAAAAACTGGCCCGAGTGTTTGTTTTATGAGAACTGACCTGTGTATTTTGTAATCCCGGGGGACACACTTCTTCATAATTTTCAGCAAATCATCATCGGCATCACGGCAATGTATGACTAGAGGCTTCCTGAGAGTGACGGCCAACTCCAACTGTCGTTCAAACACCTTGACAGGAAAGACAGAAATTATGTTATTTTGACTCTCTCAAGTACATGCTTAAAACATTTGGAGGCAATCATCCAGTCTGTCATACCTCTTTCTGTTTCCTTGAGTCTGTGGAATTCTTGTGCGAGTAATCCAAACCAATCTCTCCAAACGCTATGGCCTTAGGGTGACGCATAGCACGCAAGATGCTTTGCTCATGAGTGTGGTTATACTCTTTGGCAAAATGTGGGTGGCAACCAAATGCACCCCACACTTTCTCCTCTGCCAGTAGCCCCTCCCAGATGGCCTGTTTCTCTGTGATTCGTGGGTTGCAGAAATCTGCGATGCAGCCCCTAAACTCCAAAGGGAAACTACTTGCGTACTTGCGCTGAAACATTTGAAAGCTTCCCTGGAATCCCAACTTCCCATAGAGCATGTCAAGGTGACAGTGCGTGTCAATAAATCCTGCAGAATCTGCATTTAGGCAGGTCAGATCTGACAACCAAAGAGGCTCCGAGCCAACCGACATCCTGCGGGTGTCACTGTCAGCAGCGAGAAGCATCCGTGAGGATGAGTAATTTGATTCTGAAGTCCTGCGTGTAGTATGAGGAGAGCAATCCCAGCTTTCAAGTGTTAAGGGGGCATAGGTGATGCTTTTGAGCTCGGGAAAAGGATCGGCCAGTGTAGAGCTGCTGATGATGGACTGCTGTAATTTGAGGGTCCGCTTAACTGACATACAGCATGAATAGTTATTGGGGGTTGCGAGGTCAGAGGCTGTAGTTTGAGGCGGACAGTCTGACCACAGCTCCACATCCCTGGCTGGAATGGTTGGGGTAGTGTCAGCCCCTTGAGTTTCTAATTTCCAAAGGGCTTGTGAGAATGTTGAAGGCTTTAAAGCTGCTGGTGATGAGGAGTAAGGGTTGAGTTCCAATGGTGGAGGAGTGTCACTGAAGTCCACAAGCTCACAATCCCTTTCAAGCTTTGATTGTTGCCCCTTTGGCTCAAAGGACTCATCCTGCGAGAAAACTTCAACCTGCTCCGAGTCCTCAACATCCGACCAATCTGGCGATTCTGGCTGCTTTAGGATCACACTCTGTGAATAGAGACAAAGTCAGTATCAATTATTTTAAAAGACATTTAAAATAGTGCAGAATAAACATGCTTTATATAGGATTATAAAAAAATGTTTCAGGATTCTTTGATGAATAGAAAAGCCAAAAAATGTCATCATTTAATGTATTTTTTGCAACAATGTAAAAGTGTTTACTGGCACTTGTGATCAATTCTTGCTGAACATAATAATTCATTTATCCCCCCCCTTTTTAAAAAAAAGTAGCAGTAGCCATTACCCTGGTGTCCAGCTTTATTACTTCCCCTTCATCTTCTGTGTCAATGATCTCCAGCGCGGGAGGCCCATCATCCTTAGTCGTGAACAGAGAAAGTGGTTCATTCTTCTCACTGAAAGAGCAGCAATCAAGGTCAGAGCAGCTTTCCTCCTCCTCTGCCTTCACAGGTTTGTCTGGGGTTTTCTTCCCAAATAGACTTTTAGGCCCACCAAATGATGACTTTTTGTCTGCATTCCCCACTGCATCATTTAGCGCCTTGAGATAAATGATTTTCCGTCCATCCTCTGGATTCCTGTGTTTTTTCCCAGCAGAGGGAGGTGAAGGCTCAACAGAGGATGGTTGCCCTGTAACAGTGTCCTAAATGCCACACAAAAATCACAAATCATGGAAATCCTCTCAAATACATGCAATTTTTAAATACACACTTCTACTACTAAGTTACAATATTTAACATATTTAATGCCACTATAAATTTATATTTATATTTATATATTTATATATATTTATATATATATATATATATATATATATATATATATATATATATTGACTGGGGAAACTGAAAAAAAAAACCTCCTTATTGTTACTCACCTCACCAGGACTGTTTTTTTTCCGGAGTGCTCGATGGGGTCCAGTCAATTTTAAGCATGATTTAGGTGTACTTCGTGAAGAGTGCTTTGGAGTGGTAAGATGGATGTTTTCCACGTCGCCAAGTCCAGCTGACCCAGTAGATGTGTTCAGACCAGGAGAGCCAGCCTCGCTCATACCACTATCCTGACCATCTCCATCCCAGCATGTGGGCAGTGCCACACCCACACTGTTCTTCATGAGCTTTCTGGGGGAGTTCAGCGTCTTATTCATCCATGTCAATTTCACCTTTTCCCTTTTGCGGTTCATCGTACTAGGATCTTGAGAAAGAAAGAAAAAGTATACATGGGTCAAAAATCAGAACCACAAACAGATGCAGCTGTTTCTAAGCCAATATTGAGATGGGTTCACTTCCAGGTTCTTTGAAAAACTGAAAACAAACAAAACACTGTAAATTCAAAGTGGAGATGCAGTCCAGCAACCAGATGCAGTTACAAGGACATTTGAGACTCACTTAAATAAAAGGGAGTTATATTTACTCCCTTAATTAATTAATTAATTAATATATAATTTTAATTCAATATTTACACGTATCTTTAAAAACGCATTGGTCAGCAGACAGGCATTTTCTGTAGGTTAGCTAAAAGGTTAGAAACACATCGACGGCTCTTTTATACTATCTGTTTATTTCTATACATTATTAAATAAAAACACAAACCTGTGTACACTGTTAAACGCGGTAACATGTTTATTTAAAAAGCTATTAGTTAACTACAGATGCTAGTAATTAGCAGAAACCTCATGCCTGACCTAAAACTGTGACCCCAAGCGTCAGTGCACATAACGGCGATCACAAGAACGGAAAACAGTCTTAAAGTGTGTAATAGTCTTGATTAAACCCGATTATTTCAAAGCAACAGCAAAATTAATCTCACAAACCTTAAGGCCTATGCGGATGAAAGTTCAGGTGGATCACGTGCGTAAGTAATTAGCGATGCGTTCACTTCTCACTGTCAACGGTCCTCACCGTACTGGTCTGGACCCTGGATAGCATGGGTGGTGAACGCTTAGTTTGAGACGCACCAAGTATGGAGTGTGCACATTCCTCCATTTCAAGCATGTGTGTAGACTTTGAAGGAATATGAAAATCAACATTTAATTTGACCTACAGAATTAAGATTAATGCAATATCATCAATGCAATATCATTAATGCAATATGCAATATCACTTGTAATTGTATAGAAACTTTAGAGTTGGTATATCCCAGGGTGGGTTTATTTCTGAAAAGCAATTTCTGTAAGGTGGATACAGGAATTACAAAAGTCAACAAAAAAACAAAAAACAAAAAAAAAAAGCCGTTGAACATTTCTGACGTTATTGCCCACAATGCCCAGAAGAAAAAAAGATGCAGTTCGAGTAAAACACCTTGATCTTCATATGGGCAACACGCCCCAGAACTACCGAGGAACAATTGTCATACTATATGGGGTAAGTTGTTAAAGTGCTTTTCATCTAAATGTATAAAAAAAAAAAAAAAAAAAAAAATAAGTTCAAAAGCGACAAAACACAGACAGTTCAAATAAATATACAGAAACATCAAACCATTGTTTTGGCCAACAAATATTGTAGCCTAATTAATAAATTGTATAAACTTGTAGCATTTATTTTTTTACATTTACGCGTTTTACATTCTTATCAATTATTGCTTTCCCTGGGAATCGAACCCTTGATCTTGGCAAGCGCCGCCAACTCTAATGTTTGAGCTACAGGAAAACATGTGACAACTTGCTCCAACCTGACACAGTTATACTATATAAAACAAAATCCTTGAAATGAGAACAGTTCACAATTTTGGTTAAAATCTACTATCGTTAAATAATTAACACCTACCTTAATGCATCATGCCTCATTTGCAATTTTATCATTTTAGTTCGAAAGATGGCGCATCAGAAAATGTATTGTAATTTAAGATGGGTGATGTTTAAAACCAAGCAAAACCACTTTTAGAGAAAACTACTATATATATATACACACACAGTGCTTAACAATTTATTAGATAGGCCTGACCGTCTAATGTAAGGTTTGTGTCACAGCTGTCCTAAACTAACAGTATTGGCTATTACCAAAATATTTTTTTATATGCTTCTGTAATGGTTAATTCACCATTATGCGTAAGCTCTTTAGTAAAAGTTGGCCAAGTCAAAGTCCGGACTTTAATCCTATTGAACAAATTTGGGATTTATGGATTCAAAGATAGATCGCACAAAAGTTTCATCAAAAGCAAGCCTTTGGGAACAACTAGAAACTATTTGGAAGTCAATAACAGAAACTGTGGAAAAGTACTGTACATAAAAACAATGCCAGCAAGAATGGAAGCTGCTATCAAGGCCAAAGGATGCCATAGAAAATATTATGTTTGTTTTTTTTTGTTATCATGTGTGAATAAAGACTATTTAGCTGTTTCAGTTTGCTATTTGCCTAATGACAAAAAAAGAAAGAAAAGTTTTAAACAAGTTTTGGATAGATTCTGTGGTGGATTTTTAATAGATAAAATAGTAAACTGTATATTAAACTAACCATGTTTCTAACATCTAACCTTATTTCTCTATTTAGGCCTAACATGATAACACTTTGAAACACAATGTACTAAAACGTTCTGTCCTGCGTTTTTTAATTGTTGTATGTTGTGTTGCCATACCCCTCTGACTTTGGTTGTGTGAGTGTAAAAATAACAAATATAGGAATTGAAACTTTGAACCTTGTGATTAACAATGAAGTAATCATTAAAACAAAGTTTGCTTTACAACAGAAGGGTTTGCATATGAAGAACCAATCAAATTCATATAATTTTGTCATACCTCCCTATTCTATAAAAACTTGTATTTATGTTAGCTGGTGGGATTCTCAATGGAATTTGTCTGAGATCCTCCAGCCTTGCTTCTTCTTGGGGGAGATTCTCTGAGAACTGCTCGAGAGATCCTCCGGCCGTGATTAAAGCATTTAAAGGACATTTGCTGAAGTCTGTTTGTCGATTATTCCTGCGCAGGAAGAAAGCTAGTTAGGGAAGGAAGCAAGTTAGTTAGGTAGACTATATATTAAACGTCGATTGGAGACGTTAGGGAAAGTCGATTGGAGACGACCCAGGGAATGTCGATTGGAGAACCCTGTTTGACAGGGACCATTCCAGACAGGCTAAAAGGACTTAAAGAATTGGGTAGGATGACAGACTTCACACTTTTTCCTTTAAAATGCTTCTAAATTAATTGAAAGGTTTAATTGAAAATTGGCTATTCTGTTAAGTAAAATTTAGAAGAAAACTGGTGATCAGATTTAAAAGATTTAAGGTTTTTAAAAAATGTTTTTACCTTGGCTAATAAGGGCAATTATTATGGTTAAATTCAACCAAATTAGTATATGTTGAGTCTTTTATTTGTTGTGTTTGAGAGTGCGCCCAGAAAGCTGTTAATAAAACTTTGTTCTGCAAATAGCAACTAGTCATGCTGGAAACCAGATTTGGGAGGAAAAATACCCTGAGATGATGTAGGAATGAAACTTGCTTTTTGTTTGAATAAGACTTTAAATCTGATTGAATATAAAGAAAGATAAAGAGAGAAATGAGAAATGTTGAAATGTTGAAATAAGGTCAATAGATAAAATAAAAAAAATGCAGAAATTGTTAAAAATTATAAATCACTAGTGCAAAGTGCCCGTGCAAAATCAGTTTTTGTGTGTGTTTTTAGTAATTGTTGGTTCAGTGTGTTTGAGTGTTCATTGTTACAATTACACAGCAAAAGTTTTTATTTGTGCATGGTAGAAGAAAGCAAATACTGATACTGACATAATGACATACAATAAATATGGAAAATTTAACTACATGATTGAGGGAGCAAGCTACACAGTGAACTCCGAGAAAACGCTACGCTTGAGCAAACAGTTTGTGAATAGGCTACTACAAATGATGGCCGTGAAAGAGACTGTGAACGCATTGAATAGGATGTGTTTAGTTCGTGAATAGCATAGGCTACTATTACACAGTAGCGATAACGTTAAGCGCGCCAGAATATAATATAATATTCAGAAATAAACAGTGTAGCTGAGATTCAGTTAACATCCACAAATGAATAAGCGCGACAATTCAGAGAGCAGGCTACACAGTGAACTCCGAGAAAACATTACTTAAGCTCCGCTGCTTTCTTCGACCCTCTCTGTCTCTGGTCCAGCGCTGTGCTCACTCAGTGTCAGTGTGAGAGGGGGAGTGGCCAGCGGCTAGAGCGGCAAAAGCCAATGTGTGCTTCTTTTACTGATATATTTAACAATATCTTTTGCATTTCTAATCCAAACAACGCAAAACTTGGCACTGCACTTACTCGTGCCCGTAGCAAGACACCTGTCAAGTCTGAAATCCATCGGACTAACGGTTCGAGAGATACAGTATGCGAATAACAGACACACACACACACACAGACAGACAGAAAGACGTTCCTGTAATTTATAGATAGATATAATATTCAGAAGTAAACAGCGTAGCTGACTTACAGATTCAGTTAACATCCACAAATGAATAAGCGCAACGATTGAGGGAGCAGGCTACACAGTGAACTCCGAAAAAACGCTACGCTTGAGCAAACAGTTTGTGAATAGGCTACTACAAATGATGGCCGTGAATAAAATATAATATTCAGAAATAAACAGTGTAGCTGACTTTGTTTAGCTGACAGTGTTTATATCAGAATGTTTATTTTTAAACCACAACCCTCTAATGTCAGAATAAGCCACAACCCTCTAATGTCAGAATAAGCCACAACCCTCTAATGTCAGAATGTTTATTTTTAAACCACAACCTTCTAAGTGCTTCTTTTACTGGTATTTTTAATGATATCTTTTGCATTTCTCATCCAAACAACTTGGCACTGCACTTACTCGTGCCCGTAGCGAGACACCTGTCAAGTTTGAAATCCATCGGACTAACGGTTCGAGAGATATGCGAATGCCCGTGCAAAATCAGATTTTGTGTGTGTTTTTAGTAATTGTTGGTTTGGTGTGTTTGAGTGCTCATTGTTACAATTACACAGCAAAAGTTCAGTGACATTTTTATTTGTGCATGGTAGAAAGCACAAAGTGAACTCAGAGAAAACGCTATGCTTGAGCAAACAGTTTGTGAATAGGCTACTACAAATGATACCGTGAAAGAGACTGTGAACGCATTGAATAGGATATGTTTAGCTGGTGAATAGCATAGGCTACTATTACACAGTAGCGAAAACGTTAAGCGCACCAGAATACAATATAATATTCAGAAGTAAACAGCATAGCTGACTTACAGATTCAGTTAACATCCACAAATTAATAAGCGCGTCGATTCAGGGAGCAGTGCAAAGTGCCCGTGCAAAATCAGTTTTTGTGTGTGTTTTTAGTAATTGTTGGTTTCTTGGTAAAGAAAACACATTTTTACTCAAATTAATCAAAATGGATTTATCACGTTTTAGAAGCAAACTGTAATATTCAGAAGTAAACAGTGTAGCTGACAGAGTGTTTATGTCAGAATGTTAGTGCTTCTTTTACTGATCAAACTTGGCACTGCACTTACTTGTGCCCGTAGCGAGACACCTGTCGAGTTTGAAATCCATCGGACTAACGGTTCGAGAGATATGCGAATAACAGACATACAGACATACAGACACACACACACACACACACACACACACAGACAGACAGACAAATTCTGTAATTTATAGATAGATAATAATAGGAATATGCACTCTGTGATAATTAGGAAATTTTGAGTCATGAAGAAACTTTTATGAGTTAGACTTTGATTTATTAATGTATATGAGATATGGGTAGTTGACAAATGGCCAAGAAAAAGTACTTTTTTTGGAAAACATAACTTTTTAAGAAAAAATACATATATTTATGGAGTATGAAAACTGCAGTTTCAGAAAATAGTAGTGGTCACTCAATTTGTCAATGACTTCACATATTTTTTTCACGTTTTCACTCAACAGTACTGTAAATGTGTCCTATGGTGTGACATTTAAAAAGTACTAAGAAATTATATTAAATAACATAAAAAAAATACTTGAGATAGAATTGTTCACATTATTAAAACATTATTTTCTTAAAGTGATATTTATTTTACATGAAAGTACTAATTAGAATCATTTTCACCATGGATAGATGAACCTGATAAACTTTTCCCTACGAATGTCAGTAAAACTTTTTCGCCACCCTTACAAAACTGTTTGAAATTGTACCTATTTAAGAGGAGATATTATTGTAACTCCCCTAATGCCAAACTTGACTCTTTTTTTAAAAGTATATTTTTCTGTTGTTTTGTGTTTGTCACACCATAGGACAAAACGTCACACTAAAGGACAAAGATAGTCATTGCATAAAAAGAGTCAGAATATATAGTGTTTATTGTAACAATAATAAAGGAGGACATTTGTTTTTTTGTTGAAACTTTATATATTCGTTTTAAAAGCTTCTTAAGGAGGTCTTGTCCTATGGTGTGACATCTGTGTCCTATGGTGTGACAGGCGAAAGTGTCACACCATAGGACATTTCCTGTGACTTTTTCTGTCACACCAAAGGACATTTGAGCTTTTGTGGCAGTTAATAACCATGCTAATACTAGCTGAACTGTTATTAGCAATTGGCATGATACATTTGCATAATATTACATAGTCCTGCTGTCAAAAATACAAATTTTAATAAAAAAATTAAATTTAGGAGTGTCACACTAAAGGACAAAAAAACTTAACAACTTCAGTGGTCTGAAAACATAGTTAAATATTTGAACAATTCTGAGAGAAATACTTGCCATGTGCACTTCTCATGGGCTTCATAGGGGTCTTCAGTCACATGACCTTGAATGGGGTCTTTCAACTAAATTTAGTTGTCCATGATATTGCCCAACTTAATGTCAGGTTATTGCATAACACCAAAGGACATTTTTTTCTGTGACAAACTTTATTGAATTCCTACACTTTTAGAAATGTATGTATAGGAAAAGTGATGGCCACTTAGTGAAATAGACACTTGCACAATTATGCCAGGAGTGTTCATTAAGATGTTTAAACATTATTTTCTTTATTTATAAAAGTTCATATTTATGAAATAATGTTGTCTACCGTCACACCGTAGGACGATTTTGAGATTTGGCTCAAAGTTGTAAAATAATAAAAAATAACTCAGGTATTTAAACAACAAATTCATGTAAAACAAGAAAATGTTTAACCATTTATAGTATTCTAAATGATGAAAATGTGAAATAAATTATTTTTTATCTTCTGTGACGGTGAAAAAGCCACGTCACGTCAACTACCCATATATAAAACCAAGCAATAGGTGCTCTTAAAGTGATGAATAATAAGATATTAACTGCACGTGTTTAAATATTATACTTTCTATCTGAAGATGTCTAGAATTTGTATCCCGTTATCCCTTGTGGGAGACAATTTGAAAAAAAAAACTGATCCATTGCAGAGATTCTAAGATTTTGGTTTATGTTAACTAAGATAATTTTTGTGCATTGTGCATAGTATGAGAATGAGATTGTGTGACCAATTTAAAATAGAAATTGTGATTTGAACAAGCACATAACAGACATCTTAGAGTCATTTAGCCACCCTCCAAAAGAGGAAGTTGACACTTCTGAGAGGGGTCAGCATGGGGAGACTGATTCAGTGCAAAGGTGACAATTCACTTGAGACTCTTCCTAAAGACAATTTTGCCATGCATTATGCAGTTTTGTGGCAGGATGGATCAAAAGCCAGACCGAGGAGAGTGCCATCACAGCCTGACAATCCAATGTATCAGCCTGAAGTTCAACTGAATGACAATCCACACAGAAATACAATCCAATGTATCATCCTTGTGGGCCATGTGCTGCATTTTAAATGATCACTACAGGGACTGTTTCAAATTTAGTTAATTATCATATTAACTTGATTGTTTTTGATTATTCACTGGTTTCAGCAATTCCTCACATTTCTTCAACTAACTCTTTGAACCTACTTTCAATAGGTACCAGTAGAAGCCCTACTGCAGAAAGTTCAGTTGTGGAAGTGAGAGCATGACTCACGAATCAGTTAAAACTGAGGCTGGATTTGTCATAGTGAGGGTTATTACACTAACCAACTAGTGGTAAAGGCATGAAAAGGTTATTGACTATGCAGAATTCTATGGAAAAGAAAAATACAATATAGGCCACAAGGCGTCCAAAGAGAAATTATGGCTAGAAAAGCAAAAATATTGGTCACTCTAGATTCAATGAAAACAATGGATCTAATTATAAACTTTTGAAAAATCACATGCTGTCATCACCAGGGGTACACGATGGAAATGTTATTTTCTTTTTGTCCATGGATCAAAGATTGTGTGAAGATTTCCAAATCTTCTTTTAAATAGCTTATGAGCAACAACAAAAAGTTAGAAAAATTGAAATTGTGCAATGAATGACAAATTGCATCTGAGAAATTAAAACGGACTCTCTCAACTGCAACTCTAGGTCTATACGATTATTATTTAAAGTGTTTAATCTATTTGATTTTGAAAAGTTAGGTTTACGTTCACTGTGTTAAACTCACATGGCGACTACATCGGACAATTGAAAATTTATATCCTAATGTTTAGACACTGTCGCAAGGGGAATGCCACAGTGTGTCTACGTTCAGTAGTTTCTGTCGTCGTAAAAGTTGTTACTTTTCAGATTTGGTGGTATTCCACACCTATAAACACAACATGTTCCCCATTCAGTTCATAAACTGCTATGGCAGACAAAAAGGTATGAATCTCTGGCCAGAGAGGGGTGTGTGACAAATAAATTATGTCAATCAAAACAGCTGTATCTAAATTTATTAAGTGGGCCCACAGGGTAAAATATACCCAATAAAATAACGGCCATGGATGATTTTGGCTAACTATCCTGAGCTGGGTTATTGTTGTGGCAGAAAGAAACAATGCCACACCTGTGCAGCGCATAACTTTGGGAAGGCAGAGAGCAAGCAAGCTTGCTCTGTCCACCCCATACTTAACTTTTTCCTTTTGCAGGATGTCATGATGGATCCCATCAAACAGAAATGATTCTGTTCCAAATGTATAAAATATTGTCTTGTTACTGTTTAACATGAAATGTTACAGGTCTCATCAAAAAAGTACGACCGGCCAGACAAGCAGATGAGTTAATACATGCGTCACTAACAAAAAATACTTAAGGTCTCCGTTCAGTTTGTTCTTGTGGTTCACTCCACAAACAAGGTCCAGTGGAGTGCGGTTGTGATCTGGGGAAAAATCTTGCAACTATCAGCAAGGTTGAGGTCCAAGCCTCTCACCTTAAACTACACCATCCAGCCTCAGCAAACCCCACACGCCAACGACAACGAGAAGCATAAAGTGGGGGATCAAGGACGTGCTAGTAACGTACCTCCCTTGCCAACAATATATATATATATATATAGATAGATAGATAGATAGATAGATAGATAGATAGATAATGAATACTGGCTTGATGCAAGAGTCGTTAGATTTAATTAGAAAGTTTGATATAATTACAAAATGTTTTTTTTTTTTTATTTACAAAGAACATTTTTCCAAGTATAAAGTTATTGGTAACAGAGTAAAAGTATACCGAGAGCTATTGCAAGGTCTACTACACAGACAATCACACAAAATCTGCATTTTCTAAAGTTCTTTCTGTGGGCTCTCAAGTCAGTGCCACACATTAAAGCCTAAATGACCTGAATGCATTGCTTGATACATGTTTAAAGCATCCATTTGCTTAAGAAAATATTCTGCCTGATCTCAGGTTTGTATTTTACAGTGTCAGACTACATTGTCCATTGTATATGGTGCTGGTGCACAGGTCTGCTCAGTAAATATGTCCAAGTTAACACTCATATTTTCATCTGTTTTGCTGTTCTCTGTTCTCCAGTAACTTCTGTTCCACTCGCTGGCTAATGCGTCGTAGATCGGCGTGGATACTGGGTCTCTGAGAAAGGTCATCTTGTAGGCAGCGGGCGATCTCCAGCCGACAGATATCTTCTCTGCACACCAACCGCCTCACAACTTGCAGACAGCGATCTCGCAAGGTCAACACTGGTAAATAAATATTAAGTGCAAAGTCAATTTTAGATTCACAAAGGTTTCAGATTCACAGTCTGATTAATGATCCTAAAATTTCATGATCCTATTTTTTATTTTTTGTAAATACATATACAAATTTTATTTATAGAGCTGTACACACAATGCACAAATCTGTACATAAGTCTTCTGTTTCAGATGTATACTAAAACTATTATTATTGTTTATTCTATTTATTTATGTTCCCATTTAAATGCCTGTTCTAATGTCATATATGTATGTATGTACCAAGAGCTCCTGTAAAAACCACAAAAAAATCCTTGTGTGTTTGTGCACACTTGGCGAATAAAGCTCATTCTGATTCTGATTCTGATAATTGTGTGTGTGTGTTTCCAGATTTTCAAAAAAAAGATCTTTCTTTTACAATGAAAATAATGTCAAGTGTTGATATATTTTTGCCGTGCCTAGAAATACAGTTATCACAGTTACTCAATATTAGTGTAAGATTTCTAATTTATAAAAGGAGTGAATTGGTTATCAGCCTGAATACTTAAGCAAAAGCCAGTGAAAAATGTTTACCAGGCAATGTGATGTGCGCAATTGAGACTTGTCCATTTTCAACGGAGGCTGGCAAGTACATCTCTTTACTATTGACTACCATTGGATCGTCAGTCTCTGCATCCCGAAACATCCATGGGTGTCCTGACGTAAACAGAAATGCAGAAACAGAAAATTTAATTCAAATAGATTATTGCACTACTTAACCCTTTAAGGCACAGAGACAATATCTTTGAGATTATTCATTTTATTGCCAGGAAGAAGTCAAAAAACAAGACGCTGCTGGTGGAGCTAGAAGGTCCAATCACACCCTAACCCTAACCCTACCCTATACCCAAGCCTAATTAAGTTAAACTACACCCCTTAGACCCACAGAGGTGGAGCTGGACTAGGTCAAGCTTCACCCATTTGGCTCTGCAATGCAAATGGTGCTCACTGCAGAGGCAAATGACATTCAGCTCCCCCTCGGTTGAACTAATGGGTGGACTGAACAGTCCAAAGACTGAACAGTTTGGTTTGCCTGGTGCAAAACAATTGGTGTTTAGCTATTCTGTGCATTGAATGGCACACATGTGTTTACTTCTTAAGGTGTAACAGGATTAAAATAACCCTGAACGAGCTGAACGCCTCATACTGTAATTTTACCAATTTATAAAGAACGTAATTCAACGATAATTTGACGAACCCACAAAAGTTGTCATTCTTCGACCGGTGTACGGCTGTATATCTACGTATGGCTGCGGCTCCCCTCGGAAGTTGATCCAGACGGGCTTCACGACGCGCGGGCTGTTGTTGCAGAACAAAACGATGGTCGGCATCCGGCTGACCAGAGATCGGACCAGCGGCAGCGATTGCTGCCCCTCCTGAGATTCCTGAGGCATCGACAGGACAGGACAGGACCGACACAAATCTACAAATAACCGCTTCGCTACTACGGAGTACACCTAAAGCGCTAATTCTCTCTAGCGCAAACAGACACAAACTAGATACGATAAAGTTCACTATCAGCTCGGACTATCGGGGATCTGTTTTAAAGAGAACACGAACGGAAAGAAGAGAACGCGTACGTGACTATCAGACATCCATCTGGAAAGCTAGACGTTTGTTGTTGTTGTTGCGTAATAACGTGAGAGCCAGTGAGGAAGAAAGCGCGCGACAGCATACCAACACCTCCCTCTAGTGGTTTGGTCGGAAATGAAAACATGACGCATGAAGTATAGCCGTGCTCGAAATGAAATACTAAATTATTATGGTTTTTATACTGTATAGTTCCTTCTCTTTTAAAAAATAGCATAAGAAATAGTAGGCATTATGCAACATTTGTTTCAAACAGTAGTATGATTCACTGTTGTCACATGACCTCAAGTAGGCTATTTCAGCAGAATGCTGAAAATAATATTTTCAACATAATATAATTATTTTCTAATTTGGGATTTTGTCTACAAATGTGTTCAGACTGTGATCAAACTATGTCTCTGTTTGGAATGCCATACTATAAATGTTTCTACAAATTGTAGTGTTACCAAAATTTCTTTAAAGATGAAACACACTGTGACTTTTCAGAAGCGGTTTATTGGTGAGAATTTATTCGTACTGAACAGTATTTTATGTCTTGAACATTACAGATATGCAAGTCAGTGTTTTTTTTATGTAACTGGTGGAGAATATACACGTGTGCCGATTGTCTGTATAAAGTGTATTTTGCACTCCATTTAATGAACATGTGAACAGAATCTTTATATTTTTAGGACGTTCTCAGTGGAGACTGTAGTTTGTCACACACTACTGTACTTCCATCCTGGAAACACACATCTGTTTTTGGCTCTCAACTCAAAATATACATCAAACCATCATTTAATTAAATGGTCTCCAAATAATCAAATGACAAAGGAAAAAGCAAAACAGAGAAACTGAGAAATAAAAAATAGTTTTTGAGAATAACATAAAGGGTAACTCCCTGATATTTCCTTTATTCTTCACAATCTGCAAATTTTAGCCAGGTGTTGTGTGCCAAGTACCCGAAGCAAGCACATGAGACAGCATGAGGAGAATTATTTCATGAAAGACTTTTTCTCAGACTAAATGAGATGGTGTTAGAGATTTGTCCCTATTTTAACACAGTACTTATTTCATGAACATCCAAACAAGATCTTGCTTAAAGAGCATCAATAACTGTCATCTAGTCAGTAATGATGAAGAAAAGACTGTAAATTAAGTGCATTACAACAGACTGTAATCTTAAAGAGCTCATCTGGTATGATATTGCACGTATCAGCCTGTAATTTACACAGCACGAGGTGTGTGAAGGCAACAACTTTCTACTTCCGCATCTTATGCATCACTGTCCCCTTTTTCTTTCCTCTCCCTGTTCATGCACACATCTACACATATAAACTCACAAACACACTTTCTCTCTCTCTAGGTGTGGTTTGGAGTCTCATGTTTTTGGGGTGATAGAGGAGACCCCTCGGGGAGCATATGCTTGTGAGCTGTTGGGTTAAAGATCACAAGTAATCGTGAGATCACATCACAGGCACAGCAAGCGTGACCCCTTGACACCCTCCTCGCCTTGTGGGATTGTCGGTAACAGGGCAGAACGAGTCAAACCCCAGAACCGAGGTGGACTCAGATCCTTTTTTACTGCTGAGAACTTCCAGCCTATATGAGAGCCGCAGGTTCTGCACTGAGCAATTGTCCACGCATACCTAAGAAAAGAAATGCATAAAATTTGATGTGACAATGGCTAATCAAAATTCAAGTGATCAAAAACACATTATTAAACATACAAAAGCATTAAATCTCACCCTGGAAACCAACTATGCAGTGTGGAAGGCCGTCCAATCAAGTTGAGGTTGTTGGCCTTGTAGACCGTAAGTGTCTCATGAACATAACCATGTGGATTCACATATGCTGCCATTGGCCCATACAGAGACAGACTAAAGACAGAGGAGTGTTGCATGAGTGACTGTTTTCATTTCCATCTTAAAGGAGAAGATCACCCAAAAATGTAAAGTCTGTCATCATTTGATAAGCCTCAAGACACTGAAAAGTTCAACAGGGAAATAATGACTTTACAATGTAAACTTTGATCTTTTCCCCAACTAAAGCTATCATATGGCTTCAGAGGACTTTGAATATTAAAGTTGCAATAAAACAGAAGGAGCGACACATTGTTTCTTCCATGTTGTAATGTGCATTCGAATAAAAAATATAGGGAGGGGACTTGGTTCTATCCATAGCCCCTTTCACACAGCGCGATGATCCCGGCAAATTGCCGGGAAATTGCCAGAACGCCTTCTGTGTGAACGCAAACACGATCTGATGGAGGCAGATCTGACTGCGAGCTTGCAGTCGATTGTAAGAAAGGTACAGGGTTCAAAGTCGTCATGAAGTAAAAATTGACCTTATTTACTATGTTAGCCTTGTGGTGAATAATTCATCCATGCAAGTTAATACACAGAAAATAATTTGTTTGTCAATAATAATACAAAAATAATAATTTCAAATCAAAATCTAAAAATTTGCTTCCGATCTGAAATGGCGTTGCTTCTCTGATGACGTCAGTTTGATGGATTGATAGAATATCCTTAGCCATTCCCCTCCAACCGTTAGTCTGCTATGAGCGAGGGATGGAGAGGAGGTGCGCTAAAGTAAAACCCCGCCCTCTATTCAATATTCCGTTTCACTTGGAAATACGTCACAACACAGAAGTAAAGTCGGTTGCAACTTCCAGTTCACCGGGACTTTAAGTAGACTAAATTACTGGAGAAGTCCAACGTACGTCACCAGAGAGAAGTCAGTTGTTTCACCAGAAGATCACGTTCTGACAATGTCTAAATGTTTTTTAAAAAAAATGAAAGATATGCATGGATTAATCATTCATACTGTACGACCACTTTCATGGAACTTTTAGGGTGCTTTATTTTCCTCATTGGTGCTTGACAGGCTTTGCCTTGATGATAAAATATATTTTTTTCAATCTTTCTCCTCAATTGCCAAACAATATATTATATATAACTACACTGTCAAATTCAGTTCTCAGCATTTAAAAAAAAAAAAGTAATTGTCTGACCTGAAGATCTCATTCTTGCTGGTTATCTCTGTATCCTGACACTGTTTACAGCAGAGAGAGGTGCACTGTAAAGAGACAAAAAAAATATGAACATGATCTTTTCCTGCATTTTACAATGTATAAAACAAACTCCTAGACAAATAGAAAGACATATGAAGATTAATAGACAAAGGCAACTATACACATACACACCCTGTCCATGATGTCCAACTCACAGCGCAGTCTCTGGATGGCACTGCCAATCTTCAGTAGCTGAAGTCGTAGAGCATCATCTATTGGTAGACATGCGGCCACCCTGTATGAGAAATCTGCAGAGAGCGAGAGACCATTTCTAACTACTTGACTGTGTGTGTGAGCCTGAAAGTGTCTGTGTGCTCGTGCTCAGTGTGCACCTGTGGGATTTGTAGGCAGGGACTCGTCGTTGAGGTTTTCATCCCATTCGTGGAGTTGTTTCTTTACTCTGATCATGAGAGTTTTCTGGAGAGAAACATACATAACCATCAGTGCTAAAATGTTGTCAATATTATCTAAATGATGATGATAGTTTGCTGAGATTGTACCTTTTAGAAACGGATCAATGTATTTACAATCTAAATAAATAATAAGAATAAAAGTTAAATAATATTTACAATAAGTAAATAATA
This sequence comes from Abramis brama, assembly GCF_963993115.1. NCBI lineage: Eukaryota > Metazoa > Chordata > Actinopteri > Cypriniformes > Leuciscidae > Abramis > Abramis brama. Next base: position 10,907,720 of record NC_139973.1, on the reverse strand, counting down.
AGTTCTCTCTTATTTCTAAAAGGTAAAATGGTTTAAGTGAAAAAGAAACTGCACCTTTAAGACTCTATAATGTATAGTGTCAAATATTTTGTTTATGATATAATCAAATTAATAATAAGAGATCAAACTCACAGAGTCATAGAGGGCATACACCCAGGGAGGCCATGAGGTCATTCCAGCACAATGGAGCTTCTTCTATGAAAGAAAGTGAGAGGGAAAGTGACATGTAAGCTATGTAAACAATGATAAAGTAGAATAACTAGTCCAATTAAATATAAATATATATATAGTAGAATAACTAGTCTAATATATATATATATATATATATATGTGTGTTCTTTTTTTTTTGCAAGTTATGTTTTTGGTCTTTTTGTGCCTTTATTTGATAGGACAGTAGAGATTTTGACAGGAAAGCGTGGGGTGGAGAGAGAGGGGAAGGGGATCGGCAAAGGACCTCGAGCTGGGAATCGAACTCAGGTCGCCGGAGGCGCAGTTGCGCTATATGTCGGCTCGTTAACCATGGGTCTATTAGCGCCGACATATGTGTGTTCTTTAATAAAAACTAGTTATTGAGGGGGACAAATATTTCAGTTTTGATCTTGAGTGTATGTTTTTCAGCATTTTAATTAAGTTAGATGATAGTTAGATGTTTTAATATAATAACAACTACAACAACAACAATAATAATTGTATTTATAATAATTATACATTTCATCCTGTGACCCCCTCGGATGTTTCCTAAAGTGGTCTAAAGTGATGTGCGTTTACCTGTATGTCAGTTACCTGTCTATAGGTCTGGCTGCACCGGTCCTGCAGTGGTGTTGTTTGTGAGCATTTGGTCTGTGGAGTGCATGTATGCAAGCGGGGCAGGAATTGCAGTGCACATAAAGGGTCAGGCAGAATCCTTTCCGGTAAAATCTGTACTTTTGCTTGACGAATCCTACGAAATATATAGTAAAAAAATAAATAATAATAATTACATAACTGAATTCAATGAAAAATAAGCATTGTACCCACTGAAAGCATGTGAATACCCCTACCCATCTGCTTGTGTGCGAATTTCATGCACTCTGAAGCGTTGCCGTCCAATAGCTTTGATCTTCACTGTCTCGATGCCGTACTCCTGTTCCTCACGAAATGCATAGATCTCTGCCGTCGTCCCAAACTCTGCCTTTGTCTCTGCTCCACTCGTATCAGGACTGAGAGAAATAGAAACCTGGTCAAACTATGACATACATGTAAGAAATATCAATACACCTGCAAACCCTCTACTGCAACCTGCTTAAATAATGTCTTTGAAGAGGAATCAAAGGTACGTGATCATTAATGTGGAGTAGTTTTTATTCTACATCTTGTGTCTGTTGATACCTTTGTGCAAGCACGGCAAACGTGCGGTCTTGGCTTATGAGGTTGCGGAACATGCTGACCTCCTGTGGTCGAAAAAGCTGCAAGGGCAGCGTCTGACCTGGGATCAGAATGAGGGTGACGTGGGGAAGAACCGGCAGATTCTGCACACTGTCCTCATCATGCAGGGTACGGCCGTGAAACTCCTCCATGTCTAAGCCCAGATACTTCACAATACACACACAAATGAAGACGAACACGCAAAATAAAATAAAAAACTATTGATGACTTTTAGGGATGCTCATATTGACCGTTTAACCGTTAACCGAATGTAAAAATTTTGACCGATTAATACTATCAGTTAAACGGTTTAAAACGTTTTTTTTTATCTTCTTTTTTTTTTAGTTTGCTGCATGGTTTAAAAATAAAATACTTTATAGCTTATATATTTATTAACTCACGGAGTGCGTCGACACCTTTTTTACAGTCTATGGTCGACACGCGCAACCACACACGTCTCGAGACGTTACCTGTGTATTCTCGTCCGATGGGACATCCATCCCATCGGAGAGGGTGTTTTCTGCCGCGGGTCTAACTGTCAACAGGGTGCGCTCCAGACTGACCCCACATCACGTTGATGTTGCTTTTTTTAAATAAAAAAACGGGGGAAAAAAATGCCGTTTTTTTCGAAAGCTTTGTTCAAACGGATTCAGTGTTTTCTTTTTGTCATCTTAATTTGTTAATTATTTAAGTTTAAAAAATATATTTAGTGTAGGCCTATTTTGTTTTTTATTTGTATTATTTTATTCTGTTTTTCTCTCACTGTCAGAAATGCTGCAGGTGCGTGAAAATTTAAACTGAATCCAGGTTCTGTTGTTGATCTGTTCTGTATGCTGCTGTTTGCACTTTGCACGTTAAAATAAACCCTTTGATAAAAACTTTTTTTAAAGGGTCACAGATAGGCAACGCGTCCATTTTATTTGTATTTAATGCAATTGACCCTTCGCAAAGACCCGCCCCCCTTAGTTACTGTCGTTATGTCCGACAAGCTACGCTGCTCTCACGTAGGCTACACCATGTTCTCACGCAGTGAAAAATACGTCGCGGAGCAGAGAGGAGACTGACAACACGCTGACAGACTCAGGACAGACCAGGTTACTTTTCGGTTACTTCTGATATTAAACATATTAAACAAAGTCTCACCTTTCAAATTTGGTCATTTTTTAAAATAAATTTAAACGATACAATAGGCTACATACCATTTTGTGGCTCTCTTAAATGTGTCTGACAGATCGCTGTAGTAGAGCATCCGTTAAAGCTGCTCGTGAACCGATCATCTCTTCCTTCTATAGCATCAAATAAGTTATGAATGAACATAAGAAGGAATGTTGTTTTAAACCGCGGAAAGGGGTCAGTACATTCCGTTTTTCAAGTTCAAATCCTCCCATGTTAATCTGCTAGCTAACGTTATCTCTCCTGACTGCTTTGTCGGACAAAATGGCGGATTATGATTGGTGAGATCGGCTGTCAATTCAATATTATAATCTTATCAGTTAACGGTTAATAATCGATTAACGAGCGGCGGTTGTCGGTCGGGAAAATTAATCGAAATGAGCATCCCTAATGACTTTACATTATTACATTATTTCTATAAATTGAGATTTCTTTTACAGCAAAAAATCATCCATAAACGTGCATGCTAATGAATTCAAATGAGTGAAAGAGCTATATCCTAAAAATGATTTTAATCTTATTAGTGTTTAAAAGTACTGATGACAGATGAGACTCACAGCGTGTGAAGTTGGCAGACTCGTGTCAAAGTTTATAATACTTGGCTTTTCTGCATCCTCACCATCTCGATCCTCAGTCTCCATGATATCCTCCTCTTCCTCTTCATTTTCTATAAAAAAAAGAAATATAAAGATTAGAAGTGGAATATAATTCCTCTTATTATTTACTCCATTTTCACTCATGACTCATACTTTCATTTAGTCAACTACTCCATTACAACGAGTCATCTGAGGACAACGGGCAAACATGAAGTCACTATTAAGCAAACAGCAAATATCAAGCAATATCAGCAAATATCTCATATAGGTACATAATCATAATGCAATGAATAACAACTGTTCGCTGACAACACAATAAAACAACAAAATGCGTACGACACTTGACTTCAAAATATTGTTGCATCTATTTTAAATACCTTAAATACAAAAATACCTTTGCACACAAGTGCAAATAGTGTGTGTTCTAAATAACAGGTGTACGCAGACACTTTCAGTTTGTAAAGAAAACCTGTCAGCTGTCATGCACGGCGACTGCTGCGGATCTGGAAATGTCTGTAAAGATCTCCCTGCAAGTTTTGAGGAGGACATTAAGATGGCATGGTTTCGACTCTGATATAACTCCGTGTTTAATAGGACACAAATAGGAATACGCACCTGGCAGGAGCTGTAGTTGGTTCCCCATTTCGTCGTTAACGTCGTCGTTGTCGCCTCCGCCCCTCTCAGCAGCCATAGCCGTGTGTTTACAATCCGCTCTCAAGAAGCAGCACTACCGTGAAGAGACAGGCGAACAAAAACACAGCGCCCTCACGTGAATGGATGTTAGTGGCATAGTGAATCTTTTGAATCATCTTAATGAATCGAATCTTTTGAAATTGTTCACACTAATTCGTTCACGAGGAAATACAACTAAAAGAGCGCAATAACGTTTCGAAACGCTGGGTCAGCATTGATTAAAATTCTGCGTTTGGTCGTGATAAGTAAAAACTTTACTTTACTATTTTTTTTTTTTTTCAGGGAATGTTCTGGGTGTAATATAGGCCTACTTTGGTAAGTTTGCTGAAATGTATGGATTTCTTTCTTATGAAACCTTAGTGGGCCCAAGAGTTTTTGGACACTAGAAAAGTGTGAATTCCATTGTATTGTAATTGTGTGTGCATCATTATAATTTTTTCCCTAAGAAAGATAAAAACCCACCACAATACCAATACTAGCAAAACTACAAAAAATGTTTTGTTACATTTTAAATTATACCTAATAAAACAGCAATGCTGTTTAAAATAAGCTCTTTTTGAGACTTTCTGGTTGTCAAACTAATTGGTGCATGTCCATAGTTAATGTGATGAACTACACCTGTGATTACTCTGCTAGGACACCTTGATGAGTGGATTGATTTAAAAAATAAATAAATAAAGTTAAACGTAATTGCACATATGGAAAACATTTTTGACATTACTTATGAGGAAAAATTACTTGGCATAATTTGTTAACAGATGTCACTTTGTTTGATATATCATTATAGATGTTTGTTTTCTGCTTAAATATGTTTTGTGGTCGATGTTTGAACGGTATATGTGTATAGGTTTGTTTATTATTCTCATTTGATCTTCAGGTGAATGATGGCGTCAGCGGAGCATGTATGCATGGTGCTTCTGTTATGTGTGTGTGCCTGTATTTGTGTGAGTGACTATTACTCAGTTCTTGGAGTTCCTCGCTCTGCATCTTCAAGGGAGATCAAGAAAGCATTTCACAAGCTGGCTCTTAAACACCATCCTGATAAGAGCCAAAGCCCAAGTGCACAGCAGACCTTCACACACATTGCTCAGGGTGTGTGTGGATGCACTTTACATCCTAAAATACATTTATTATTTATTATTTATTCATAAGTTGATATTTATTCATATTTATTCATATTCATAAATTCATATTATTTATTCATAAGTTTTTTAATAATAATTTTGTTATATTTTTTCTTTAGCCTATGAGGTGCTGTCTGACAAAGAGAAGAGGCGAGTCTATGATCAAATGGACCATCTAACTAACCCTGATCATGGCAGAGAGAGAAAGTTCAAGAAAGATCAGAATGAGGACATGGGCACCAATCCCTTCATCAATAAAAAAGCGTTTCATAGTAAAAGGGGTTTTCAGCATTTTAGTCTAGAGGAGCTACTTCATACGCTCCGGATGGATGATGACTTTTTTATGGGTGAACAACCTGCTTATGAAGGATGGAGTTTTAATTTTGGGCCTGAGGATGATGATGAAACAGTCCTCCTCAGTGATCTTTTCAACATGCTTTGATTTCCAGGGTTTGTTTATTTGTTTGTATTTTTATGTTTATTAATTATATATTTTCAAATTGATTTTAAATTGCTTCTGCACAATTATCTTTCTTATTAAATAAAGCTTTGAATAAACTTTAAAAAAAAAAACAACTGCATATGTCTTATTGTGTTATAGAGATCTGACCTTTGATGGCTGACCAATAAAAAGGTTACTTTAACCTTATGATTTTTTTCTTGAAAAAATTGTTAAACTGCTTCTAAGAACGGTACTTTCCAAAGATAGTGACCTTCAGGGATTTTACCAACATGAAATGTAAGTTCATAAAAAATGTATGCAACTCTTTTTTAACACTATTGATATGTTGGTTTTTTAATCCAATAAAGCTTCATCTGAGCTCCACATTACTTGCTGCAAGTAACTATATATTAACACACTATTTCATTTTTATAAAATGACAAATTCACCCTTCCTTCTTACTTAACAGATGATATTTCCTCATATCCTTTCCTTAACTTTTTTTGTGTTGTATCATTGCTGTCTTGAAATATAATGCTCTAGTCAGAGCTGATGCATTAAATATACCTATGTGATATCCTGCATCAACACATATCAACAGGGACTGGTAAACACATTTGCAATGGAAACTTAACACATGCTAATGTATGATCAAAAGGACTGATGCTTAGATAAAACAGAATCCTTGATAAACACTCAACCTACTTTATCATGCTCAGCATTTCCTGCTTGAACTGGAAAGGGTGGAGTGTTCAGGGTGTTTTTTCCCTTCTTTGTTCAAACGATGAACAGTGATTTCATGTCAGTGTGTTTGTCTCCGCCATGTCTTTATGTGCACGTCTATGTGATTGTATGTGCCTGTGCTAAACGTTTTACTACAGCAGTGCTTACTTGCTGTTAGCGACCTGCCAGTGAGATCTCCCTCATTTTCCAGCGTTTTCTTTGACTGCAATGTGAATGAAAACACCAGAATCATACATTCAGGTTATGACTAACTACAACACTGTGTGTGAAGGTAATGAGCCTTTGTGAGTGTGGTATGAATCATCAAGGATAAGAGATGTGCCTTATAACTATTTGTTTATGTGGGCAGTGAGTGGAGAGGAGAAGAGGATATCAGTAATATTGTCCACCTTTGTTCAGTCGCCATTGCGATTCCAAAAGTAGCATGGAGATATGAATATCATGGGAATGGAAGACATAGACATTAGGATGCCATGCATGATGTGATCCAGTGTATTATGTTGCGCATGCAACTCTTAACACAAAGTAATACACTTTCCTTTTTTCTAGTTTATCCCAAGTTTGTGACACTTTTGTTGTCATGGTGTCCCAACAATCTGGAACAACTGATGGGTAAAACATTTCATCCTGGAATAAAGATTAAAACAGGAAGTCTAATCCACAAACTCATTATATTCCCATCTAAATACACAAACTTAAAAATAATAATAATAATAAATAAAAAAAATTAACAGAAAGGACACCTGAATAAATTGTGTACTCAAATTACATTACAGTAAATAAGTAAAGTTAGGTACAAGTCCTTGGTTTAAAGTAGTTTTTTGAAAACCTCTTCAATTGTACTCTTCTCCTGACCTGGAGAATTGAATGCTCACACTATCCCAGACTGAACTCAGGCTAAAGAAGTTTGAGGAAGGAAGCATATTTCTGTAGAGATGTTGGAAAAAGGTCATGGCCTTATTTAAGCCTATAGAAAAGACTTCCTACTATTAATCATACATGTAAAAATAACAGCTGCCAGTTTTACTCCTATCAACTCATTGGCCACTTCAGATGTTGCAGCTGAAGCTAACAGCTACAAACTGATGATTCTAGAAATTTTTTCGGTGCTAGCTTTACTTTACTTAGCCATTTTTGCAGTTACAAAGAGACATCTGAATAAACCGACATTTGAACTATTTGGATTTAACCTGTGACTGATCGTATCATTTGTATAAGAGATTTACATGAGGAGAGATTCTAATCTATAATCCTGTGCAGGTTTTTTTTTTTTTTTTTTTATCATGAGGAAAACATGATGCTTGCTATGGACAAAATGGCTATAGGTTAAAATTCATAGAAAATCCCCAAAAGTGGTAATATGCTCATCATATACTCCACATATTGCCTGCTCTTGAGTATGTTAAGGTTATGCAGGATAAGAGAGGTTTTTCCTGCAATGTAAACCTCTGAAGGCCATATGTTGCCCTCAGTTAACTTTGACCAAAGCACATTTTCTCTATATAATATTTATTTGAAGTATTTATGTTTTATATTCATTATATGTTGTGAGATATAGAAACAAATATTTTTTCCTTCCTCAGATCTTTGTGCTCCTGAACAAGGTGGTCAAATTTCTACAAACTCTATATGTATGCATATTAAATATATATATAATTTTCCTTATTTAAAAACTCCTGTTTTCTATTTTGTCTTGACGCCCTTTCCTCAGGAAGTCAAGGCGAAGTCTCGTCCGTGAGTGAGTGTGTGTGCACGCGCGCTCGTGCTGAGCTCCTGCTGTCCTGCACTGCTATAGCGCAAAACGAAGAGAAGGCAGTAGTTGAGGTATAATCTCGTGTTATAATCCCGTGTAAATTCTCTTTAGGATTACGATTTCATCTTTATCTAATGGATTTGACCCATTATTGCCGTGTCTCAGATGCTAGATGATGTTCGTCAATGACCGCAGGTGAGTTTTTAACACGATTCTGTAACAAAAACCAAGTAGTATGGTAATTTAGGAAACGAGGAATATGTGTTGGAAATGTCTGAAATTATGTGAAATAGTATCAAGTTTAGAGTAGCTCACCTTTCGATCTTTTTTTATTATTATTATTTTCTCAAGAAATGTGTCTCATTGTATTATCCTGTTTGGAGTTACAGTTGATCTGACTGGTTAGATATTTAATTATTTGTAAATGCTCAAGTAGAGCACGTGTGAAATACGATTTGCTAATCCAAAATGCCAGCACTGTTTTGAGCATAACATATTAATATTTATCTTATTATGAGAATGTTTCCTAAACTATGGGCAATTTTGGCCCAATAGAAGTAATTAGGCTATACGTAATAAAATTTCCATTATAACTGTGTTTGAAAGTGGAACTTGTAGCGAAAATTAAATGGTTAATTTTACTTTTTGTGTAGATCATAATAAATTCATTTTTATGATGGATTTTTATAGTTTACATTAAAAGATTGGGTCCGTGACAAGGGTAAAAATAATTTTTTTAAAAGTTATACTTAAAACATAAATAAAAAAAACCTGAATGCATGATAAAAGGTGTATGCAAAATATAATATACAAATTAACACCTTGTAATATGTCAAGATAATTGTGTGTATATCATACAATTTGATATAGAAATGTGAATTTCTGAATTTCTATTTCTATTTTTTTTTTTTTTTTTACTCTACATCTTATTATTCTATATTTTGTGTCCAGCTAGAAAATCTTAATGCATAAAGCAGAAAGAACTGCCCTGAATTGTTACAATGTTTACAGTGGTACTTTCCAGCAATTTTTTAGTAAATATTAATATTTACTTATTACTACACATTGTGTTTTAGAGTTGCAAGAGCACCCCCTGGACCCCAGAGGACACTTCCAGGCTGAGCCTCTCTTCGAGATGCAATGTCAACCACCTATTCCTGAAGAGAACTGTGATAATCAAGAACCCAAACCAAAAATTGCATCCAAACCTAGAAAATATCTCCAGCATCATCTCAGTTCAAACTTCCATATGCACTTTCAACTCCACACCAACAAACATCCACACCAAAGTCCTCCGAATTCAAGAGGGCGTATGATGGAAATGCATAGAAAAATAGTACTGAAACAGGAGGGGTCACAAGAGAGGAAGACAGAGAAAAAAAATTGTACGGAAAAGACAGTACAAACAGATGAGGCAAAACCGGATGTTATTCTGGAACAGGGGGATGAGTTAGGATGCGGCGATGAGTTAGCACAGGGAATAGATTTAGATTTGGTGGAAGGTTTAGAAGAAAGTGAGACATTTAAGTCAGAGGATGAGGAAGAGTCAATGGACCTTCTCTCTGATTCATCCAGTAAAAGAGAGGTGGGCGATAATGTAGAAGCAGAGCAGATACAAGTAGAGGACATAGGGAAGATAGCATGGGGACTGACTAAAAATGGTGTATCAACATCACATGGAAGTTCTAGTGATGTTTATATGGCTTCTAATAAAGTTTATGGATGCATAACACACAGAGACAGAATATTGTATGACAACATATGCACCAGTAGAACTTTCATTGAAGAATTTTGCCCAGATGGTATAATCCCAGGCATAATGTTTTCACTTGAAGAAGACATAGATGGGATGTTCCCTGATATTTGTGATGCAGGCGAGGCGTTAGCAGACAAAGATGGACTTTCTGAGTGTGATCTCTTTGAACAATCAGAGCCTCTTGAAATGACAGAGACAGAGGACAACGTCAATGGAGATATTATGATGCTTACCATTGAGGATGGATTGAACAGCTCTGATCTGTCTTCAACTTCCATTGAGGAAGAGGATGATGAAATGCAGGTGGAAAAAGAGAAAATGGAGAAAAAAGGAAACAATTATTTGTCAGTCAAAAGTGCTTCTCAGGATCTCTCAGCTGCTTTTGTATCTCCAGACTGTCCCTCATCAAACAGTGGAGATGTAAATGTCCTTGAGTTCGATCAGACTTCTTTATCAAATTTTCTTTCTTCTTCTCAGCCATTTATTGTTTCAGGCTCTGAGGCTATCTCAGATGATGATGTACCAGATGCAAATCACAACTATTGTAGCAAATATGTGGCTGATCACGATGAAGCCATGTCTGCCTCATTAAATTTTGATGTCATCAGCGCCCTCTCGCTTGTTCAACAGCAACCTGAAACCCAAGGCCAAAATGTACAACTTAATCAAGATGAAGAGAGCATTGGAGAAGAAAAAGGAGTTGCAAGTGACCACTTGAGTATATCTGAAGGAAAAGAACTCACAGTAGATCATGTGTATGAAGAGACAGAGCCAAAAGTCCAAGCCAAAGGCTTCCTTCAGAACAGGAAGTACTTTATGACTCGCTCTATATCGGTGGAAACCCCCAGTAAGAGAGTTGACCTAATAACTAGCCCTGCACCAGGAAATGGGCGACTTTTGCTACACCCACGCTCCTTCTATACAGATCAGTGTTTCCTTGAAGATAGCAGGCCTGCATTGACTGGTTCATTAGGGTGTCTTTCACAAGGAACCCTCTCCTCAAACTTAGCTAAAGTTACAAGAGTGGATATTCCACCCCCTTTTGAACTTGCATCCATCACAAAGCGACCAATCAGAAAAAGCTCTCCGTCCCTCCCGAACGAAATCTCTGCTTCTTGCAAGAAGCCTGATTTCGGGTTTAAACGATACCTTCTGCCGCTACGATTCCTTAGGAAATCAGATCGGAAAAGTGTGATGGATAATAGCTCAATCTCCTCCAGGTCCTCGTCTGAGTCAAGTCCACAAGTGTCATGCAAACGCTTGGATTTAATCAGGCATGACATTGGCAGCCTGGAGTTGCAGAACACTCCAGATTGCACACCACCTGTGTCACCTTCTTCCTATCGCTTCCAAAAGAATAGACAAAAACAAGGACTAAACTTCACTCTTAATAATGATTTGACTTCTAGCAGCATTTCTATTGAGCCAGGCTCCCTCTTTGAGCCTCTTTCCCTTTCCAAACCTCGATCTTTTTCATCTCCCAATACCGACTCGTCAGAATACGAGAACGTTCAAAACGCTGCTTCTCACTATGAGAATGTGCAGATTCGCCTCCTGAAACCAGTCATTCAGAGTCAACGAAATCAAACTTCAACCAATGATACTGATGGCTATGTGGATATGAGCAGTCTGCCAGGCTTCCAGGGCAAAAGTCAGTCATCTGAGCAAGAGACAGATAGGTACAATTTTGGTAATCTAATGATACAGTCCTATTTATTTTCTAAATTTATGAGATGTGCAACCCCCTTAATCTGTATGTATTTAACTGAACCGATTATATTACAAAAGCTAACACAAAAGATGCATAAAAAAGACGGTACAAAACACAATAATTAAGCAAATCTTTGGTTATATTTTAGGATTATTTACCTTATCTAAGAATTATGACATCAAGTGACAATCATTTGTTCATTTAAGACCTTTAGCATGACATCGGATCATACATCTTCATTTTTACAGTCATAAAGACAATGCTGACAGTGTCCACAAAAACCTACTGTACATTCTTGTTTTTTTACATTATGTGAATGAATAAATCCCTTAGTTTGTACATATTACAATTTATTATTAAAATTATAATTTTAAGAACTCAAAGTCTTGCAGTTCCAGATAAGTAAAAGACCATTTTTTAGACAAGCATCTGATCTATGATTATGATGTTTTTGTCAGTAAAATTTATTGTCCATAAAAAAAAAACTTTACATTTTTTTAAACACTTTTTGACTCATGTGTCATGATTTTACCTTTTCTGTTATTTAGCCTCTACACTTTCTGTTCTCCTAATGTGAGGCCAGATGGAACAGTAGGTGTGTCTGTTGGTGTAACTAGTTCACAAGAGAAAAAGACAAAGGCATCTGACAAACTGGTGAGCTTATTATGAGTGTTTCTATGTGTCTTGCATGCATTTGTTTCAATTTATTGTAACTAAGCTGTCTTTTTTTTTTTCAGACTGTCAACTGCTCCAGGGCTTTCTATTGTGCCAAAGAGCTTCTGGATAGTGAGGCCCAGTAAGTGAATGAAAACAACATCTCAAGTGTACGAGTAGAGCGGTCCAAATTATTTTCATCATTGAAAAACAATTGCATAAAAATACAATATTATTATCAACATGCCTCTTTTTTCTTAATTCAAGGCATGTTAAGACTTTACAACTTCTCTGTGAGGTGAGTAATTCATATATTCATTAATGACGTTTGCCTGTGGTTTTCCGGTGGAAATATGTTAATGTGATTATGAAAAATCTGAAAAGTAGTGATAGAGTGCATCTTCAAAATACCGAAATGCCCTTCCTTTTATTTTTTCTCACTTTCACACAATAGTCAGTTGAAGCCGATGAGAGGCTGATGACAGTGTGGACAGAGGTACCTGATATTTGTACTCTCCACAAAAATATCCACACTTTACTGGAGACCCGCTTAAAAGAATGGTAAGACGCCAAAGCATGTGCAGATGGTACCTATAACTGTTTATCATCCCCAAATTATGTCCATCTGTCATCATTTCATCTGTTTCCTATTTCACTCCATTCATCAGGGATCAGAATCAAGGTATTGCTGAAATCATCCTGGCAAAGAAGACAGAGTTTTCCATTTTCTCTTCTTACATCAGTCATTATGATGAAAAATTGAATTATCTGGAACACATACAAAGCACAGTAAGGATTTTTTTTTTTTCATTGATTGACAACACTAACAGAATCAAATCTATGCTTATTATTAGGCATATCCATCAACCAGCCACAATTGTTTAATGCAGCTGTTAAAACTGTACGGTGTGTTTTGTACTGTATGGTTACCTGTGAATGTTTATTTATTGTGCTTACTCGGATGGCATGTATTTGCATATTTCATAGCGTGTGTTTTATATCTCAGCTACTAGATGCAGTGACCCTGAAAAAGCAGTTCCTGCAGGTCATTGTGCGCATCCTACAGTACCGTATGTTGCTAACAGGTGACGTCTAAATATGTTTGTTTCTGTGATAAACATCCCTAATGTTTTAACTACTAATTTATGATTTTGTGTGATTCTTTAACGTTTCTTATTGCTTTAAAACAGACTACCTGAATAACCTCTCACCAGACTGCAGAGAGTTTGAAAATACACAAGGTAAAATGCATTACTCAAATTACTCAGGAAGCCATTTTGTTCCCTAATTTAGTTTTCATCAATTTTAAGAAATTGATGTTTGATTCTTATCTTGGCATGTCTGAAATCACAATGGAAACCTTTGGTCTTGTCTCTCAGTGTGTATAATTGATTTACTTAAGCAACCGCAAATCTCAGATCTTCAAGATAGTTTCACAAAAGACAAATGACCTTTGACCCCCATCGTGCATTTTCATTAATCTTCTTAAACAAGCCTTTCTGCATTATTTATATATGATGATCATTTATTTATGAGGTGCTGCTAAAAGAGAGTATCTGTTGGTAAGGGAGGTGTACTGTTATGTACTGCAGTGTGACGTACTATGCTTAATATACATTTATTTTAAAAAAATTTATATTGATTGTGTAATTATTGCATATGCAGTTTAAAAGGTAATTAAAATAAATGCAATATATATCCAATTCTATTTACAATAAATGTTGTATATGGCATCTCCAGCACTAATCACAGTAATCACATCTAACATAAATATATGTGTGTGTGATATGTGTATGGTATATATAAAAATTGTCTCACTTTTCTTTTTTTCTTTTTTTTTTTTTGGTCCCCATGAGGAAAACAGCTTATACATCATACAGAATGATGTTTTTATGAAAATGTAAAAGTGCAGTTTTCTGTGATGGGTAGGTTTAGGGGTAGGGATAGAATATACAGTTTGTACAGTATCATTATGTCAATGGAAAGTCCCCATAAAACATGGAAACCCATGTGTGTGTGTGTGTGTATGTGTGTTCTGTTAATATCTATTAATATAATAAAATGATATACAATATTTGCATAGTTTGAAAATGCCAATGTATTAAAATATTAAATCTCTACCTATTACTCTCTTGCCCCTTAGGTGCTTTGGTTGTGGTCTCAGATGTAGCTTATCATGCCAATGACAGCCTTAAAAATGGAGTGAGTATGTGTGTGTTGGCCTATGTGCTTGCAGAGAGTATAGATAAGGTTATATAAATATACGTGGAACCAAGTCTGTATGTGTATATGACGCCACTGTGACATGTAAGGGAATTTACCATGTTTTTTTCTCTCTGTCAGGCAGATCTCCTGCGTTTGGTCCACATTGAACACAGCGTTCTGGGTTTGACAGATCTCCTACAGCCTGGGAGAGTGAGAAATTCAATGGCTTACTGATCACATAACACCTTATACCTCTTATCCTATCAAATTTAGTTGGTTTATGAAATTGTTTCAAAAAAACAATTATTCAGTAATGGTGAGTAAGGTTGTCTATCTGTATCTTTGCCATAGGTGTTTGTGAAAGAGGGCACCCTGATGAAGGTCAGCAGAAAGTGCAAGCAGCCACGTCACCTTTTCTTGGTATGCGATTTGATTTACCCACAATATTTTTGCAACTTGATTATCAATGATTCAAATATTTTTGCAACTACAACTGAAAATCTTCTCTGTCATTTGGTTTTATATATCACTTTTGTTTGCTGAGATGAGATTGTGAGTGTTGAGCACATAAGACACATGGTTGCTTTCTCTCTGCATAGTCTCTAGTGTCTCTCCTTTGTATTTGTGAGCTATTTTACTTGTTTTTAGAGTTTCCTGGCAGGATGTTGTTCTGTGTGTGTTTATGTCTAAATGTGCTATTGTTTTTGCCATGCTGCTCTCACCCCAGAATAAGTCTGTGGGAACGGGGACAGAGCGATCTGTTTAGATAACAGAACATAGGGTGACAGGATGGACGTGAGATGGGCTGTCAGAAATACTCGAGGCTTTTAAACCAGACGGACAGTTGTGCCATGAGACGGGCATGTGGCCCCCAGAGTGATGAACTTGAATATCCCTCATGTTTTATTACTTGATGTAGGAGACAGTCTGTGGCATATCGTAGTTTCTTATGCACCATTGATTAACATTTCAGAAGACAAAATATGCTGCCTTATCAGATAGAATCTGATGGTAAGACGGCACATCTGAGTCCAATGTTTGCACAACATCCTGTCTGCAAAGATGAAATTTGGTTGTGTTTAGCAGTATAGTTATTTTCTTTACTGCCTATTATAACCAACAGTCCTGTGCACATGATTTGGTATTTGTTGGAAAGAATAAAAATGGCATCAGACTGAGTAATTAATGAATAATGGTTCTATTTCACAGAGGAATACAGTAAGTATTCTAGTCAGTGATTATTCGCTTTGTTATATCACAACTTGAATGCACGTTTGAATTTGTTCTAGATTATTATGTTATCATACCTTGGAAGCTGGCCTGAAATCAGCTGCCTTAATACAAACACACTGCCTGTGTAGTCACTGACCAAAACCGACATCATAGTGCTGTCTTGTGGTGAAAATTTGTTACTGCGACCAACTCA
This sequence comes from Abramis brama, assembly GCF_963993115.1. NCBI lineage: Eukaryota > Metazoa > Chordata > Actinopteri > Cypriniformes > Leuciscidae > Abramis > Abramis brama. Next base: position 10,892,039 of record NC_139973.1, on the reverse strand, counting down.
TATTAACTGTTGTGGTATGCAAATAACAAAATGATCAAGTAATTATTTGTGCTTGTATGTTACATGTATGTTGTGTAAGTTATATTTCTAAGCCTTAACATTTTACCTTTTCAGATGAATGACGTAATGCTTTACACATATCCTCAGCAAGATGGCAAATTCAGACTCATCAACAGATTACCATTGGCAGGGATGGAGGTATGAATGTTCACAATTATGGAAACTTCTACTGTTTATTCTTGCATGATGGTTCTTGGAAATCTTTTTTTTTTTTTTTTTTTCATAGGCATAACACTAATGCAGCATTTTTAGTGCCCAAGATGCTAATTATAAGCAGTGTTGTTATTTTTAACTAAAACTGTTAGAAATAATTTTCATAAATTGAAATGGAGCTGAAATAAAATGAAATATAAATATTATATGAAAATAAAAAATTAAACTTGCTAGATTAAAACTTGAAAATTGACAATGAAAATTTTGAAAATGTTGCCATGGCAACTAACTGAAACAAAATAAGATTAATACAATTACTAAAATAAAACAAATTGAAATATAAACAAATTAAAGCTAAATAGAAATAGTTTTAAAAACTAATAAAATGACAAAATTACTAAAACTTAACTCACAATTAAATAAATAAAAAAAAGTGAAAAATAAAAGCTTATTCAAAATATTAATAAATACTACAATAGCATATAAATAGTACCAAAATAACACTGATTATAAGTATGTATGTAAAGCATTATTTAAATAGTACCTTATAGCACTATGAATATTTTTTATTATATAATAGTATTGTCACGATCTGTGTGTTTAGTTTCGCTTTCATGGACTTTTACTTTGCATTCGTCAGTCACCTGTTTCCTATTTTTCCATTGTTCCTAGTTTCCCGCCAATCGTTAGTTGTCATGGACACTCATTAATCATCACATCTGTTTGTCATTGTCTCATCACCACAATTATAATATTATAATAATTAAAGGTCTAAAAGATTAATAATAAAAAATGCTTAAAAGAAAACAAGATGAAAATACAGAACTAAAAGAATGAGGAAAAAATGCATAAAAAAATAAGAGAATAAATTTAAATTAAAATGCATAAAACATGGCAGATCGTTTTCTTCATCATATTATAGTTTGCTTTTCTTATACGTTTAAAAAAGTTCCTATATATATTTTATTTGTTTATTTGTGTTTATATTTTCCTTATATTTTCCTTCTCTCATTTTGGCCTTTCCTCTTATATAATCTTAATTTCCTATTTATTTTTCTTACTTTTGAGCTCCATAAATGATCTGAACCACAGACAGGGAGTGAATTATAATTATTAAACCTTTCTCACTCTTGTCTTTCAGGTCAGCAAGCCACCTATAGAGAACGCTCAGAGTGCACTGAAGATAGAAGTGAAAGATATAAGCATCACTTTGTCTGCCAGGCAAGTGAAATACACTCACTCACTCACCAAAGCATGCATGTGTATGTGTTCAGCATGACTGATGCATGTGTTCCCGTGTGCAGCTCCTGCATCGAACGGGACAGTTGGTTTGTTACACTGAATCGGACATTGGTGGATCTTGGCCCAGCATCAGGAGACGTAGTGGACTGTTTTGAGGTGAGGAAGCTTTATAGACAGTATGAAAAAATGTCAACGTGACACCTGAAAGAGTTGACATTTTGTTTCCTGTTTTCAATTTGTCTTGTGTTTTAGTTAGTGGAGGGTCCAGAGATGTGTCTCGGTGAGAACGCTCCTCCCCTGTTGTCTGTTTCCCAGGTGACCGTTTGCATGAACTGTCCCACACATTTCAGCCTCACAAACAGACGACATCACTGCCATGCCTGTGGCAAGGTACAAATGCATACAGAGATACTTAGGTTGAACTTTATTTCGATGGTCCACTTTAGACATTCTAAGTTACTTTGCATCTACATGTCAATCAACTCTCATTTGAGTATTAGTAGACTGTAGTAGACTGTTAGGTTAGGGTTCAGGTAAGTAGAATATGTTGACATGTAGTTGCAAAGTTACTTATAGTTAGTAGAATGTTTGTTGGGGGAGCATCAAAATAAAGTGTCAGCAGATATTAAGCAGAAAGTCTACTAATACTCTAATGAGAGTTAGTTGATATGTTGTTGCAATGCTACTTATAGTTAGTAGAATGTCTAAAGTGGACCATTGGAATAAAGTGTTACCCATACTTACATAGAGTACCACTTACAAGCTCTGTTAATTCTGGTTTTCCTATCTTATCTTGTAGGTTGTTTGCAGAGATTGTTGCAGGAACAAATTCCCCCTCAAATACATGAAGAACAGACGTGCCAAAGTGTGTGATTATTGTTACACTGAACTGCGTAAGAATGGTACAACCGCAATATCTTTGATTTAATTTCAAAAAGTTTTATCAATTAAACCTAGTTATGCTTGACTCTCATATGTGTGTGCATCTGTTTGAAAGATGTCGCCGCAATAACGGAGAGCTCCAGTCGACCGCTCTCTGCTGTCTTCCAAAACATTCATCCTTCAAGTCTGTGGAAGAGCCGCAGAGGCCATTTATCTTTCAACCAGGTATCTCATAACCTCTGGATTCATATCTATATCGAAAAAATACCTAAATATTTGTTTGCACTCTCAGTAGATCATATTTCACACTGATCTAACGTAATAAATCTCAATTGTTTGATTACAAGACATTTTTCACATCTACTGTATAATTGGCATGGTTATGATGCTCTTAGTTGTCATTTGTCATGTAGTAAGTCACTTTAGTAAGAAAGTGTCTGCTAAGAACATATTTAATGCAGTGTGTCTTGAGTTTGGAGCCCAAGGAGTATAAGTGCTATTAAAATTTGCACTTATGACCCTTTGCCTTGCAGCTCTTGAAGATGACTCTCATAATTAAATATACCCTTTAAATTCACCCAAAAATCAAAAGGGCAAATATATATATACAACATAAAGAAAATTCAATATTATTTAAGACTATTAAGATTTTTGCCATTGCATTATTTTTTATAGCAATTAAACCCCCCATCCCTATTCTTATTATGTTTATGCAACTCGTGTGTGTATATATATATTTTATATATATATATATATATATATATACATATATATACATATATATATATATATATATATATATATACATATATATATATATATATATATATATATATATATATATATATATATACAGTATATATCATAAAATTAAAACGTATAAAATATCGTAAAAATGAATTTTTTAAATGTCATCATTTTAAAAAAAAACAACCAAACACTTATTTGTGTGTGTGTATATATATATATATATATATATATATAGACAAAGAAGTGTTTGGTTATTTTTATTTTAAAATAATGCTATTTTAAATTTTTACGATTTAATTATTAGCTTTTTACCAAATCACGAACCCCCCGGAGTGCCCTCACAAACCTCCAGGGATTCACAGTTTGGGAACAGGGTTATTATGGTTGACAAACTAAAACTTGTAAAACATTTTTTAATAATTGATATGAGGCTGAAATAGAATTAACTATACATCTTAGCTGTATTGTAAATAATACTGCAATAACACTGTTAAAACTCTTGTGTAATGCATGAAAATCAGTTTTGTAATGAGATCTATGAATACATTTAATTTAAATAATATATAATATTTTTTTTTTAAACATTTTTAAATGAAATTTTCTTTATTTTTTGTTTATTTTCCTTTAAATTTGGGGTGAACTATGAAACATTAATATATTATCATGTGTTGTTGCCAAGGTGACAGGGTCTGAGGGCATGATGAGTGGAACGCTGCAGAGGTGCAAGAACAGCAAGAGAAGTTGGAGAAGCCTGTGGTTCCTCCTAAAAGATAAAGTTCTCTACACATATCCACAGCCTGAGGTACTGCACACAGTCACGTTTTTGCACACATTAACTTGCAACATGCAGTTTCTAATCTCTCCCTTGTGTCTTTTTCTCATATATAAGGAGAGGGTGGCATGTGAGACCCTTCCCCTGCTGGGTTTCTCTGTGAGGCCGGAGGTTGAAGGGGAAAGCAGCATGTTTCAGCTGTACCACAATAGCACTCTCTTCTATACTTTCAGAGCCCAGGACAGTAACACTGCGCTGAGGTTAAAACACATAAACTTTACATTCACAGTACATTTATATAAAAATGTATATGATATATAAAAATGAATAATGTTTATATGTGTACTACCATTTAAAATGTTTGGAGTCAGTAGGATTTTTTTAAGGAAATGAATAATTTTCTTCAGCATTAAATTGAACAAAAGTGACAGTAAAGATATTTATATTGTTACTGAAGAATTCTATTTCAAAAATATATATATCACGGTTTCCACAAAAAATATTAGGCAGCACAACTGTTTTCAACATTGATAATAATAAGAAATGTTTTTTGAGCAGCAAATCAGCACAATATAATGATTTCTGAAGGATCATGTGACTGAAGACTGGAGTAATGATGCTGAAAATTCAGCTTCGCCATCACAGGAATAAAAAACATTTAAAAATATATATTAAAATAGAAAACAGTACTTTTAAATTGTAATAATATTTCACAGTATTAATGTTTTTACTGTATTTTTGATCAAATGAATGCAGCCTTGTTTAGCATAAGAGACTTCTTTGTAAAACATACATACATACTTAACATATGTTAAGTTCTACTATTATATAATGTGAAAAATTCTGTTCTGTTCTAGGTGGGTCAACGCCATGGAAGAAGCTACAGTTCTGTAGCATCAGTCGTCCTCGTTGTGTCGTCTTCTCATATCAGCAATTAAATCTGTTATTGATCATTCAAGAGCAATGCATTTGCACGTCATGCTCAAAAATCACTACCCAGTGTGACTGGGAGCGCAATCAACCATCCCTACGCTAACGTGACGCAACACATGTATTTTTGGAATGCCAAGGGAACAAAATGCTCACACTCAGACGTTTATTTTATGCCAAATGCTTCTTCCAAAGACCTCGTTGAGCTGTGGACACACTATAAATGGCACTTCCAGCTGTCATCTAGATGAGAATATCTAGATGAGAACTAGTGATATGTTGCTTAACTTAACCAACAGTTTCATTATACAATGAAATATATTATGTAATATCCCAGATCACTCAAATATATTAGGACAATTTCTATAGATGGGAACTGGTGTGAATTTGAGCATCTTATGTTCAATCAGTCTTTTGGACAATGGCATCTACAGACAACCAGTGGGAGTAATTTTGGACCGATAGTTAGTATCTAGCAAGCAACAGAGCTGGAATTCTTGTTGCACTTGATGAGGATGCAATGTTTAATTTACTTACCTTTTGTCCAATTTGCCATTCTGTTCACTTGGAATGTCATGTTTTGTCATCTTCAATATGAGGGCTTAATGTATATTTATGAGGAATGTATAAGTAGTTTGTCAGATGAATTAACTGTTATTTTATAATTTGAATAAACATTATTTGAGTGTAGTGCATTGTGTTCACACTGAGTTATCAAACCCCACTAGTGCCTCAACTTCAGTGTTTTCTTCTTTTCCTCTTTTTGCGTATGAAAATTTGCTTCCTTCATGCGGTTATGCATATAATACCTATAACCTCTATTGGGTTGACCAATGCTGAAATCAAACTGTTAACAATATGGTAGTCATGCATGTATGATTTCCTAAATGGTTAATTTCATTCAGTTCAGTTCTGTCCTATTCAAATGTTTTTGTGTAGTTTTTTTTTTTTTTTTTTTTACAATGCAAATCATTCTAATTCAGAGGAGGAACCAAGAGTTTATGTTTAGCTCTATAACTTTTATTAAGACCCCTCTGTGTTTCTAAGTTTTATTTCCAATGATAGGCAGATTGAGTCCACAGAGAGTGAATTTTAGAGATGCGATTCTGTGATTAAGTATCTTCAACTCAGTAATTAAAGAGTGTATTACAGATTGAGACTGTGTGTGAGGGATATGAAGAAAAAGGGAGGGGTAACGTTGCCCTGCTTCCACGTCCCCAGGAGACAATGTGACCCAGAACAGAGTGAGAGTGTTTTCTGGAGTACCTGAAAGTTACGGACACCTTGTCCCAAATAAGAGACACATTCATCATTTTACCTTCCTCTCTCTTTTCTTTTGTATTTTCTTATTCTCCCAAGTCACTCTGATCTCAAGCTATTCCTTGTCTATTCTGCCTATCACATTCTGCCTCACATGCTCCCCTTTTTTCTTTTCTGAAAGCATATACAGTAAGACTGCGTATGTGTGTGTGTATAATATATATTATATGTGTATGTATAAATGTATATGTGTAACAAAGTTGTGGCCTAATGGTAAGAGAGTCAGACTTGTAACCCGAAGGTCACGGGTTCAATTCTCAATACTGGCAGGAAACTACTGAGGTGCCCTTAAGCAAGGCACATAACCGCCAATTGCTTCCCGGGTGCCGCAGTGAATGACTGCCCACTGCTCTGTGTGTGTGTGTGTGTCCACAGTTTGTAGTGTGTGTTCACTACTCTAATGTGTGTGCACTAACTTGGATGGGTTAAATGCAGAGGACAAATTCTGAGCATTATCATACTTGGCCTTCATGTCACTTCACTTCCCTTATATAGAGAGAAGTGGAACATATACAGTATACGTATATAATGTTCCTACTTGAGCTAACAATATACGATATAGGCCTACACTTATATGCAAAATCTTCCATCAATTAATCATTGTTCCTTCTTGTTAGATATGCATCTACATAATCAGAAATTCTAAAGGAGAAATAATCTCCTTATTATTTCAAATAAATGTGTCCAGCATAGCAATTGGCAAGGTTTTTTAATTGCATTGCACATTAGATGGATGGAACCAGGTTGGATCCAAGGTTGCTTGTTTAGATGAAAGAAAGAGCACCAAGTGGCGCTCACTGTGCAGAGCCAAATGACGTCCAGCTCCCCCTCTCTAGGCGTCATGGGTTGAGCTTGACCTAGTCCAGCTCCAAATCTGTGGATCTAATGGGTTGAGGGATAGAGTTATGGGTAGGGTTAGGGTGTGGTTGGACCTTCTAGCTACATGTGTTAAGTCAGCATAAAATACATTTTTACTTTATTTGAAACAAAATTGAACAAAAAAACAGGACTTTTGAAAAATTGTATACATTGACAACTTATTGGATTGTGAAAAATAGGAATTCCATAATGCAATGGATCTGCAGTTGGGCGTGGTCTGTCAGGTTGAGGGGAGGGGCTTGATGATGTAAGCCGTAAAGAAAAGTCTCAGAGGGAAAGATTACAAACACAGCATTAAGAACGAAAATAAAGTCAATTTTGATTTCATAATTTAAAGGTCTCATTGAACCAGCTATGCATTTAAGAACTTTCATTAAAACATATTTAAAAGAAAGAAACTGAAAGAAATGAAATGCCTTGTTAAAGACAAAAATTATTAAGGGTGGTGCTGGATGGTTAAAGCTTGTAACCTATACCTTTCTAGTAGTGGACTATCTATACTCACTCACTCCAATTTGAGGGGATGGTGCTTTCACACAGCCCTAAGTAGGCTTCAAAGTACTTGACTGCACTGAATTAATGATAATTAGTTGTACTTTGATTATTACTGTTATAATGTCTGTGATATGTGTGATAATTACTCTTAATTAGACTGCTTGTATAGCCCAACCCACTTCACCTTTCTCACTGAGAGACCTATAATTAAACAAAGTCGACTTAATTTGCCTACATTGGCATAGTGAAATGTCTCTTGTACACTCCCGAGCAAAAAAAGGGCCACACCCAAAATGGCTATTATGAAGCCATTAACATTAAGTGGAACAACACTAACTTTTTTCCCCACACGGCTTAAACATTTAAAGAAAACAAAAGGGAAGGCTATCCCATGCTAAGTTACTTTATCTACAGTATTTGTGCAATTCTTGCTAATTTTCTGACCAGTGATTTGTGATTAAAATGGTTAAGACCATTAAAAGACAACTAAATATAATTTGCCAATTTTGGATTGGCCCATTTTTTTGCCCATGAGTGTAGATAAATGAATTTTAAAGGTAAACAGTTGTGTGTATTGTAAAACAGTTGCATCGTTTTAGGTCATAAAATAGATTAAAGATAGATCATCATGGATGTAATGGTCAGATGTTAGACATATTACAGAATACCAGTTTTTAGTCTTTCATATTTCTAGACCAAGAAGATCTGACTGAAGAGTGATTGAGAGGCCGTAAGAGCCATATATGTTTCTTTAGCTGTGGAATAAATAATTGTGTGCATTAAGTAATTGGTAAATAATTATGAGTAAACAATTTTATGTGTAATATAATATTTAATATTGACAATGATGTCATTTCCGGCAATGAAGTTCAAGAAGTTATTGGATACGGGATGTTATTCGAGTACAAATCACGCTCACCCATGAAGAAGAAGCAACAAAGATGAGAATTTAGGCGGATTGCTATCACAGAGACACAGAAAATGTGGGTATGAGTGTATGATTGTGTGGCAGTGTCACAGTGACATTGTCATGACACTTTTGGGTCTTTTAAGTGCCTTATGTTCCTCTGCATTGCAGCAGAGTGATAAAGAGAGGGGGAGGAAAAGATCCCTCTATTTTTCTTATAATAGATAAAAGCATTGTGTGTTCTTTTAATTGATCTAAATTACCCAGTCAGTGCACATGGACACACACACACACACACACACACACACACACACACACACACACACACACACACACACACACAGGAAATAAACTTATCTCTAAAAAATATTTATTTTTTTAAACTTTCTTAATATTTCCACTTCCCTTTTATTTGGGTTAATTTATCTAACATTACATGTGTAATTCCACCAAAAATGTTACAAGTACTTTGTAAAATACTATCTTTGGTGTGTGGTGAGAAGAGGAAGACATGTGGCTTCTGTTTTACTGCTGGAAACTGACATATAAGGCATCACTTATGTGTTTATAGAGTATGTGTGTGTATATTTGTGTGTGAGAGAGAGAGTGTGTAAGATGCAAAGTTTATGTAGCAATGTAAACTTCTCTCTAACGGACCCGTACACTAACTAATTCATCCATGTACTTTGTTAGGCTGTTTATCTAATGTTCTTTTCACAAGCAAAGATAACAAAGACAAATGATTAAATATCATCTGTTGCTGTGGTTATTTCAAACATAAAAATAAACCATTTATCTGTAGATCAGCCAAGGAGTAGCAAAACAGCCCCTTCACCACCTCCAATTCTGCACCAGATATATACACACAAATGCTCTGCAACATACTGTTGTTTCTTTGCTTTTTGAAATTCTCACCCACACACTTAAATCTAGGACATACACTCCACAGCACTGCGGACCAAGAGGAGGAAAGCAGGACAAGACTGCAAGCACACGCGCACACACACAGACAGAGAAGGATGTAGATGTTCACATTTTGTGTCCTTCACGCCCACATTTATCTGAACTTTCAGCATCTAGATAATATTCCATGGACACATATAGAAACCAGATGCATGGTCTGTTCCTCATCTCAATGCCTCTTGAGTAAACTATCTAAATCAGCAGCAACGCATCACTTCTCCTCTCTGCATTTGTGTCTGTGGACATGATGTTGGCGTATGTGGCAAGCTGTTTTAAAATGTATTCATTAAAAACAACTAGCATCTATTTTTATGTTACTGGGCCTACTTAGTTTTAATCAGGCAGGTATGACGTCAGAACCCAGAAGACTAATTCGCCGCTGGTTCCTTCGAGATTTTCCTATAGGGGTTTTTTGATTTACATGTAAAATAAAGCCTGGTTTACATACACCCACAGCGAAAATGCAAATTTTTAAGCAGTTATGTTCAGTTTTTTAAATGTGTAGCAGTTTGGGGTGTAAGTGTTGTGCTTGTGCAGTGTATGTTACAGAACAAAATGTAAAAATATTGTTATTTTTACCCCAGTTTTTTTACATAAATTGAATTATAAAACCCCATATGAAAATCTCAAAGGCACCAGTGGCAAATTATTTTTCAGGGTTCTGAGGTAGGGGGCACTATTTATTCTTTATTTCCTTTATTGATTTATTTAAAGGAACTAAAAAATGTAAGAATTTAAAGCGGCGCTATGCAGTTTTGCCAATTTCTTCGCTGTTTTCTCGCTTTTTGCTCGCGAGTTTCTCTATAGAGCTCCCCCTACAGCTTCGGAATAGATATTTGACAACACTGTTGTCAAAACTCGTTGGTGACTCCCTCCCCTCCCATCTTCTCCCTCTGGTCATGTGCATTTGTTTTCAAAGAAGCTGACGAACACACTGAGCCATGTCCACTGAGGTATGTATGATATGCAGAAGGCTAGCATATAAATGTTTAGATAGTGTATGTGTGCAGTGCCGTAAAGCAATTCATTACATCGCGAGACCTGATATCACGGCCCGCCGGCCCAAAGTTGCAAGGGTGGTTTTTCCACTCACAGGCGCTAGGGGGGTGCGAGAAGACCACCATTCAACCCGAAAAAAAGTCATATAACCATTCCAATGACTCTGAAGCTGTTCAGTTAAGGTAAATTAAGCTAAAAAAAACTGCATAGTTCCCCTTTAAAGGGAATAAAGAAAAAGAAAAGAAAATATTAGAAACATAATAATTTATTGTAATGTTTATTACAATATAATATTTTTATTTTACGATTACGATTAAATACATTAAAAACGATTGTTATTTTTTTATTTCTTATGCATGATTATTTCAATTCCTTTTCTGTAAAGCACTTTGAATTACCATTGTGTATGAAGTGTGCTATGTAAACAAACTTGCCTTGCCTTTATGTACACTTCACTCTTACCTAGTTTGTTTAATATGCCGGCTCACGTTCAGCTTCTGTAAACAGGAAAGCAGACTTTTTAAAAAAAAAAATTGACTGGACATCTTAATCATTTTGACATTGGCGAGGACTGTTAGAAAGCTGAAGCAGACCATCCTAAAAAAATTACTTTTAAAACTTCATCCTAACAAACACTGAGAATAGTGCATAATTTAACAGCATCAGCATCAAGAAAATCAAATATTGTCCCCATAAGGGTCAATGATGGTTTGGGGGGCCCTGCTAAAAACGAAATAAATGAAAAGAATAAATGTTTAAATGGCTTGCCATAAGCATACAATCAATGGGGCATCTAGAGGTACACCGCCAGTGCCTCCGCAAAGAGGTCACTCACATACACACTGGCCATACAGGCTCTATAAACACACCTGTGCTCTCTCTGTTCAGTGCAATGGTTTATTATACAGGCATCTGAGAGCGCGCGCTTGAGCCAGAAGAGGGATCGCGCGAAGAAAGAGAGCACCTGTGCGACGTCACTCCGCCCTACTTTACTCAGAACTCCACGAGCGATTTGTACTTCCTCAAACGAAAACTCAATCATCGAAGAAAGCAGGCGCCTCAGAGAAAAGTCCGTTTCTTCCAGTGGAAAGGTAAGAAGTTACACATCACTTCTTGGGTTTTTGATCGAATATTGCTTGGTCGTGTCAGAACTTTTGGAATGTTGCATTTTAGAGTGTTTGACTCATTTTCTTCGCTGTTTTTTTTCCGACTGATGCGCTGAACTGATTCGAGCGCCGCGCGCAGAGGCAGTCTGTGGGTTTTGCACATACATCAGACCTCAATCCCTCTCTTACTCAGTGTTTTTTATGCCATTATGTTTCTCAAAACACATTAAACACATATTTAGGCTATTAGAATGAAATGAAAAGGGCGCAGTGCAAACCGCAGTTTCAGTCAACACTGTCATTTATGCTGCTGTCTACTGGACCTTGACAGAATCGTTTTTTTTCCGCACTTTGTGTTGCTATACAACAACTCTACGTAGTTGAAAAGGCAATAGAGGTTGTGTCTCAACCTAGTGACCTACCTAGAGAGCATTTTAGCTGTATATTAGCTGTTGATATCCAAAAAATGCTGCTCGCGCCTGTGGTGTAGACTACTGGCATTAGATAGTTTGTTACACAAAACCGTTAGTAACATTTTATTATTAGTGAATTGTAACTTTTCTCTTATTCATAGTCCATAAATAGCCCCAATTGATGACATTGAGGGGGTCTAAAATGCCACTGACACGCTTCTCTTCAAAATATCAATGATTATTGATCTAATATACAAAACAGATGGAGCGTGGTTCTAGTTGAGATGACTAAGTGTGTGTGTTGGGGCATGGTGGAATTTGATTGTTACTGTTTTTAGTTAAAGGTTTTTACTGTTAATGGGAGGTGTTTTAGTTGTGGGTGATTTGTGGGCAGATTTCATCTCTGTTATATTTCCTTTTAATATTAACTGTGGATCCCTACACTTGCATGTGATGACGTGATAACTGTTTGCAGTGGAGACACACATCCTGCTGTGGTTGAACAGTTTACACCATACTACTCTTTCATTCTGTTCATGGGTGTCGATAGTTCCTTCCTGTCCCTTATATTAAATGGTGTGTGTATGACTGTGGACATAGGCTAAGTGATGAAACCTGCTGCTCCTGTTGACATCAATGTTAACTAAATTAACATAAAGACGCAAGAAAGATTATGTGAAGTACATTCTTAGATTATGTATTTCATGCACTTTAAATCAACTAGTTACAGTGATTTTGGTAATACATTGATAATTTCATCAGATGGTCTGTGAAAGATAGACACAGTGTGAAGAGGTTTCGTTATGCTTTACTTTATGTGCAACAAGATTTCTGCTATGCGGTTGCTATTCTGATTGCAGTATGGGTTCTACGGTGTTCTGGCTGGTTTACTGGCAGGGTGCGAATTACACAATGGCCTTCGGGAGGGGGAGGGGGGGCTAAGAGAGTTGGGGGGGGATAACTCACAAATACATATATATTTATATATGTATTAGGGATGTAACAGTACATAGAAGTCACAGTTCGTTACGTAGCGTTACCTCGGTTTTGGGGTCATGGTTCGATACGAGTTCGGTACAACAGGAAAAAGCAACAAATGCTAGGTTTCTTTTTATTTATTTTGAACAGAAAGTAGTGCAAATTATAGTTTGATCCACCTAGCGGTATTTAGTCCCCCCTGAGGTAGTTATACTTTATGTATGTAAAACGTATGTTATACTGAATTGTTTGCTTGTCTTATTTATATTGTATATCTTCTTATACTTTTATAATGGATATTGATAATTAAAACTGACATTTAACAAAAAGTTGTCATTTCATTTATTATACATGTACATATGTGTACAAAAAACAATAATCAGATAAGATAATCAGAGTACATAAGCACATATTGCCTGAACTATTGAGAGAGAGAGAAAAAAAATTCATATGAAAAAAAGAAAAGAAAATGAAAAGAGGCAGGGTGGTGTACATATTTAATTTTATTGTAAATACACACAGATAACTGGAAGAGCCAGAGCGAGTGACGTTATCAAGAACGCTGCTGTACCATTTGCAGAATTACTGAACCTGCGTCCTCCCGTTCTACTCCTGAGTCGAACTTCGCAAGTCCCAACATGGTGCACTTGGTATTGAGAACACCCTTGTTTTGGTTTGGTCTCTTCTTCTGCTCTTTTTTTTTTTTTTCTGTTGTGGCGGTTTGCAAACAGCATTGCATTACTGCACATGCCCCCTTCTGGATTGAAGTGTGGATCGCCTGTTGCCTGACTGGATGCACCAGACCGTGACGATTCGGGGCGAATTAATGTACCGTTACACCCCTTTTATTTATATATATATATATATATATATATATATATATATATATATATATATATATATATATATATATATATATATACACCATTATTAGTAATGAATGCAACTTTTGACAGATAAACTGTGCACTCCTATTTCAGTGTTGTTGTTGTTGAGTATATTTTCAGCTAACTGTTTGATTCATGCATTCAGATTAACAGCATTAAAGAGGGCAAATGTTATCATTGATTCCACTGAACTGTGTATATCCGTTTTAAACACATTATGTTCTTCGTCCATGCAATAAATGCACGTCCTGATTCTGAATGAGTGCGGTTTTTATAGCATTAATTCAACTGCTCAGGTAATGTTAATGGTATGACCCAAGTTTCATATTACGGGGAGACTAATTTTCTTTCAGGATTTTTTTTTCTAGGTGGACTATCCCTTTATGTTTAATAGCCTACTTATAGGATTAGTAGTTTGTTGCAGTAGTACTGGTGATTCATACCTAACAAAGCCTTGCACACACAAGTTTACACACTTCTAACACCCTTACAATTGTTTCAGCTCCTGTTATAGATTGTCATAAGGTTTAAGAGTACAAACACTCTTAAATACTTATTTTAACTCTGTTATGTGTCAATTATTTTCAGAAAAGCACATGGAGCCTGTTACCACATTTGCCTACCCATCATCCCACCCTCACTATCTTCTCTATATTGCTCTAATTTTCACACTTATGCTTACACAGGAGCACAGACTTGTTGCTCAGGCTCTTCTAGTCTTTTTTAGCTGAAGAATCAGACATTGACAGGATTCATTATGTGTGTGTGTGTGAATCGGAGAGACTGATGTTTCAGAATTGATTTTGTACTGTGCTGCTAGCTTATGTTATCGACACAGGCTTCCACACAACTGATTCGCTAGCACACACACAAGTGCAGATTTAGGTTTTTTAGATTGAGATGCTGCAACTTGTTTGAATGTTTCTGTGCTGGTTTCTGACATGTTTCAACACGTACGCTTCCTAATTTAACTAAAGCAGAAATGTGTGTTTGTGTGAATATGGGTGTGTTGACTGATCAAATTTCTCTCTCCCTGTCTTTCTTTTTCTTATACACTCTGTAGTAAAACGGTCTAAAGTCCAGTGAACAACCGGCAAGTTTGTTATGAAGCTTCAATGTTGCAGTCACAGCCAGACTCATGTCATTGGCTTTCAATAGAAGTGGGTGGAGTCCTGACATTATACAACCAATCAATTTTAGTCTCAGTTATTACCATAACCTATAAACCTCATCTGGGTCATGTTCCAAATGTTTTGATGCACAATAAAGCAAGATAATGTAATAAAAGGGATAACCATGTTACAGATTACCAGGAGCCCTTTTTCTACATGGTCCTGTTGCATGATAATTAAACTAAGAAACCTTAGCAAAAAGGTTTAATTTGCAATTAAATATTTTTATTTAATCATATTTATTGGGATTGGATTTAAAGCGCTTGAGTAAATACAGATCTAACTTCATCTTTATTCCTAAAACATCTTCTGATGAATGCCTGCATTTCCCCGTCAATGTCTATTTGGTACTTGGCCACCCATTCACAGTGAGGTAATAAGAAGGAAGTAGAATACTTTTACTCCTAAACTCTGGAAATACTAACGAGAAGAGTTAAAATGCAATAGTTTTGGTTCTGTGTAGAACCTGTCACTCTGCATTTCCTTCTGAAGAATCCCAGTGTTTGGAACTGCAGTTCAAGTTTGTTTTTGTTTCATGGTCACTGTCATCATGTCAGTCTGATCATTTCAGCATGGATTGTTTTCTGAACCAAAAAGAGACCAACAGAGCGGTAGCAAATCCACTGCTCTTGAGAAAATACAGCAAAGCACTCAATCTCGTTTACATAGAAGCCTTAAAGGCGCAGCAGAAAAAATGGCCCGCTTAATGCTACAGGTCAGAAGAGGGTGGATGACTATATATTTTTGATGCGAATTGATAACGAAACTTAAGTAACATAACAAAGTATCATGAAACTACTAAGAGAACAATAGAGCTACTATTACATTTAATGATAGAACAGAGAAATGAACACCAAGATCCCTAATAATGAGAATACACCATTTCCTCTGCAGGCACATGTGCTAGCATAAACAATGTATAGCCTCCTGTTTATGACTAAATATAATTACAACATAATGATATAAGTTCTAAATTGATAATGAAGTAATATTTTTGTTTTGATTTCTATATTCCTATATGCAGTAATGCTGATGTATTTCTTTCTGATTAAAATCATAAGAATTTTGGATGTCTGTGTCTTTTTTTAGGCTGTGCCTGAGGGGTTGCCATGGCCCCTTTCCTGAGAATTGTGTTTAATGCCTATGATCTTGGCACATTCTCGCCAATGGCTGAGGCACCATTCTGTGCCGTCAAAATGAAGGAAGCTCTCAGCACTGGTGAGTAAATGTGTGCATGCTTGTGTGTGTAATGGGGGTTTCAAGTGCATTGCTATGTTTGGAATGGCATGTTGCCATGCTTCTTGTTCTGTTTTTGAATTATACTCTGTGTACATGGAACAACATGTAAATCCTCCATCTGCATAGAACTGAATTACCCATTTCATTCTGCCAAATGAGTTGTTTAGAACGGAGCACAATGCACAAAATATTGTTTCCCACAGTGCAATGAACCCTGACTTGACCTTCATTTCCATGTGACTGAAAGCAATATCACTTGCAATTTTTAATATATTTTTTCTGGCTGATTTTCAAAACTAGCAAAAAAATATTTTATACTTATTTAAAAAAAAATGTTTATTGCTGCCTTTTGCATACTGCTTCACATACTTTTTAAAAATAGTTTGCAGTATACTGTGAAGTATACTAGTATTTCATTCCAAACATTTCCCAATGGTTTATGCTGGATCACAAAAATATGCCCTTTTCCTTTTAAGAACGAGGCAAAACGTTGATCCAGAAGAAGCCCACCATGTATCCTGCTTGGCGATCCAGTTTTGATGCACATATTTATGAGGGACGTGTCATACAAATACTACTCATGAAAACTGCAGAAGAACCTTTAGCAGATGTTACTGTGGGTGTGTCTGTGTTGGCAGAAAGATGCAAGAAGGCAAACGGACGTGCAGAATTTTGGGTATGAGGTTATGTCTATGCATTGTCATGTAGTGTCAATGTTTGCATTTTCACAGGTAATGTTATAAAGTCTCGCTTCATTTTCAGGTTGATTTGCAGCCTTCAGGGAAAGTTATGATGTCTGTACAGTTCTTTTTGGAGGATTTAGATACAGGTAAGGCATACTCTCTCAAATAAGCACTCAATCTCTCTTCTCTCTTCCAGTGATTTAATAGTGCTTATACTGACTGCATCTTATCATTTGGCAACAAACTAAATACAATATGAATTGCATTTCCAAATAAGAACTAAAAGAACCATTAACTTGAGACTGGATTGCTGCTCTCATAAATTTTATTCATTTAAAGCCCTGGGCTACGTTTAAGTCCACTTTTAGACATACATTCGCGCACTTCCCTGTGCACTTCTCCTCGGGGGAATCCCCGCCCCCATTCAAGTGGGCAAGGAAGTATATTTGGACAGACCCTCGACCCCTTGATTTTGACTGAGTCTACTTAATATGTACACTTCAGGCAGATCCATAGACCACAATGCAACACGATTGTGATGTCACAGCAGGTCGCGCTTAATTTACCCCCACCCCACACAACTCTAGTGTTTGATATTGGAGTAATTTAGACATTTAACCGCATTTAATACTTGTAGCTACCTTAAGATGACTTTAAAACACAGTTATAGTTTATTGTATTGTTATAATTTCCGTTTGTGTATTTTTTATATATATATATATATATATATTATTATTATTATTATTATTATTATATATATATATATATATATATATATATATAAATAATAATAATAATAATAATAATAATAATAATAATTATTATTATTATTATTATTATTATTATTATTATTATTATTATTATTATTATTATTATTATTATTTATTAAAAAAATTTAACAGCCCAAGAATACATACAGGCCTATAGAATGGTTGCTAAAACAAATTCATAAGGAAAAAAAACTGTAAATAATAAATCAGCTCCATAGCAGATTCCAAGAGATCAAGGGCTTAGGGTGTTCTATTTAAATACATTTCAAGGGTTTCGCCAGTAGTGGGCACTCGTGCTGCTTAAGCAATGACGTATATCCGAATGAACGAGATGGATAGAAGTTAGCGAGGGAAGGGCACAAAAAAACACAGCCCTGCTTGAATCTAACCTATTGCCGTTAGCTTTGGGAGGGGTCATGCTTATCTGATCGTGTGTGTGAATCCATTTGGACTTATTTTAAAGTTCTGTGCAAAGGAATGTATCTGCTGAACATGTCACAACAGATCTTCCCTGCATTACTCTGTCTTCTTCAAACATTCTGTCCATTGGTCCTCTTATATTGTGTTTTATTGTTTTTAGAATACAAAGTGTTCCACTGCAGATTTTCTATTTGTTTGTAATGATGTGTAGGGAAAAATGATGAACACTACTGTTTAAAAGTTTGTGGCCGGTAATACATTTTTAAAATGTTTTTGAAAGAAAGTCTCTTATGCTTACCTATTTTTTATTTTATTTTTATTAAAGTAAAAACTGTAATCTTGTGAAATATTATTACAATTTAAAATAACTGTTTTCTGAATGTTCCATTCCAAAACTGAATGGAACAAAATGCAGGCATTTCAAAAGTTTAATAAAAAAAAGCATCATATTCACTATATACTATATATATTAATTTAAATTACAATTAATTACTTTCAGGACATAACGATCTCATGCATTTATTGTCAGAAAGTTTCATGCCTTCAGTTTGATTCTGCTTCCATCCTGTTTCGTTTTTTCTCTTTCACTCTCAGAGAGTCGTCAGTCAGTAGTGACAGAAGACGAGATACCGACTCTCACTCGTCGTCGTGGAGCTATTAAACAGGCTAAGATTCACTTCATCAAAAACCATGAGTTCATCGCCACCTTCTTCAGACAGCCCACCTTCTGCTCTGTCTGTAGAGATTTTGTTTGGTCAGTCCTGAATGTTCAGTTATAAGACATTAGAAGTTATAATTCAGACATACTTATAATTTTGTCTTTTACTGCCCAGGGGTCTCAACAAGCAAGGTTACAAGTGCAGACGTGAGTATATTTTGCTGTTTTTTTCCCATTATCCTAAATGCTTGCCCACATACTATGTCCACAGACATGCTTTAGTAAGAATGTACCCTAAAAGGGGAAATACTTGATTGGATTGCTTCCCTTTGTTCAACTTTTAATTGTTTTATCCAGAATTAAGGAACACTGAACACACAGAGCCTCGGAAAACCTGTCTTAGTTCCTGAGCCCACCTAAAAAAATTGTTTTTCTCCACCAGAATGCAATGCTGCCATTCACAAGAAGTGTATTGACAAAATTATTGGAAGGTGCACAGGCACTGCAACCAATAGTCGAGACACCATGGTATGTGCTGTATTGCGTTATTTTATTTTTTATTTTATTGTGATAGGGTTAGGGTATTTAAAGTTTGTGTCTACAGTTTCAGAAGGAGCGTTTTAAGATTGATATGCCACATCGCTTTAAGAACAACAACTACATGAGTCCCACCTTTTGTGACCATTGTGGCAGTCTGCTGTGGGGTCTTGTCAAACAGGGCCTCAAATGTGAGGGTGAGTATACTATGTGAACAGTATGTATTATTATAAGGCCCCCTAAATTAACTGTTTGCCAAACCTGCTGATTTACTGGCAATTTTTTATGACCATAAAACTATGAAAATGAATATAATTAATTCCCTTTTTGATGTATTTAACTTGCAACATATTTGGGTGTTTTACATTGTGGTTTAAACCATTTTAATACATAGAAACACCTAAAATAGTTACCAGCTCAATGGTCTGTAACTCTGTAAACTGTCTAGTTATATGTACTTCGGGGAAAAAAGCCACTTTATTTTTGTTATTTGGTGTTTGGCTAGTCTTAATTTTGGACTCTGATTATATGTTTGCAATTGTCTCTTCTTTTTCAGATTGTTCCATGAATGTCCATCATAAGTGCCAGACTAAAGTGGCTAATTTGTGTGGCATCAATCAGAAACTACTGGCAGAGGCTCTTACTCAAGTCTCAGTTGTATGTATCAATGTTTGCACAAGCCCTTGTTATGAGGCCCTTAAAAATAACAGCATTAACGTACTGAAATAAAGTTATGTGTATATTTGTGTTGTCATAGAAATCCACCAAGCGACCTGAAAGCAACTCACAGAGCAACTCACAGGATGTTGCCGTTTACCAGGATTTTAACAAAAGTCCAGGATCTGATGTTAATGGTGAGAGTGCTTGATTTAAATGGTGGTAATTATAACAATACAAATTATGATTTCAGTTTATCAGAAAAGCTATGTTGCAGATGGGGCTCCTTATGGTCGTCTATGGGAGGGTTTGAGTCCTCGCCCCCCCTCTCGATTAACCCACCAAACACGTATCACTGCTGAGCATTTCATTTTCCATAAAGTCCTGGGCAAGGGAAGCTTTGGCAAGGTAACATACAAACTCTCTTTCCCACTCACATTCATATACAGTGTAGAAGACATGATGGAGGTAATGCGTTTTGCTTATGTCATGTGATCATGGTGGAGGGGCACAGGATTATGTGGGAAGCTCCCTGACTTAGCCTTTTGCCTTTTCTAAGTTTTAGGTAGCTGCTACATACAGTCATGCTCAAGGCCACGAACACAAACCCATGTTCATCATCTTTCTGTTGTCAGGTGCTTTTGGCTGAGCTAAAGGGCTCTGGTGAATGGTTTGCGGTGAAAGCACTGAAGAAAGATGTGGTGTTGATGGATGATGATGTGGAGTGCACCATGGTAGAAAAACGAGTGCTGGCTCTCGCCTGGGACAATCCATTTCTTACGCACCTCTACTCCACTTTTCAGACCAAGGTACACCAAACATACATTTACCAACAAAAAAACCCCCATCACAAATTAGTTACACAAACACTTGAAATGTATGCAATTATGCCTGTCACATTTAGTACATTATCATAATTTGAAGTTTTTCACTTTTCAAAATTCCAGTTAAATTAAAATTTTCAATAAAATTCCAATTCATTTTTCATTTTAAATTCTATTTTCTCATTAAAATAAGGGTATTTTTTACTAGACATTATTATTAATTGGATGCCTCCCCATCTTAAATCTTTACATTAAGACAACATGGATGTAGTTTCAAAGTTAAATACAACTTACACATTGGTCTTAAACTCAATAAAGAAGGACTGACCAATAATCGTTTTATCAGATTTTCCAAGAAAGTGGCTGTAAAAGCCATCTATACCACATAAAACAAAATCTAAGGATGTCACCCAATCCCAATTTATAAACCAAACCACAGTTACTCTAGGTCTGCAGGGTGTCTAAATCTTAAAGTGACAGTACCAAACAATAAGTTAATGTACAATGTCACACACAAATAATTAATTGTTAGCTACAAATAGTTTATTTTCATTTGTTTATCTCTAACAGGAGCACTTATTCTTTGTGATGGAGTATCTGAATGGAGGAGACCTGATGTTTCATATACAGGAAAAGGGGCGTTTTGATCTGTACAGAACCACGTATGTCATGCATATATGCGTACAAAATAACAATAGTTTCTATAATATAAAAATATTGGTGAGCCCTTGATTTAGTGAGCATGTTATCATATTAATCTGATTTCTCTTACCAGGTTCTATGCAGCTGAAATAGTGTGTGGCCTGCAGTTTCTCCATTCCAAAGGCATTATTTACAGGTACAGACAAAATTACACCACTGTTTTGATGTATTAATTACACAATACTTCCCCATTTCACCTCTGAAACAATTCACAGGACCGTTTTCAGTGATTATTTTTTCCTTTTGTCAGGGATCTCAAGCTGGATAATGTGATGTTAGATGGAGACGGTCACATAAAAATAGCTGATTTTGGAATGTGTAAGGAAAACGTGTTTGGGGAGAATCGGGCCACAACCTTTTGTGGAACTCCAGATTATATCGCTCCTGAGGTATAAAATGCACTTTGATGTTGGTTCACTCTCAGACCAACAATGGCCTGGTCCTGACTGGATGTGTTTGTGTGTGGTAAATCACAGATTCTGCTGGGTCAGCAGTACTCATTCTCAGTAGATTGGTGGTCATTTGGCGTGCTCGTGTATGAGATGTTGATTGGTCAATCTCCATTCCACGGGGACGACGAGGACGAGCTGTTTGAATCGATCCGAATGGACACACCTCATTATCCCCGCTGGATCACAGTGGATACTAAAGAGATGCTAGAAAGGGTATACATGCACACAAAACTCAATTAAAAACAACACAAATCAAATTTCTGCAATTACACTTTATCTTTTTTTGTTACGCCTGCACACAGCTGTTTGACCGCGAACCATCACGCCGTTTAGGGATTGTGGGTAATATACGAGGCCATCAATTTTTCAAGACTGTCAACTGGCCTGCTCTAGAAAGTAAAGAAGTTGAGCCTCCCTTCAAACCAAAAGTGGTATGTTTTTCCTCCCACATCTGTTTCTCTTCTTTTTTGTCTTTCTTTGTTTGCCAATTTTTTTTTTCTGGTCTTGTCTAATTGCAGAAAGCTCCAAATGACTGCAGTAACTTCGACCGGGAGTTTTTGAGTGAGAAACCTCGTCTCTCACACTGCGAGAAAGGCCTGATCGATTCCATGGACCAGAACGCTTTTGCTGGCTTCTCCTTCATTAATCCAAAAATGGAGCATCTTTTACAAAAGTGACCCATTTATAATGTGGTCAAAAAGAAAAAAAATCTGTTATGTTCATGTGATCATAGTATTGAGCCAGTTTATTGCTCTTACCAAACCAACCATGAGCACTCTCCCAACTCTTCCTTTAAAAGAGACAGGCTGTCACTGGAGCCTTTTATAACCTAATATACATTTCAATCTCATTCCCAATCTAAATGCAATTTTTAACTTGTCCTTACAAATTTAGGATGTCTAAAAATAACTTAGGTTAGTACTAACTGGGTTAGGACAAAGTTGTCGGTTGAATGCAGGGAGTGTGTTGTTCGGTTTGGGAGAAGTGCAATTTAAAGAAGTGTACAAAAACAAAATAGGTCAGAGATTATATACAAGTATTGTTTAAATCAATATGTGCATGCTACATTCATAATTACATTGGGAATTTCTGCAATGATCTGTGTGTGTGTGTGTGTGTGTGTGTGTGTATATATTGTTTGCACAAAGGATTGACCAGAACATGTTGCATATGTGCTTTGTAAGTGTTAAATGAATATATTGTGTTTTAATTAGGAAATTTGTATATCTGGTACAGAAATATAGCTATCTTAGCTCTGATAGTGTCATCCGTTTGTGTATTTTAGTGTGTATATTGTTGCATTTAAGGTGTTTTTATAAGATCCACTCATTAAGAGACCATATGATCAAATTCAGTACATGACTGTCTTAGGATGAGACACTTAACAGGGTCTAATAAACATTTTGATGGTGAATAAACTGACTTGGATTGTGATTTATATTTAGTCATATTTAGTTTTAGTTTTTTTGTATCTCACCTTTATAGTAATGTTATAAAAACATAAGTACAAAAAAACGTGTATAATAATTTTTGTGAAAAGAGTAGTGGAAAAATTGATATGATCTTTTTCACAAAGAGGCTCACGTGGTCAATTTTCCTTTCAGATCGATTCCTTTTAGTGATTTAGAAATGAGTTTCTTTGTTTTTAAAAACTTCAAAATCCTAAACTTTTTTTCCCCCCAGGAACACACTATTTGTATAAGGACAATACAGCAGTATTTCAGTGTTACAGTTTTATCCTTAAAGTACCCTTAACTTTATATTTGACAGTCATTCCTCATAATTATAAAAACTGTTAATTTAATTATCTAATATGAATTAAAACTGCTGTGAAAACTGATCTATATCCAATTAAGTTGTGCCGTAGCGCCCTCTACAGTACGGGGTTTGGTGTTGTCACTTGCTTACTAGAATATTTTGTAGGGATATTAATGTATTTTATGTACTTTGTGTGTTATTAGTACAGTTGCTTAATCAGATCTCGGAATAAAAAAAATCTAAATAAATATGCATGCATGTAACACTGGTATAAAAGTCTGAGGACACATTGGACAAACTAGTATATGTGTACAATTTAATTACTTAAACATGTCTTATTTATTTTTACTTTATTTATATTGGGCTAATCGCTATAATTAATGTTATTAATTTATTTAATTTGATCAATTTAATTAAATTTATTAATTCATTCAAATATTCTATTAATTTATCATATCAAAATGCATTGTTTTAATGTTGTTTCTGACTTCCTGTCTCAGTAAGCTACGACACACGTAATCGGTTTACGGCAGTGGCTAGAGACTGAGCTGTGAAAAGGAAGTGAACGAATTCTTTATGAGCGAATTGTGTTGGCTTGTTCAGATGTTTCTCCATATGCTTAACTTTTTCATAACCAGAATTTACCCAACGTGTTAACAGGACAGACGTCGTCACGTTTCCTGTAGCAAAACCCCGAAATAACGGCAGTTTCTGACAGCGAGAGAGAAGCAGTAACCGGGTTTGACCCCGAGCGCAATGCTGCTCACCGTGTTTTGTGCACCGAGAGACCGCTCGGAAACCACTTTCGCCCTGGAAGTGTCCCCGGAGCTTGAACTCAGGGATTTTTTGGCTCTTTGCGAACTTGAATCAGGAATACCAGCCGGGGAGATTCAGGTAACGTAAACATATTCCAAAAGTGTTGCAACAGTTAGTTAGCTAACGTACTATGCTAAGCGACCTGACTAAACAAATTAGTGCCATAGGTCCATGCTATTAATAGCATAACGTTACTGAGCCTATGTCAACACTTACAGGAAAAGAAAAAAAAACAAATCTGGAAAGATGAAGTTGCGCTAATGACGAGCATTTAGCAAAGCTGAACTATTTCAAAAAAACGTTTTTTGTTTGGTAAAGATGTACCCTGTCAGGAAACCATAATACACGGAATTGTGTGCTGTTTAAACGCATAACACGAACGAGTCTTTATTTGGCATGGGTGTGTTGGGTAACATGGTGTAGCAGATAAATCTTTCGATTTGAAAATTGAAAGAGAAACTTTGCCTGTAGCTGCTGCTCCCATTACATGGTGCATGAACTGAAACTGTAAGTCGATTATTATACAAACAACTTTAAAAACTAAGGCATTTATTTCTGTGAGTTTGGTATTTTTAAGAATTATTTTGAAATGATAAAAGATAAATTTTATAGGTTTTTTGGACAAAAAGAGAATGTGCTGTGTTTTAACAAATTGAATAAAATAATGCAACCTTTGCTCTCCAGATCTCCTACGCAGAGCAGCCGTTACAAGATCCCACCCGAGCCCTAGGGAACTATGGGTTGAAGGATGGAGATGTGCTAGTGTTAAGACAAGCAGAGAGGTTACTAGGACAACAACCCTCAGTTCCAGGTAAACCAGCATAACTAGATATGCTTTAAAATGGCTTAATGTGAGCTTATCATGGCATTAATCATAATTAATCTTAATGTCTTAGGTCTGCCTCGCATCGATTTCAGTTCCATTGCTGTTCCTGGGACGTCCTCAGGTCAAAACAGACAGCACCATGCCCAGCGCCCCAGTGCCACCCAATCACGGCCGCCCCAAGCCACCACTCCAGGATCAGGCTCAGGTGCAGGATCTGGCTCTGGCTCAGGCTCTGGCTCAGGCTCAGGCTCAGCCCTTTCTCCCCAGGGATTGGACAACCCCGCCTTGCTACGTGACATGTTGCTGGCAAATCCACATGAGCTTTCGTTGCTGAAAGAGCGAAACCCTCCACTTGCTGAGGCTCTACTGAGTGGAGACCTTGGTAAATAAAAATGATGGAACCTAAATGCATCTGTGGATGATTGAATGTTTTTTCCCAGAGTGACAGAATCATTTTTCTTCCCTTTTTCAGAGCGCTTCACCAAGGTGCTATTGGAGCAGCAGCAGGACCGAGCACGGAGAGAGCAGGAGAGAATCAAACTGCTGACTGCAGATCCTTTTGACTTGGTTGCTCAGGCCAAGATTGAGGAAGAAATCAGGTAACAAATAAGGGGTGAGATTATATGCACAGCAAAAACATGGTCTATGGCACATGGATCATAAAAAAAATTTAAAAAAAGAATGCATGACATCATTTTACATTTCCAGACAGCACAATATTGAGGAGAATATGACCATTGCAATGGAAGAAGCACCTGAGAGTTTTGGCCAGGTGGTCATGCTATACATCAACTGCAAAGTCAATGGACACCCAGTAAAGGCCTTTGTTGACTCAGGTAGTCAATCGTATTTTAAGATATCTTCTCAATAGGATATTGTTGAGTGCATTGTTATATTTTGCTTAATGTCTTACTAAACATCATCAATCTAAATAGTTTTTACTTAATACTTGAGGTTTCTTTATATTATGTACTAATGTTTTATAATCCTTCTTTAGGAGCTCAGATGACGATTATGAGCCAAGCATGTGCAGAGCGATGTAATATCATGCGTCTAGTGGACAGACGCTGGGCAGGCATTGCCAAAGGGGTTGGCACTCAAAAAATTATTGGCCGAGTTCATTTAAGTATGGCATTTATTTAGACCTGCTCCTTTAATATGCAATATGCATATCTTCCAACACTTTCTATTAAATCTTATTATAATATACGAAATATATATTTTACACCCAGCCCAGGTGCAGATCGAAGGAGATTTCCTGCCTTGCTCTTTCTCTATTTTGGAAGATCAGCCCATGGATATGCTGCTAGGCCTTGACATGCTGAAGAGACACCAGGTCTGCTTGGGAACTTTGGTTCATAGCCAATAAAGTGATCTATTTCCCGTAATGGAATCTGTTTAACTTGCCATTAATGTTTCTAATGGAATGAAACTAATATGAGGATTTTCCCATATTCCCTAGACACATAGAGTTTAGCAAGTGAGGTTACTTTGTCTGCATGCTATTGTCAGTCTGTGTACTCAGGAAAATATTTTATCTCACTTAATCTTACAAATATAGCTGGAATAGCTTGTTAGCTCATTCTTTTTCTTTCTATAATATTATGTAAACAATGATATTAATATTAAATATAATTTTATGTTCTGTTTTAGAGTAGATCACCAGTAGAAGTTTTTCATTACTTGAGTTTGCAATGCCTGTTCTCTTCTACTTAGTGCCATTCTATTTCTTATAACTTGATTTTCTCTCATCCAGTGCTCCATAGATCTGAAGAAAAATGTTCTCCTGATTGGGACGACGGGTACAGAGACACATTTTCTACCTGAGGCAGAGCTGCCCGAGTGTGCCCGGCTGGCATATGGACCAGAGGGACGAGAGGATACCCGGCCTGAGGAGATTGCAGATCGAGAACTGGCAGAGGCAATACAAAGATCTGTGCAGGACAGTGGTGAGATGCATGATATGTAGACCAAGAGATTGCATGGCTAATAGGTTGGAATAAAAGCTAGATTTATGCTGCCTTCACGTGCTATCAGAAATTTCCTACTTCTCAAGTCGTGATTACGAGCTTGTCGCATTCAAACGCTTGGTTGTCGGAAAGAACAAGAATCATGGAGGACGCCAGCTTTATTCTTGCCTGTTTATTTGGCAAATCTTATTAAAGCCTAAATGATATTCAGCGTCCCATTCATTGACAAACATATAAACATTCACCGTGCTATCTAGATTCTGAAATTTCTCGCTGTGTATAAGACACACGATAAGCTTCAAATGAGAATTCATATATGTACATATGCACTACTTTAACAACAAGATAAGATGATGTAGTGGTTGGGGAAATTTTTCTAATAAAGAATACCTGTCACAGCAGAAATTGTTCTCCCCCGCCATGTTTAAAGTTTATGACCCGCCCAGCTCGGGAACTTGGGTATCAAAATGATCCCTGATCATTTTGATGTCCCAGTGGTAAATATGACTTGAGTTCATGTCCAATTTTTGACTTGGAAACCTGTTTAATCTTCGTATTTAATTCCAATTGCACACGAAGGCAGCATTAGATTTTAACACAAGGAATGAATACTCATCAGTGGTTTATTGTAGAACTAAAACGGATTTCCTTGTTTAGGGATCAGAAGAATTTAACAAAACAATTTTTGTATAGTTTGTTTATCTTGTTTGCAATACAGAACCACTCACCCAGTTCACAAGGTGGTGTTTATTTTTTTTTCTTCATATATATATATATATATATATATATATATATATATATATATATATATATATATATATATATATATATATATATATATATATATAAGAAATCAATAGTTTTTGATTGAGCAAGGACAATTAATCGAAAGTGAATTAAATTCAAGCTGTTCTGCTGAACGACAAAATTCCACAAAAATAGCACAACTGTTTTTAATATTGATGATGATAATAAAAATGTTTCTTTATCATCAAATCAGCAAATTAGAATGATTTCTTAAGGATCTTGAAGTTTTTTTTATTATTGTAATAATATTTCACAATATTGAGGAATACTGAGGAAACATGAGTTGAAACATGTTAGGACATTGGCTCTTCAGAATGTAGTATTCAGTGTTAACATTGTCACTAGATAGCATTAAAAATGTGCTGTTTATACCTGCAAATACTGTAATTCATGTTCATATGGTTCATGTTGAAGTTCATGTTTATACAGATTACCCTTAAATAATGTGAGTTGAACACCACCTTGTGTAGCTTATGTGATTGATAGGAGCATGCCTCTTTTCTCTCCTTTTCTCTGGATGTGTTTTTGCTAATTGTTTGCCTCTTATTGCATGAAATGTGTGGCGTTTGTGTGCCCTAACTATGAGCAGGACAGAACTGATGTCATATGGACAGACAGCTGGAGAGGGCTCTACCTACCAGGTACTACAGTCACAGAGGGAATATTTCATTAGCCTAATACAATATTTGACCCAGTAAATATTAGACACAATACATACATTGGTACGCACTGGAACGGCCTTCGTTTTGTGAGTAATTTCTTGAAATACGTTCAACTTTGCCTGTCTATGATGCTAACTATTTGGCATGGTTTGCAGTGTTTGCTGAATTTGCATGGTTTTATATCACCTATATGTAGACTTTCAAGTTCATCAGTTACTGTTTCTCTCTCAGATATTGAAGATGGAAAAACTACCTCACCACAATCCCTGCCATTTAAACCTCTCAACCAACCCACAACATCGTCAACCTCAAATCATCCCCACAGTCTCACCCTAGATCGTTCCAAATCTGCCCCAGCCTCTATAAACCAGGGAGCGACCCCAATTGAAATTCCCACATCGATTGAATCCTCTCCACTTCAGTCATTAAAAGTTGGTGAACCCTCTCCAGATCCCTCTGATGACACCTTCAGATCTCAGTCCCAAGGACTGGCCGATTCAACGTCATCTTGCTTACAGACGGATGCAGATGCTCCCATCCCAAGAACTCTTCCCTCTCAGGAACCATTCTCTAGTACTGTGCCCGAGGACAATAAAGTGACTGGTGACATCATTTCAGGAGATTCCGGCAGTCCGATGGACACGGTTTTGGGGAAAAATATCACTTCCTCTGGGACTGTAGCAGCAGAATCTCCCTTTATTCTTTTTAACCCAGGCTCTCAGACTCTAACACTGGATCAGGAAGTGGACATGGATGTTTCTTCCAATGCAAAACCAGAAACTGGCCATGACTTTCCTGATCAGTTCCAGAGAGACCAAGGTAGTGTGATTGAAGATGTTTCAGGGGCCCAACCACAATGCATGCCTGTTCCAGATTTTAGCCTTGAACCCTGTCCTGCTGAGCCAGCCACTACTTCTGTCAATTCAGACACTGAAAAGAGTGAAATACCCTGTGAAAGAGACCAGCCGGAGTTAGACAACATCCCTTCCTTGGCTCAAGCCCTTAAGGAGCTCCATAAGCTTCTGATGTCCAGCAGTTGGCCAACAGTTTCTGGAATGAATCCTGACCCTAATGTTACAACATCTAGACAATATGTTGATGAGGTGGACCAGGATCATGCTGCAAGAAACCGAGCCACTCTGAACCCAACTATTGACACATCCTCTAATACTGCCACAACAAAGGACAAGGAGGGAAGTGTTGCCAAAGCTGAATTTACTTCTCAATCAGTGAGGGATACTCTAGACGTACCGAGCAATCCAAGGCACACAGAGAACCAAGCTTCTACTCCGGTAGATCTCATAGTGGAACAAACGATTCAGCACCCTAATGCAGCTGAAAGAAATTGTGCCCTTGTTATTGAGGAAGGTTCTGGGCCGGTGACCGCTTCTTCCCAGGGAGATCTTGAGCTCCCTGAGGGCCAGCAAGTGCAGGACATTGCGGACGAAAACCCCTCAGGCATTGACATCTCAGCTGATCTGTCTCAGCAGCGCCCCCTTTCTGTTGCAGCTGGCATATCAACCAATTCCAGTCAAAGGCCATCTCCTCAAACTCAAGCGACTTCGGCGGATCCTCTTTTCCTTGGAGACTCCAACCAACTTGCATCACAGGCCTCGATGGGACAGTTTCCATTAGAGCACATTCAGAGGATCCAGGCGTCAGGGTTCTCTGCTCGTGAGGCTGCCTTGGCACTGGAACAGGCTCAAGGCAGTGTGGAGCTTGCCTTATTGGTGCTGCTTGCAAGAAAGATCACTGTGCCCACTTAGACTCTAAATCAACTTTTAGGGGTGGCGTCAGTCAACATATGAGCCTTTTTCATCCTGTGGTTTTCCTTTAGCAGTCCTCATTGTCTTGTACTTGATGGTCTTATTCTGGCTCTCTACTTTGCCAACACACATAATGTTTAAAAATAGATATGCGAGAAGCTGGCCATATTTCTCTTTCAACAGAACGAATAAGTCTGTGCAGTCTTTTTAAAGTTTTGCATGTTGCCTCAATAGTTCGTAATGGATTGTTGATTTTATTGGTTTGGTTTGAATAAATTTGATAAACTGTCAGACAATTTACAGGAATATGAATAGTTTACATCTGGTGGTGGGGCTCTGTAATGAAATGAATGTGGCAGAAATAGACCTGTTTCCTATCTTCCAACAACTGCATGGTTTTAGATCTCAAAATTGATTTATGTGCCTGATGTTTACTGACCTTACCCAGAATCTTCTGAAGCATCTTACTAAATTTATTTTGTCTAAATGTGATCGGAACAGATAGTAAACCGGTAAAGCACCAATTTCAGAGTCCTTTTCCCAATTTTAATTGGCTATAATGTTCAAGCTGAGGTTATTTTCTCTTTAATAACCATTTTATTTAATAGTTGCCAATCCTGTATAACTTGACATGTTTTCTATAGGTTGCCTTTGGAAATTATATAGTAGACTTAAATACCATAACCTTTTGTGTTCATAGTCCATCCTTGAACAAAATTGTCAGTCTATTATCAGTAGTATTTCTTTGTATCAAATTCATGATGTTGTGGTCGTGTTTTATATTGTGTTTTCCATTAAAATGAAATTGACAGGAAAAAGTTGGACTGACAAAGTGTTCTACAGGAAGAGTTACTCCCCAATATGCCCTCAGGGCAGCAACCACTACATTTTGTTGGGAAGTCTGTTTTATTCTCTTATTTGTTGTCCCTTGTCTAAACACTTGATTTTGGTGTAAAGTCCTGATGTGCCCTCTCCAGCTGTCTTTGATCTTTTGTCATGTCTACCCTCTTGTCATTTTTGTAATCTCTGGATCATATATCAGTTGTGTTCATTCTATTTGGGAAGCTCAGTTTCATCTTGTATACAGTTTAAAAACCAAATAAAAGGAAAAAGTGGTTCTTATATTTCAAGTGTGAAGTTGTGCTTTTTAGGATGATTTAAGTGTAATAATTATTTACAGCAATCATGTCGAAGTGTAAAAGAAAAATACAGACTAAGCATAATACTAGCATAAACTGCTTACATTTAACACAACGTGTCACTGATTCATCTTTTATAATAATAGGGTGATTCTCACAATGAAGTGTTTTGGTTAAATTTGACCTTAAAACCATAAGATATATATATTATAGAAGAAATATTAATTTTAATTCAATATTATATTAATATTAACTATTTCATTCAGAAAATAAAGCATATTTTTGGGAACATTAAGTTGCACATCCTAGCCTATTTATATCCACATTTACTGTCATGTTCTTATTACTGTAATGAGATGATGATGAAAATCTTGATCCCACTATTTCATAAGATGACATGACACTGAGACGTTGTTTCTTTAGGTTCAGCCAATAATAAAGTAGGCTAATCTTCGCCAAAGCAACGCCCAATCAAACGCAGCAAAATTGTTTGTGGGAAATTGGACAGGTGAGGACGCTCTTCTGAGTCAATTAGACCAGACAGATCTTAATCCAGTGGTTTGGAAAGTGCTCCAGTGGCGTATGAGTGTCTGCGTGTAAAATTGGTATTTTACTGCGATAATTCAAAGTTTAAATTCAAATTTAATACTACGCATAAAACCGCGAGAAACGTTACCTTAAATGGCCCATGTCATGGAGAATGAGACAATCTGGGCCGACAGAGATGATGTAACAGAAGCACTAGATGCTCGTCTGGATGAACAACACAGCCCTAAAACAAACGTGGAGGACTGTGAAGCGTCTGTAGGGCTTTACTAGTATGTATTTAAAATAAATTAATAATAATATTTAATTCGTTTGTTTCTCTGTTGTTCTGACATGACCTAATATTATAACTAATCCTATCCTAACCTGTTGTTTTATTTCCTATTAGCCGCCTACCTCGCAATAATCTTTTTTCAGATGGTGCTTCATTTTTACCTCTTTTTCATTTTTACCTCTTTTCCTTAGTGCATCTCAAGGGTTGGCTGAAGCTCTTAGATCTGTTGCAACCTCACAGTTATTGAACTTAATGGGGTTTTCTCTGCCCATTTCATCCCTTTTCTCTTCGACGAGCTCCAGTCTGGAATCATCTGACATGAACTGTGAGGAGAATGAGGTGAACAGGTAACATTTATGATGCACAAAACGATAATTCAGGCATCCAGTATTAACAAAATGTAAATGTCTGTACATCAGCTTTTGCACAGAAACAAAGCAATTAAGCATTTAAGCATTCTTCTCGTTTCAGGGCAGATGCAACTGAAGTCAATGCACAAGAGGAAACGTATGTTGCCAAGTTTGAATCCGAGTACATCAACAGTTGTAAGTTTCCTGATGAATCTTGCAAAAACTGTCAACCAGATGCTGTAGCTGGGTCACATTTATTTACCAAATATAGATAGTAGCATCAAATATTACTTTCATATGTTCCAATTTTGTTTTCCTAGCTGTCCCTTTATATCAGGAGTATTGGATGAGGGCTGTGAAGAAGGATTTACACAGAGCACAGCACACAGGATTTTCAGAATTGGTGGAATTGGTGCGTCTTCATGGTCTGAAAACTCCTCCTCCTGTAAGCCCAACCCCTGTGTTGAGTCCACCAGGACTACATGCTAAGCCATACGCTCTATGGCAGGAGTTACCGCAAGTTGAGTGTCTGCTGAAGTCCCTCAGTGCGCAGGAGATCCAGCTTCAGGAGGTGTATATTGCAGCATGTCTACAAGACTGCTGCATGCTTGCAAAATGTGACCTTGGTCCGATGTATACTGTAAAGTTACACTACTCATCCCTCTGTTTTTGTGATTTCGGGCTAGGCCATGTTTGAGTTGATTGTGTCAGAGGCCTCGTATCAGAAGAGTCTGGTGGTGGCACTGAATGTGTATCAGTGCTCAGCAGAACTCAAACAGATCCTCTCCCGTGTGCAGCATCATGTTCTGTTCTCCAACCTAAAGGACGTCTGCAGAGTCAGTGAACGGTAAGGATACATGCTTGGATATACAATACAATACAACACAATACAATCATGTATATGAAAGATGCTTTATGCTGCTTTCACTTGATCTCACTGATACTAATCTAACAATTTACATACACTACCATTATTTATTTTTAAATAATAGGCCTACTTTTATTCAGCAAGGCTATATTAAATTGGTTTTAATATAGTAAAAAGATAGTAAAATAGTAAAGTTGATAGTAAAAAGATATTTTATAATGGTACAAAAGATTTCTATTTCAAATAAATTCTGTTCTTTTGAACTTTCTATTCATTGAAGAATCCTAAAATCAAAGAATGTAAAGAGAAATGTTTCACTGTTTCCACAAAACTATTAAGCAGCACAACTGTTTTCAACATTGATAATAAGAAATGTTACTTGAGTTTCTGAAGGATCATTGACACCAAAGACTTTTGTCATGGCTTCTGAAAATTCAACTTTACAATCACAAGAATATGTATTTTATATATATATGTATGTATGTATGTATGTATGTGTATATGTATGTATATATATATGTATATGTATATGTAAATATATAAAAAAAATTTAAATATAGTTTTAAATTGTAATAATATTTCACAGTATTGTTTTTGCTGTATTTCTAATATAATGGCTGCTGAAAAATCTGATTTGCCATCACAAGGTGCAGGGTAAATTACATTTTAAAATATTTAAAATGGGGAAATATTTTGCCATTTAATTTTTTAACTGTGTTTTTGATCAAATGCAGTGTGTGTGTGTGTGTATATATATATATATATATATATATATATATATATATCTATCCATATCCATAATGCAATATTACTTTATTTGGGTTTATTTAGGATTCTGCATGACCTGGAGTCCCATCTCAGGCAGGATGTGGTGATGTCACGGGTTGGTGATATTGTTTTGAATCACCAGCAAGACTTCCAGCAAGTCTATGTGCCGTATATCACCAACATGATGTACCAGGAGGCCCTCATCACTCAACTGCAGTTTGTTCCATTTTAATGTTTATTCCATATTGAACACATCATTCAATTTATTATTATAGCATTGGCATGGTAGCGCTCTAATGACCATTTTACACTTCCCACCAGGCAGGGCAACAAGAAATTTCCGTTGATCCTGAAGAAACTAGAGAAAGATCCACAATGCCAGAGACAGACGCTCAAATCTTTCTTGATTCTTCCTTTTCAGAGGATCACACGGCTGACACTCTTACTTGAGGTTAGGGAGATGTGTAGACTCTTCAGAGAAAATACTGTCAACATCTTTTTGTGAACATGAATTGTTTGTGTTTTGGTTTAGAACATCCTCAAGCGAACTAAAGGTGTTTATCTTAATGTCTCTAATTTGATGGAAGCCATTGAAGCTGTACGTAAGGTAGGCTGTCATGCTTTGCTTTCAAAATAAAAATTCCCCTCATATCTTTATATATAAATGATCTTCGATCTTGTCTTGGATATTAATTGATACATATTGATCAGTATTAGATACTGTATGGAAGCATGTTTCTGCCAAGACAATTTTTTTTAAATTTTAATCTCTACTTTTTCTCAAAATTCTGAGAAAAAAAGCTCTTTCTTGCAATTGCGAGGGGGGAAAAGTCAGTTGCGGTTTTTATCATGCAATTGTGAGAAAGTCACAATTATCTCTTTCTTTTTTTATTCCGTGGCAGAAACAAGCTTTCATAATTAGATGCAATTCATGCATTTCATAAATCTGATTGTGTAGATAGTGGAGGAGTGTGACAGAAATGTCGAACAAATGAAGAGGACAGAGCTGCTTGTTTGTTTGGACAAGTTAGTGGATTTCAGAAATGTCAAGGTATAAAATCTTAATGTACAGGTAATCCTATTTTTCTGCTGTCGTATTTTTAAACCCGTTTTCTTTCTGTTCTCAATCAGTCCATTCCATTAATCACCAGAGGGCGTCATTTGATTCATGAGGGAACTTTGAAGCAACTAATTGTTAGTGGCAATAACAAAGTCTCTGTAGTCGCTCGCAAAGATGTATACATTCATCTCTTCAATGATCTTTTGCTCCTCTCTGTTAGAAGGTATGATCTGGTGAAATGTTTTTGTAAGTTTGTTTTATGTTAAAGTTTTGATATCCAATGTTATTGTTATTTTACACTCCACTCAGTGGACACAGGTTTGTTGTGCAGAACCATGCACTATTTCCTGATAATGTGCGTGTAGAGGAAATCAAAACAATTTCGGGACTACCCACTGAGTCCCTCCTGCTCCA
This sequence comes from Abramis brama, assembly GCF_963993115.1. Lineage (NCBI taxonomy): Eukaryota > Metazoa > Chordata > Actinopteri > Cypriniformes > Leuciscidae > Abramis > Abramis brama. Next base: position 10,856,165 of record NC_139973.1, on the reverse strand, counting down.
TCTGCCCAAGAACCACAGGTCTTCCACCGCCCTCGTATTGGCTGCACGCACACGGTAACTTTCACTACACGATATATAATCCATTGCCAAGACTACAAGTATGAGGGTTGGACAATGAAACGGAAACGCCTGGTTTCGTCTCCCATTATGTTGTGTGGATTGCAATATTTTTTGTACAGCTGTGCTATTGCTCCGCTAATTCACACTCTGCTCTGACTGATAGAATGTAAAATCATTGAAGATATAGACGTGAAACCTCCTCCAACACACTATATTGGCCAGTGTTTCATTGTCCAACCCCTGTTTTTATTATCTTGAGCACTGTTTATTTTGAGTGAACAATTTAGTTTGAAAAATCTAAATTCCTGTGTAAAGTAATATCTAATACTTATGTCTCTTCAGGTCAGAAAAAGAGACCTGGATCAAAGTTTTGTCTTCAAAATAAGGGATTGCAAGTGTGGAAATGCTACATAAAAGGGTATCAAAATATGCATTGTAAAGTGCTTTAAATTTTTAATTATAATGGATTTTTTAATTTTCTAGAATATTGTTGTAATATTATGTGTATTTTATGTATTCATGAATAAACTGCTGTTGGCAAATGTTTCAGCGTGAGCTTTATTTCAACAAAACACGAAGTACACAATAAATCTACAATTGTAATCATCCAATTGCTGGGATTTATTCCCTTAAGTGTCGAATGGGCTTGTTCAACAAGACCCACTAGAAAACGTCCATGTTCTTCCATTTCAGCACCTCCTATTTTGAGAAAAGAAAATAAAGGAGTTAAGTCTCGGATATGTTTTTGAAGGGTAGGGGTGAACAATGCTTTCAAGTTTGTTTTTTGCTGTTTCACCTGTAAATCCTCTTTGTCGTCGTTGTTGATCGGGAGCTACGTGATTGGCTGAGGAGACATTAGGTCGAAATCTGAGAGGTTTCTTGCGACCCAAACACCCGCTGCAAATAATCCCAGGTTTACAAGAAGATTCCTGTAACAATGAAACAAAGGGGATCACCACAGATGCTAGCAGGATATTTAAAAGAATACATTTGAACATCACTTCGAGACAGGAGTTGTACGCAGCAGTAACGTTACTATGTGTCAGATCATTAACAACAGTAACAAACCTTCTAAAGTCATTTCTGTCCGCTGCAAAACGGCAAGCAGTGCTTATCCAGCCCATGACGCCACCCGATTGCCCATCGGCTTTCTTTCCGCTCATTTTATTTGGTACTAAATGATTCTTTTAGTATTAGCCAAGCAAGCAGAGGGTCTTTGAAATTACCTTGAGATTTCTACGGCAAACCACGAGGTCAACAGAATGGCTCTACGGATCCTCAACTGGGACAAACCGTATTTAGAGACGGGCAATTTGCCCTACAAGGGATCAATTTTGAAACGCCGTATCATTTGACCCTCCACGGCTTACAGTTTTCAGCACAGTGCAGTTGTGAAACACCACCTACAATTCCTGTACGTAAAACATGTCTGCCACCAGATACCGTCGATTTCTAAAGCTATGCGAGGAATGGCCAAAGGACGAATCAAAGAAAGGGCGAGATTTAGGAACATTTTTACGCCAAAGAGTCGCTAGTGCTTTCCGAGAAGGCGAAAATACACAGGTATGGGATTTACTGCACGATTTACCCTTGTTGCAGACCTTGCCAGTTGCAACAAGACAAGTCAAATGTCATCTTTCATATTATGCGCAGAGGTATTCACGCGTTCATTAGACAGTCACTAACATGATATTTATCAGGATAGAGGAGTTCTTTCTGTAACATGTACTTGAAGGTTTATTTTCTCTAGCTCAGTGTTTTTTTTTTTCTTGTAAAGATTCGAACTAAAAATACTCGTAAGCAACAATACAAATATCTTATGCAACATTGCCTATAGGCAATATATGTTACATATATTGTCTTGTGTCTCAATTTAGATTTCAGACCCAGAGAAATGTGATCAGCAGTATGAAAGTCTGGCTCGCATCAACAGTAATGTGTACAAAGAAAAGGTGAGTGAAATTTCTTAAAGGATTTTCTAGATCTAAGTTTTTATTTCTATAATCAGATTTACTTAAACTGGCCTGTCTTCTTCAGAAATGTTGTATTTTTTTTGTATCTTTACAATCTTCATAGCTCGCATAGTCTGTGGAGACTGGGATATTTATTGTCAAAACATCTTTTCTCACATTTTTGTAGAATGTCTTTCATTCAGTTGATTTGATTGACACAAACCTTAGTTTGACAACATCATAATTTTTTTGTCCGTTTGTTTTCAGTTTCCACGAGCAAAAGATACAAGTTTTACAGGTGTGACAGTGGAAGAGTGCCGAATACTATTGGCAACAGGTGAGGATTTAAACTTTATCCTGTGATGTCAAAGCTAAATTTTCAGCATCATTACTCCAGTCTTCAGTGTCACATGATCCTTCAGAAATCATTCTAATATGCTGATTTTGTGCTCATTCTTCAAAACAGTGCTTCTTAAAGGGTTAGTTCACCCAAAAATGAAAATTCTGTCAGTAATTACTCACCCTCATGTTGTTCCAACCGCGTAAGACCTTCGTTCATCTTCGGAACACAAATTAAGATATTTTTGATGAAATCTGAGTGCTGGATCACTTCTCCATAGGCTGCTAGGTGACCGAAACTTGCTGGCCCAGAAAAGTTATTAAAGAGATCGTTAATATAGTCCAAGTGACTACAGTGGCTCAATCTTAAGTATATCAAGCGACGAGAATACTTTTTGTGCGCACAAACAAACAAAAATAACGACTTTATTCCACTATTCATTTCCTTCTCTCTGGGCCTCTAGTTGGTTCACGTAGTGTTTTTGCACAGCGCGTCTGTGTTACACGTCACCACGTAGGCTCACAATTGGCCGACGCTGGTCATGTTGTGATGCGTGTTGACGTGCAACACAGACGCGCAGCGCAAAAACACTACGAGGCCCAGAGAGAAGGAAATGAATAGTGGAATAAAGTCGTTATTTTTGTTTGTTTTTGCGCACAAAAAGTATTCTCGTCGCTTAATATACTTAAGATTGAGCCACTGTAGTCACTTGGACTATATTAACGATCTCTTTAATAACTTTTCTGGGCCAGCAAGTTTCGGTCACCTAGCAGCCTATGGAGAAGTGATCCAGCACTCAGATTTCATCAAAAATATCTTAATTTGTGTTCCGAAGATGAACGAAGGTCTTACGCGGTTGGAACAACATGAGGGTGAGTAATTACTGACAGAATTTTCATTTTTGGGTGAACTATCCCTTTAATACGTTTGTGGAAACAGTGATGCAATATTTTTTCAGGATTCTATAGAAAGTCAATGTAAAAGTCTTTACTGTCACTTTTGATGAATTCAATGTGTCCATATCGAATGTTTTAATTTCTTTCAAAAAATAAAAATCTTACTGACCCCAAACTTTTGAGTAGTGTATATAAAAAAATGTAAATCTTAAATGTAAAGTACTAGTCTGTATTGACATTCAGTGTCATGTAGCATGTCATAATCTAGTGAGAAAACAATGGAGTATATTATTTTTTTAATTGGGGAGGAAACATTTTGTTATTGTTGCATTGTATTGTGAATTTTCACTATAAGAGCAGTTTGTTTAGATCACCTTTACATTTCATGTCAAAATAATGGTTCATTAGCTGTCATTTTTATGTGTACTAGGATTTAAAAGGTGATTTGTATTACTAGCTAGGTTATTTTGTCTTTTTGTTTTTTGCAGGAAACATGCAGCAAGCAGATGAGGTAAAGAAGGGATTGTGGAAGACACTAACGGAGCGCTTCTCCTCTAAACCTGAAGATGGACCCCCTGAAAAAACTGAAAAATAATCATCATACTGTACAGATCTTATTCCTCTTTGCACTTTTTCAAATAAAACAATTAAGGAGTGTATTTAAATCTTCACTTCTAACAACTGTAGCTCTCTTCATGTTGGTGGTTGAACAGAAACTTCCAAGAAGTAAACGTACGTATGGTTTCATATGGAGAGCTGTATTAAAGTTAGAGAAATGTGATCATTCAGGAAAAACAATGTTCAGTTTCATAAATTATTACTTGCATATTATTTCTCTTGAATCCATAAGGCAAATAAATATTTTTTGTATTTACCGTGAAACAACCCAGTGTGTTTTGGATAAAAAGCCATGCTGAATTATGTACATTCTTTAAATTTCCCTTCCCTTTTTCTAGATGGTTGAATCATCTGTTTTGTATATGTAGTTGTGGGGGGTTAAGGTAGGTTCACTCAAAAAATCTTTATTCAAATTACAAAAAAAGAAGAAAATCAGACTTTTGTCTTCATTACTTCTCTTAACATAATTTGGGGTTATATATTTATTCCTTAAAGCCTAAAGTAAAACAGTAATGTCTTTAATTTCCATTTTAACAATCCAGCATATTTTGTTGTGAATTTGTAAATTGTGAACAAATTTGTAATTTAGGATTAGGATGAAATGACAGCAGTTTACTAATAGAAAGTTGCATAGACAAGTGAAGTAACAAAGCGGAGTGCACACTGGTGAATTTTCTGGCAGATATTGATAAAATGGCCTACGCCATGGGAAAATATGTTCATAAAAGATAGATGATAAAAACCTACCCTGCCTGACCACCACCCTTGCACAGGCGCAAAGGTTTGTGACCAGACCTTGGTGTTTGAAATAAAATCTATGTTGTAACTGAATTTCCTTTCAAGAAACGGAGTCATTAAAACGTTTTTTTTATTTATAAAAGTAGGCAAGAAGACAAACAAACATTTTATTATAATTAAACATTTTAAGTTGGAATAACATATAAACTGATCTGTGTAAAATGCTGAACTTAAGTGAAAAAATGATGTAAGCATTAGAACATTCTCATTTTATAGCCTTTCCTGCTCTTATAATTAAGACATTGTAAATTTTCTGATATTATAAACTTGTAAGTAAAGTTTAATTTTTTTTTATTTTTTTTTAAATCTTCATTATTAAGTAGCAACTTCAAATGGCTAACCAGCAAAAAAATAGTTTTCTAATCAGTTGTGTTAGTTAGAGGTGTTAGTTTTTATTGGCCTCTTTAGTCGTCTTTTTTGGGCTCTGGATTGTCTCTCCAAATGCAGTAGTTGAGGCAGGTAGCTAGGCAGAGCCAGGCCATGTATGGTACCATGAGCAGTGTCGCAGTGCGGCTGATGGGATACCAAGACACCATTGTGGCTGCCACTGTGCCACTCAGCATCACTAACTCTATCATCGCCTAGATATGAGAGAGCAACAGAAGAACTGTACTACAGAGATTCAGTCAAGCATGTCTTCACAAAAATCTGATACTATCTCATAGCTATTATGCAGAGAAACTGGTCCTGGTTTCCCTTCAAAGTAGTTTAACTGAACAATATGATTTTTGAACCCCAGAGTAATGTCTCACCAGTTTAATTTTGTGTGCTCCGAAGAAGATGGGAGTCCAGGCCCAGTTAAGTGCCAGCTGCAACCCATAGAGCCCCAGTGGCACCATTGCATCCTGGCTGAAGCCTCCAAGCTCTTTCCACACAAGGTATGAACCGTAGCTTAAAAAAAAAACAAAAAAACGTTTTCACACCATCTGAAGGTTTTTTTAGTTACTTCTTATTTTTTAAACTTAACTTCCTTCAAAGCTTTTAAATGCATAACTGACAGATATAGTTAGTGGCCACTGTTTGAACTAACCCCATGCCAGTGTAGAGAGTGGTCCACACCACTGGAAAGGCAGCATTAGGTGGCCTCCATGAGGGCTTATTGAGCGTGGTGTACCAGGTCTTCACCTCCTTCCGTGTGATGAGACCTCCAAATATCCCACCAATGTGTGGCAGGGCAGTCAAACTCAGCATAGGAATCCACATCCTTTCAATGCAAACTGGCAAATTAAGATTTCTAAGCAATTGTACATACACATTGTTTTAGTGTAATAACAAGTCTGATAGCTTATCTCCACAGCATGTGAGTCAAGGAGGCCAACAGTATCTTAATAGGGCTCATTAGTAGTAAATTAAGGACATTAGCTTTCAAAAAATGCAATCATACAACATTAGCTTGATGCAAAATAATAATAATATGTAGTAACTGATATATAGGCCTATAAAAAGAAGTAAAATAAGTGAAACATTCAAATATAATACTATTTTGCTATAGCTATTGGGTAAACATGTAAACACACACAAATTGGTAACACTTTATTTTACAGTATGTGCACTTATTACAGGCTACAGTGTAGGCTACTTACCTAAGAAAGTACTGGGTAATATAAGGTAACTAACATTGGTTAAGGTTCGATTTACTCGGGGTTAGTACCTAGTTTTATCCAGATATTACCATTACTAAAATAAATACATAGTGTGTACACAAGAAACAGAACTGTAAAGTGCTACCAAATAATTGAATACAAATAATAAACAGATTTTAAACGTAAATATGAACCGAGTTCTAAATAAATGCCTGTTTGGCGAAAGTTTTCACATTTGTTCTTAATAAATAGGCTATTTGTTTGTTTAAAAAGCTCATTTGAACTTCCAACAATAGAATAATAGAATCAAACATAAGAGATTTGGTTCATGCCAGTTCAGTTTTAGCGTCCTGCGAAGGAAGCGACTCCACGCACGTAAGTTAGCCTATGACTACTAAAACTGTGTCGAATATTACATATAGACAGTATTCTTCCTTTCGTGCAAACAGCGTGCGACTTTGAACATTATTTAACGCGCGCTACATATGGTGTCATTTTGTTTAAAAATTGAAACGCCCTTATTAAAGTAAAGCAGTTGCGTGTTGTAGGCTAGGCCTACTCATGGTTGTATAAAATAACAGCTGTTGTTTTTACCTGACAGGTCGAAGAAGAGCTGCTCGGTGTTATGTGAGGACGAGAGAAGTCTCGATGGCCTTCTATGACCGGAATGATCTTGAAATCATGATATAACTTTGTGTAACAGACAGTGGGCGTGCAAGAAGGACTATGCTGCTGTTCTTGTGTCGAAACAATGCTACTTAAACGTTGGCCACTAGAGAGAGTCATGTAAATATCTGCCGCTCCCTCGTGTTGTGAAACGATCCCTCAGCAGAGCGTGAATGGTGTGTTCAAGATGATCAACGCGGCGCGCGATATTTTTTCCCCAGGATGGTAGGGGAAGACTCATGAATATTCATTAGGGAAGTCATCCCTGATTGGTCTTAACCCCAATGGCGGGTAGGTTGAGGGGTGGGGTTGGGGTAGGTCATCAGACCAATCAGGGATGACTTCCCTAATGAATATTCATGAGTCTTCCCCTACCATCCTGGGGAAAAAAATATCAGATGTCAGTTTTTTGTTTTGTTTTTAAACCACTGTAGATACCACTGAAAATTAGCTTTTTATGTGTCAAATATCAAGTAGTCTGAAAGAGGTACCAAATCGAAGACGACAACAGAAACCCGTCAATGACACTTAAATAAATAAGATAGTTTAGAGTGTAGACGTATATCTGTTGTGTAATTGTTTGTAGGCTACTGTGTATAGATTGAATGAATAATGTGCACGCAAAAATATTATGCAAATTAACACAGTTTTATTCCCATATGTGTTGGGTAAGAAGAGCACCAAGGAAACGTGCACTATGCAGAATAGGTTACAGATGACTCCCTCTCTAGGCTACTTCTGTGTTGAATAGACTGCTTCTTGAGAAAATAGTTATTTGCTTTTTAAACCTTCCAAATGTTTTACCCGTAGATATTTAACATGCACACTGCGACTGAGTGATTTTATGTTTATATCATATTGTAATTTATTCAAAACATTATTTTGATATACTGTGTATCACAATTCTGTAGTAAATCAAAACTGACATTTGCTGCAAGTTCATTATTTTAGCACATTTATATGAACTCCCGTAGCTGTTTATTAATTTCCTTGTGGCCATGCATGGCTTTATTAACAAGTGTGCCGTGTCTTTATTTTGTGAAAGCAGTTTCAATCCATTAAAATTCAGTTAGATGGATGTTTGCAATCAAGACCAATCTCAGAAAACATGAGGTTTAGCATGGGTTTAATCTCATGATTGATGACGACATTTTATTTTGTCACTGTAACACCGTTGGGACGTTTGCCATTAGGTTAAAACAATATCTTAGTAAAAACCAGTAGAACTTATAAATAACAATATTATTATTGACAAAACTATATATAATTTGAAAGCTTAGGCTACAAACTAGTTGTCATATTTGGTGAATGATTTTCTAAATGGATTACAGAGGAGCAGTAATTTATTAACTTGCAACAAGAATATTTCATAGGCGTATTCAAACCTTTTTGTTTTTTGAAATAGCAATGAAAATGAAACATCATGAAAGATTGGTAAAAAACCTAAGTTTGTTTTCATGCCAAGAGTTCAAAAGATATCATCCATTCATTTTTTTTTGAGGAAAAAAAGGTCTGAAAATGTTTTAAATATAAAGAAAAAATGATTCTTCATTTGTGATGCAGCGACGAGCTATAGGCTAACGCACGTGTTCTTTCCGCGTGTGTTTGTTAGAGATTGAATTCTAATCAAATACTGCCAAACTGCCCATGCCAGTTCTGAATAGGATGTCTACTTCATAAATTGTATGAATATTATGGAAAAATATGGTTCAGCAGATCACTCAAAAAAACATGGAAATAAAGGCACCCTTATATGGTCAGTAATGAAGCTTGGCCGCCATCTTGTGAAAAGTTTGGTACTGCGCCCAAACAAAATCTTACTGAAAGCTCATTTTTTGAGATATCAACCTAACATTTGGAACACAACATGTTCAGATTTTTTGCTTTGATTATCTTGCAGTTTTAGAGTAAAACATGTTTTGTAAAATAAATATTTTATATAAAATATAAAAAAAATTTTTTTTACATTTTCATAGGCCTAAACAAACTTCTAAAACTTATTTTCTATTTAACTTTCATAATTTCATTAACTTTCACTTCTACAATAATATGCTACGCGTCTTCTTTAAAACAAGACCAACCTTATGTCTATATTTCAAAGCATTCTTGAATTACAACCATTTAAGTTTGGATAGTGCATTTTCATGTCTATGCAATAAAGGGGTTAATTTGGGCAGTGATGATTGAAAAAATGTATTCCTTTTATTGTCTATATCTGTATATGGTGCAAATGCATTTTTTTTGGTTGTATTTAACTGTACATCATTTCATCTCCTGCCACTGCAGGAATTACAATAAAGCCACTTTGATTTTGCAGCTGTTTAACCTTTATGACATCATAAGGGAATTCTAAGGAATGTTTCTTTTAAACATACTAACAGCAGGTGAAAGACAATTTCAGTTGAACACATTTGACTTAAGAGCAATTTTTGCACGACTATCTACTTTTCAATGAATTCCTATGACTGTTCCCTGTCCGGTCTGGAGGATGAGCAGTCTTCTTACATTCCACCACCTCAAATAGGCCTGTATAATGGTAAGAGAACATGATTTCCCGCTTAATGTCATTGATTTAAACCAAACAAATTATCGAGCATAACCTTTAAACCAGCTATTTTTGACAGAAAAAATAATTTTCATTCATCCAAAATGCTGTGCAATAAATTTTATATGAATTATGATTATAATGACATTTTTGAATAATATTTCATACAACATCAGTTCAATCTGATCTAAATATTTTTACTTGTTACATTAAATTACACTGTGTAATTTTTAAGGACTCCCCACGACCCAAAATGACTTCATGGCACCTCCATCTCCACCTCCTCCCTCACTACAGTATTACAGAGATGAGGTGGAATCTACGGCCCTTCCAAGATCTGATGCGATTGAGACCCACTGTGGTGTTATCACGCCTGAAAGTAATTTCCTAACATTAATATCACACCAATGTTGCAGTTTAGCAGTGTAGAGGTGATAGAGATATTTGCTTATGTTTTTTATGTTTAGATTTGATCTGGGATCCTCCAAATCTTAAGGAGCTTGGTCCAATGAAATTGGTAGGTGTTTACAACCTTCCACCAGCCTTCTGGCCTGCCAGCTTAAAGGATAGGGTGAAGAATCTTGGCATTGATGTGGATGGGACAAACAGAGCTGATGACAGCAGCAACATAAAGAATCCATCCTCCTTATATGATATGATTGAGGACCTTCTTGAAGATTTGAATTTCTCGACACCTTCCCATCATGCAAATGAGGATATTTTTGACATATTAGGCCTCTCTGCTGATGAATGCTATGGGCCGACTGAGATTGCTGCCATCACAGAGCAGGGAGAGGACAAGCACGAGCTGTCTCTCAGCCCTTGTGTCACGGAAGCAGCAGCCACTGATTCTGAGGAACTTCTGTCTTTCCCAGGCTCAAGAAAGAGAAAGAGAGCTATTTACTCCGGCAATGAGTTCTCTTCTGCTGCTGCCGAAAGTTTTGAGATGCATGATGATTTTGAGCCTCCACATTCAAAGCCTCGACTCTTGTGAGACTGTTGAACATGTTCTCTCTTTTTGTCATGCCATCTACTGCTTTTTACGATTAAAGCAATGTCTGTGGCAATCATCTGTGGATTTTGAAATTCAAAAATGTCATATCTGCTACTCAGTATAAAATGAGCTATAGATGAAAATCAAAGTGTAGCATACCACATTTCTGTAACACTACAATAAGGTCTCATTTGTTAAAATTATTGAATGCATTAGCTATAGCATGAAGTAATAATGAGCAATATAGTTTTTGTTTACAGCATTTTTCTTTTAAAATGATCTGAGGTTGAAAAGTATAAACCATAGACAGACATTTCTGGGCCTGCTTTCTAAATAAATAAAACAAAAATTTAAATGTCAGAAAATACTTCAGATATTTGACCTCTCTGTTCAAATAAAAATATCCCAAGAACATGTTAAAAAATATAATATATATATATATAATGCTTAAGTTAACACAAAAGATCTGAGAATCTGATATATTTTTTAAAAAGGTCAGACACTCAACCTTTTGAATGAAAATGCATCTTTTGTATATAGAGAAACCCCCCAAAAATGTTATTCAAAAATCCATAATATCTGTAAAAATATATACAGTATTTTTTATATATATATATATATTAGAAAACTGTTTCCTGTGTATTTAAGGTGCAATGAAAATATTTTAGTACTTCTTACTTGATGGTAAAAACACACACAAAATATTTTTGTAGAAAATGGTATGTGTTTTGCAAAAATGTATGAATACAAATATGTAGTCTCTAAAAACTTGGTAAATGTGTTTTAACCTATATGAAAAATATTTCTCTTGTCTTTTTATCACCTGGCGTAGAATTTCACACACCTCATACAAATGGCCCTAAAAAAAATGTCTTCTTCTTCAATAAACTATCGGACAGTTGATCATAAACTAAGTAATGAATATTAGACAGTTACAACCCATTCAGAAATGAAAGTTTGAACCATTTCTCTAATAGAAAAACACCTGTTTGACAGAATACTGCATGTATAAAACCAATAAGAATTTGATTTGTCTGTCTTAAATGACAGCAAGGTGGATTTAAATAGAGCTGCTGCCAACACGTCATCGTGTGATGCTCAAACACATCTTCTGGTCCTCCAGCATATTCTACCTTCTTGTCGCTCCAGCAGCCCTCGTTGTCTGCCTGAACTCTCACCCTGGTGGTCGGGAAATGTCAAAGAGAGGCCCGTGCCGCAGCAAGGGGGCGTTACGGGGGAAAAAAACAATTGCCTTTATTGTAATATTTCCACGCAGTTCTATTTTCTCAGTCTAACCACTAGAATAAGCATCAAAACGACCACCACGCCGACCGCCAAGTCCGATGGTGTAGCATCCGCCGTGGACTGCTGTTCGCATCCTTCATCTGTCTCGTCTCGTATTGCAATCATTGCCAAACATGTGAGTAGCAACCGCAGCTGAATTGTTCTGCAGTAGCCTAAACGTGTTTTGATGCTGCTGGTACAGCGCGAGCTCTATCGCATCCTGCTCTCATTCATCTCGTTAGTTTGCGTGAATGTGCTGTGTTTGATACACATATAACTAGCATCCAGCTGCAAACGGTAAGTGGTCGTGTAACACTAACGTTGATACAAAGGCTGGAACGTAGCGAGCGAGCCATCTCCATGAACGCCGCAAGTGTTGCTTTCACTGGTTCGACTTCTACTTTGCTTTTCTGTCTTAGCATTTAAAAAGCTAGTCCTGCAGATTTGTGCAGCAGTTCTACGCTCTTTACGACTGGTTCTTGGCTGTGATGTGCTACTAGACGTTCAAGTTGCATCTGTTTGTCACTAAGTGTCTATTCGGAAGACCTGCTGCACGAGATCTGGATGTACGATTCTGGTTTATTGCATAAACTACAGACAAAAAACACAATTTTCCAGGTAACAAACGCGTCTGGTCCTGCATGATAGACCTCAGAGAATCAAACGTGGATTTCAGGTTCGACTGTGCAAATTGCTGTGTGAGGCATGAGACATTGTGTGGCCTGATGTTATGAACTGACATGCTCATATATACTGACTTATCAGTATACAAAAAGAGATAAAATATTAAATGCATTATTTCCAAGCCTGCCTTTATTGCATTGCACAGTTTCCTTTTTCTGTGCACTGTATGGCACTAATACTATGTTAGTCTGGGGTTATGTGGAAAGCAACTTTATGACTGGGCCTTCATGTGCAGGACAAACTTTATTAATGAGTTGCACATGAATTCAATTGAAGGGCCAGGCACACATTTAAAATTCTGTCATCTTCCAGCATTAATCTTTTTGCATTTAATCATGCATGCTTCATTTTATTGAAAGTTTTAAATGCTCATGATGCTATATTGACCAGCGTGAGCACTGGATTAGTAATTTTAAGTCATGTTAATGTTGATATTAATATTAGCAGACAATAAATATAATTATACAAGTTTTATTTTAGCATTATATAGTAGTTAATCTCATTTTTTTATAATATCAATTGGATTTGAGTTGACATTTTTGTGAAAAACTGCTGTTTAAATGTTAGACACATCAAGTTTTTTGTTCTATTTGTCATTCTTCTTTCATGGTCGTTTCTAGTTTTTACAAGCATGCAGAGAATCAGAGCAAAAAGTTTGAAGAATGAAATATTTTTGCATGTTTTAGGTATTCATGGCAAAATAATAATAAGTGTAGTATAATTTCAGAACAAAAGGTATTATTTTATTTATTGTTTTTATTCATACATTGTGAGATTTTCTGATGTGGTCCAGCATGCTCATGAAAATTTTAATTAACGTGATTTTCTGATCAACTGCTGTGTTGATGAGCTTGCATTACTTGTTACTTGCAGAAACTGATCTTTGGTTTTTAATTGATGGACACAAATATTTACAGTTTTATAGTGTTTCATTTTAAGTGATTCGTGAGATTCAGTTCACGAATGGGTCTAAAATCATGTTTACACTGAATTAGATAGTAGTTAGTGGTCATTCCACACTTACAGAAAGTAATGACACCTGTTGGAATTTTGCCTATGGGTTTTTAATATAATAATGCATTATTACAGTTACTGGGGAAACACAGTAACACAACAATGCATAAACATTGTACTCTATATTTGGGCAGTTTGGGTTTGGAACCTGAAATACAAGATGTGGTTATCATTTATTAGTCATCTTTTTTAAGAATCAGTGCACATCTTATAGGCTGAATGTGAAACCATGAATTGCAAGCTTTTCTCTTGAGAATAAGATTCCCAGTAAAGTAATTACGTTTTATTTCTCCAGTGGGAGTCAGAGGAGACAGATAAACTTCATTCCCTGTGTCTTAATCACAGTAGTTCTTGAAAAAGAGGACAGTATACTCAGAGGATTGCACATCATGTCTTTTCTTTTTCTCTGCTTCATAGGAGAAATGAAATATTTGTGCACTGGGCCTGGATGCTCCTACAAGCACACCCCACTTCCGCCATGACACCCAGCAGAGGATTCTGGGATTGACGCAAGCATCACTCCCACTAATGGCCTGGACCAGGTGAGCATGCATAAGTGTACTTTTTGTCTCCAGTCATCTCTTTATGCATAAATAACAAATTATAAATGTCCTGCTTATTAACTTCTAGCTGTCTCCATATATTTCTAGCAATAACTTACCCGTCTGTCCCTGTTTAAGGTTTCAGCTGGCCTGCTGAAGCTATGGGGAGCTGCTGGAGCTGTCTATACAGAGACGCTATCCAAGACAACCATCTCAACAAATTCAAGGTGCTTTTCACAAGACACCTGTGTATTCACACTTTCTGATAGAAACAAACCTTTTAAAAAAGTACTGTGGTGGTAATATTTGGTGGTAACAGCTGCTAAGTTCGCCTAGTAGAGCATCATTTGGATCTGAGATAACTGGTGATGTTTGATAGGTGACTAATGTGGACGATGAGGGAAATGAGTTGGGCTCAGGAACCATGGAGCTCACCCAGACAGAGCTCATTCTGCACACACGCAAACGTGACGCCATCCGGTGGCCATACCTTTGCCTGCGGCGATATGGTTACGATTCCAACCTCTTCTCTTTCGAGAGTGGCCGTCGGTGTCAGACAGGACAAGGTGAGATGATTCTTACCTCTACATTATGCAGATGGAAGACTGAATTGTGTGTAAAGCAAATACAGAAACCGTCTGTGAACCCCTTACATTTGTTCATAGAGTAATACATTAATATCCGCACACTTTTTCAGTGGCGTCGGTTCCGGAAGAATTTTTCCATTCGTTTTTGCCACCAAGACAACCAGCTATGAGGTGAAACACAATGTTACAAAGTTTTATTTGAAGCAAAAAAGTATTTGAAAATCGGACAAAAAGACAAATGTACAAGACTGTGTACTCAATGGCTTTAAATGAAAGTTGTTGATTAAATCAATAGAAGCAATATATTCTAGGTTTATTGCAAAATATGCATATAAATATAAATAAGTATTTTAACGTCATTCGGAGTGATCCATGGAGGCTCTTTTGGCACGATTTGCTTGTTGCGACTGATTGGTGGAATTTTTATACAGCATCATGGGTAATGTTAGCCTGGCTCCGCCCTCCTGCGTACTTCCGCTCAATTTCATTTTCCTTCAGTAACTCCGTCTGGGATTGTGGTGTATTCTTTGGTTTTCTCCGATCAATTTTTAACCGGTCCAATCAGCGAACAGAGGGAGTGGCTGAGAACGATGACGTTGAGATCGTGCGCTAGTTTGAGTTGACATACGTCACGACCAAAAGTTAGCGATTGGTTATGGCAGATCCAGAGTGACTCTGGTCAGATCCAATAGTTTTAAACTTCAACAGAGTACCCGCCTACAAGGAAGTTAACGCTTGTCAATGGAGAGAGGCCAGACTCTCTGTACAAATGAAATGTACGAGAGTCTGGTAGAACCAGGCTAGGGTAATGTACTTTTTCACAATAAATTTAACTGTTAAACACTATTATTTTAAAAATAAGTTAAAATAATGTCTGCTGAAGCATATACCATTGATTAACAACCTCTGAGCTCACAGTAGGTCTAATGTGGTCTATAAAGGTTTGTAAGTTATTGTTAAAAATCAGTTTCCTTATGGAGAAAGTGAATGAGTTTTTACTTCTGGAACCTGACTGTTGCACTCTGTTTGGGGGGGTGGTTGATATGGCTATTTAATTGAATGTGCATACTAGTTATATTAATTGTAGTTATTGTTAAATTAAGTTCAATTTAATGCTGTCATCCTGATTTAGATGTTTTGTGTGCCAATATATTTTTGCGCCTTCCCCCATGCATAAAAGTGACACTCCACCTATGCATTTACTATTTTTCTTTGTTGTTCTTGTACGTTTTGACAGGGATATTTGCATTCAAGTGCTCTCGTGCAGAAGAGATCTTCAACCTGCTGCAGGAGTTAATGCAGTGTAACAGCATCAATGTGGTGGAAGAGCCCATGATCATGACCCGGCCCGGGCATGCGCCAGAGATGGACATGCCTCGAACTCCACAGACACCCAATAGTGAGCTGGAATATCTACACACTTGAACAAATAGGGTTTCATATGTACATGTAAATGAATTTTAATGTCACATCAATGGTATGGCTTTTTTTATCAGTAGAAAAAGTGCATGCACATTTAAACACCTAGCCACCTGTATTTGCATATCTCTCCATTCATTAAATGTCTCTCACAACTTTATTTTTATGTCTTGCTCGACAAAATCAGAGCTTTAAACAGAACTTTTATAGGAGGGATACCTAAATATCACCTGCTTAAGTGTACTGTGCTTTGTTCTGTTTGTGTAGCCCCTGCGTTCCCGATGCAGGGTTTTCCTAATGGATACCCAGGATACCCAATCAGTGCAGACTCATCACAGCCCTCTCTCACCAACGACCTCAGACACAGCCTCATGGGACTGGATGACCAAGTGAGAACAAACACCTGCCTGTGCACATATACAGAAGCCACAAAAAGTATCTGGACGCACAAGCAGCACTGCTTTAGCCACAACATACCAAACCAAACAAATAATGCTAGAACTTTTCTCCAAAAATAAGCTGATTTTGCAATGGGAAAGGTCACCCAAAAATGATCATTTTATTATCATTTACTCACCGTCATGTCGATCCATACCTGTATGACTTTCTTTCTTCTGCGGAACAATTTTTGTGGAATTTTTTTTAATGATTGGACCTACATGAGAGTAAATGATGATAGAATTGTACTTTTTGAATGAACTAACCCTTAACCAATTAATCTCAAAAAATAATTCCAGTGGATGCATGAGGTCACTAGCATCACACAGGGGTTCTAGCAGAATAACCACAGATTAAAGTTCATAACATTATAACAAGCTTCGCTTGAAAAGTGTGTTTGTTCTATTTTATAAATGCCTCTTTATTTGATGTTGATTTATTTTCTAATGCACTGACAATTTATGCATTTGTAAGTTTGGCTTAAATTAAAAAAATAAAAATAAAATAACCTTTTGAGGCCTTTGTACATTTGAATAATAATAAAACTTACTTTGCTTGAAATGAATTAGGTGATCTAAATTTATAAATGGACAGGACAGATTCTGTGCACCACACACATCTTTTTCCAGGTGTTAAAATATCCATACTGTAACACTTATCCCAGGCTATTATTGTGCAGCAAGTCACTTAAATAGCAACTAACGAAACTTTCTCGCTTGTTTTCAGACTCATACATATGTGAATACAGTGGGAATGGAAACTGACCTCTCGAGCCGCCACTGTGTCCACTCCCTGCCCGAAGTGCGGCCCACCACCTACCCGGAAACCTCAACTACCACCACCATACGTGGAGGCCCAGTCCCGGGCCAGCCCAGCTTGCACTGCTGCCCTCTGGACGACCCTCACAAAGACCCTCAGGTCTTCCTCCAGCCTGGAGCCCAGGAGGTGAAGTTCATGTTGGGTCCGACCCCAGCACAGCGCCACCTGATGGAGAGAGACAGAGACCGTCACGTCACTCACCCGCTTCGAGCACCAGATGGCAGCTCTGAAACAGAAGGAGAGGAGACTCCGTCTGTACACATGTGCAACACACATTCCTATCACCATTGCCATCATCTAATGCACCGACATCCGAGCATGGAGCCTTGCTCAGAAAGCCAGCTGACATATGAGAATATCAACGGACTCCGAGGGGCACGTAGGCAAAGGCTAAGTCCGAGCACTGTGTCCCAATCTCAGTCTTTGGGCTCCAGTAGCAGTAGCAGCACCACCGGTGATTCCCGCACACATACACATCCGCACTCCCTCCCGCTGACGCACACGCACGCTTCCTCACTGCCTCCGCAGGGATATGGCTGTGACCGGGGAATGGGGGTTGGTGGTCATCGGCGCACCGCGTTGCTCAACTATGAAAACCTTCCTTCGCTCCCCCCGGTTTGGGAATACCGTGCGCTTCAGCGTGATGAAGAAGAGGATCAGGATGAAGACGAGGATGAGGATGAGTACGAGGAGGAAGAGGAAGAAGAATATGATGAGTACGAGTATTCTGAAGGGCCCGCAACCCCAAACGGATATCATCAGGAGAGTGGCGGTGGGATTCATCGCGATGCTCTGCAGAACTATGTCAACACTGAACAGGTGTGTAAACAAAAGCGCAAGCAAATACATATTGCTTGTGAGAATATGCCAAATCTAATTGCATATCAGGGAACTGTAAAATAGGGATTTCCAGGCATGGAAAGTCATGCAAATTAGATAAATTTCATACATTCAACATGTATAACAATGGTCTATAACAATGTACTGTATATTATAGTTATGTTTAGCTCTAAAAATAAGTATTGCTCTTAGAGACTTCAATCTATAAAAAATGATTTTTAAAAAAATTGTGGAAAAACTTGTGACTACTAAACAGGTACGTCAACAAAAGCACAAGCAAGTAAAAGTATGGAATATGCCAAATCTAATGGGAAATATCAAGGAATTGTAAAGCCTGGAAAAGTCATATAAATTCAAAAGTCAAATTTCAATGAACTATAATAAAATTGAAAATGAAATATATATATTTTTTTATTATAAAAATGATGATACTATATGAATATAAAAAAGATCACATGAAAGTCACAGAGTCAGGAACATTTATGTAGTGATCATATACTTTTACATTTATGCTCAACTCTAAAATAATTGAATTGGCTAGGTATTGCGCTTTGAGAGTTGAATCTGTATAAAAGGAGTTTTTAAAAATCTGGAAAAGTCATTAGTCAAAAAGTGTGGGAACCCTGTGACTAGTAACACTGAAATGTACTTGCATGCAAACTCTAACAGCTACAGCCTCCAACACGTCTTCGTCACGCTTGCCATCCCCACCCTCACCCACCTGAGAGGGCCAACCGCGTTTTCAACTTCGACTTCAGACGTCAGCGAGCGGGACGTGGCAGCGCCACCTGCGAGCAGCATAGCCGTCACCCGCCGCCTCCTCCCTCTCGCCAGCTCAACTACATCCAGGTGGACCTGGAGGGTGAGCCCTCTGGTTGCTCGGGACACGGAGGAGGGGCTCAGGTACCACAGAGACCTCCTCCCCTCAAACGTGGCATGGCTGCCGCCGCAGCGGCTCCATCTTCCCGTCGCGGAGAATGCTATGCCGTGATTGACCTAAAGAAGACAGCAGCCATGTCCAACCTACAGAAGGCTCTCCCTCGGGATGACGGCACCTCACGGAAGACACGCCACAACAGCACCGACTTGCCTCTGTGAGAGGGGAAAAAAGGGATAGAGAGAGAGTTACAGGTATGCCAGGAATAAAAATGAGGGAAAATGTTCAGGAAAGAGAGTTTTGGTGGTATTTTCCTCCCACCATTATCGTGAAGCGATATTTTCTCATTTTCTACACTCATACCAACTGCTGCTTGATGAAATAGTAACTGTTGAGCCAAGCACTGAGCATTTATTTATTTATTTTTCTCACATTTTGTGTGGGAAGGTTGGGAGATGATAGTGAACTACTTATCATATGGTTATTATATGTTTTTTTGGTAGCTGTCTGGCCTTTGGGCCAAAGAATTGGGTTAAGAAAAAAATATTTGATTCAGGAAACTATCTGCAGTGTTTCTAAGTGTCTTAATCCTTTATTTTTTTATGTTATTTGTCATTTTATGGTTTGTTGGTTATTTAAAGGGATACTTCACCCAAAAATGAAAGACAGCAACCTGCTGGATAACAAAAATATATATTTTGAGTGATATAAGGATGAATAATTTTTGGGTGAACTATTCCTTTACTTTTCAGTATAGGCAGCATAGTATTTCGACACTTGAGCAGAAAAGGACTTGAAACCACCACAAGTGTTTCATTATCACATGTAAGATAATACTATAATTATCAAAATAGATCAAGTTTTCAAATAACTGAACATTCTTCATCATGATAAAGATACTCCAGCAGTTTCTCTCATGTTGTCTGTTTCAGTTCCCATATAGCTATGTGGTGGCTGCAACAAGGATAAAGAGAGCGAATTGTTCCGTATTTGAATGCCTCTTGACTCTTCTATCCTCAGGAATTGATTTGATCAATTCAGTTTGCACTTATCTTTCTTAAATTGTAACTGAGCCTCTCCTAATTTCATAATTCCCACTAAGGCATGGTAAAATAAAGTTTACCCAATTAAAATTAATTATTCAGAATGTGATCAATAGTCTTTATGGTGGTTTTGAGATGGAGAGGTTTTTTTTAGTGCTAAGATCCAGACTTTGGCCCAGCAAAACGCATAGAAAGGGAGGCTAATTCTGATCCAAAAATGAGCTTATTTTGTTCAGTATCTGCTCAAGCTTTAGCTATAAGCACCATTGCAAGTTCTTTTTAATTTAGCTATATCCGTCTCTTTTTTTCACTCTCCCCAAAATTGAGTCCTTAGCAGTCATTTGCATTGAAAAATAAAGTAAAACAATATTTTCCAAAAGGGTATTTGTAGATAGTTCAAGTAGAAAGTAAAATACAATAAAAACGACTATTCTCACGTCCCTAAAGTGATAATATAGAGAACCTGAGAGTGACAATTTTCTGTGAATCCAAGAGTGTATTTATGTACATCTATGTTTTGTAAAGCTATGTAAAGCACCATATGCATATTCAGAGGTAAGAATGTTAATTATTTTTTTATATCTTAAAAAATATCATGCCAGGAATCATGAGGCAAAACATATTTATTTAATTTAGAATTATCTAGCTCGCTGTCTGTCAATTTATTTATTCATTTAATTTATTGTTTCGTATTTGAATTATTCGTACAAGTAGATGTTGTTAGATTAGTCATTTTAGAGATACCAAAGGTGGTATGGGAGACCACAGAATCAACCTTGGTATTATTTAATGTCTTTTTTAAACTGCAGTTTCATGTTGAATAATAACTGTATTTGAACATATTGTGCCAAAAATATAATATCACTGAACTATGTGCCATTGGTAAATGTTGAATTTTAGGGCTAACAATCAGCAACATGTAAGACATAAATGCAGCTGTTCCTTACAATTACATCATGATCAGTTCAGGACTTTATAATGTTTTGTCTACAAGTACACAAAAAAAAAAAAAAACCCGACATGTCAGCGTATTCCCAGTGAAATCCCATTGTATCTATCCAAATTAGTTAAAAGGGATATTTTATAGTCTCTAACATTACTGCTGTTTTTCATTGGAATTTCATAAATCAACTATTTTTATAACACAGTTGGTGTTCTAAAATTGGACATGCATCTTTTTTTCTTTTTCAGTTTTACCATTCGCTGTCTTATGGTTGTTAACGCAGCCCTAAAAATGAATTTATTTCTCACCAACAATACTGATGTAGCTATACATTTCTGAAGTTATGAAAATTTTGCTAGGGACCTCCAAGAGCTGAGGTTTTTATCTTACTTGCTTGGCATGGACATAGACCTAGTTTTTCAAAATCTCACTGGCAGCCATATTGTTCTGAGTGCAGGGCTTTGTGGGCCTGACTTATTGTGGATTATTAGCAAAAAGTTGATAATTACTAAGAACAAAACGTATATCATGTGAGAAACCAACATCACAGTAGATTTAAATGTTCTGTGAGAAGCCATAATTGAAAGGAAATATTTTAAGGGTTAGAGTAATGTGATTTATTTTTTTATCACCCAAATTTTTCTAATTTAAAACTATTTAAAAAAATGAAAATAATCGATTTAAAAAGAATACGCTAGTACATCATTGTGACGCTTTTATTTCAAGAGCCTTGCAGTTCAATACAATATTGCTGCCAAATAGGAAATCCAAATAAAATCAACATATTACACTCACAATCACAATTACATAGAATTATTATGTACTTTAAGAATGCGATGATGAACTATTTGGACACTTTTAGACACTTTTCAGAGGATCAATCTAGTTTTTAACATCTATATTTTATTATTGTGGTATGATAAACATTTTGCAATAACAGCTAATGGAGTCATATCAGAATTTGTTTGAGTTGTTCAAGAACATGTTCTGTGATACAAGTCACAGCTGTGTCTGTGTGCATTCAGAAAGGACTGGATCAGCAGTAGGTTTACTGTCTTTCTCAGGCCTCATCTTGATAAACATGCGCTATATGTGTATTTAAACCAGGCTTGAGGGATAAAAAAATCTAGTCATCTTGTCTGTAGGTGTGGGATCATAGAGAACTCGATTGTGCCATAAGTGATTTTCATCCACTCTTTTAAAATAACGTGTAGCTATAGTGGAATTTTAAAGGTACAGTAGCACTACTAACTAGAATCCTGTGTTGACTTTGATTGCGTGGGGCCGCTTTGGAGCGTAAATGCTTGTTTTGTTGGTTGCTTGGTTGGTTTTTGTTTTTATACCTTCCATACACATCATTCTTTTCATTCATTATCAGGGGAAATCAGCACTTGAGTTACATGTTAGACCCAGGTTATTTGCACTGAAATTGCAATGGGGTGAGCAATCATCTGAAAGTACTGTAAATCCCTGTGTGAAATCCTGATTTTTCAAAAATTTACCAAGAAGTGCAATGACTGAATGTGCTTATTGACCTAAATGGGAAATAGTTTAAACCTTTGTTTCCATGAAAACAACATTGAACCTCTTAGTTCTGGAATACCACACCACTCATCGAGTGATCATAATTAAGTTTCTCATCTAAACCTGGGATGGTATTCCACTTGAAGAGGGTTTTGCAGTGACCTTATCGAATGACCTGTCCTATTTGGCGGTAGACTTACATTGTCATAATAAAGCTTAGGCGAAGCTCAATGACTGTGATGTACTGTACATTAATGTGAATGTGTCTCAAATGTGTCCGAGTTAACGAGAGAGAAAGAGAGCTGCCCGTGCATGGACTCTGTACCGGAGACTGCATTTCTGAAGCTCCTCAAACTGTCTCGCTCTCAAACGGTCTTACTCTCTGTATGAATGTACCACACAGAGATGGACTTGTAAAATGCTCAGATGAGGTGATTTACACTCAATGTTTCTATCCTCCCTGATGAAAAGATGTGTTAATGTAAATGTTTCGTCTCAAGAATTCCGATTTCAATTCGATTTTTTTGATTGTTTCTTTATATACAGTATTTACATTTTCTTGTAAGTATGTAATTCTGTGTATGTACATAACATATATGGGTATGCAGTTGCAGTCAGCTTCTCCTGTGTTTGTTTGTGTTGGCGCAACAAGACACTATACTTTTGCCACAGCCATTTGTAGAAAGAGCAACGCCTTGACAGTCATTCCATTAGATGGACATTGCAGTCTCTATAAACAGATTGGAGATCTCCTATAGTCTGTTGATGTTGCAGTCACAACCCTTCCCCATTCTTACAATGCAAAGCAGGCATGCCCCATGTTGAATGTTATTTTCAGTCATATAAACTTTTGAAGAGAAAGGCTTGTATAATAAAAATGAATGTGATTAAATGTAATGTCAACATTAAAACTGGAAATATCATCGAGTGTTACATGTTTAAATGTCTGAGAACAAGATGGATAGCTCTTGAAAGAAACGTGAACATTGTGTACTGTACTTTTCCTTTGTCAACTGCTTAGTCCACTAGATGGCAGCAAAGGCTGCATTATTAAGAGCTTGTAAAAGAAGAAACAAAGAAATGAAACATGTTAAGAAGTATAAATATGGTTTACACTTAGCAGTGGCAACACATTTTGCACATCAAAAATTTGCAAGGGAAAAACGTACTCAACAGAATAAACATTAATTAAACATCTATTTATTATTAATCATCTGCACTTTTTTAACAATGGTTGCCGAGTTATTATTACTATTACTCATTGAGATAGAATATAGAAAATATCAGGTAGCCTACAGCGTTTTAAAGAAAATGTTTAGGGAAATAAAAGTGGTTAATTTTTTTTCCACACCAAAACTTTCACATTTAAAACAGGTGAAAAACATGTATTTAAAGAGTGCTCCTCTTGCTACATCATTTTGAATACTTTAAGAGCCTTTAATTCGAGTTCAATACGATATGCTGTCAAATAGTAAATCCAAATAAAATGGAAATGAAAAACCTTACAGCAATATTTATCCTACATCTAGCTTTCTTGAAGGGGTTGATTATGATTTCACTTTTCTAACTTTAGTTAGTGTGTAATGTTGCTGTTTGAGCATAAACAACATATGCAACGTTACAATGCTCAAAGTTCAAAGCAAAGGGAGATTATTTTCTTTTAAAGAAATTGCTTTTTAAGGACTACAACAAACGGCTGGTGGGGACTACACGACATTCGTCTGGGCTTAGTGACATCACCAACCCTAAAATTTACATAAACCCCGCCCCCTGAACAGATTTATATATTATCAAGACAGAATATGCTAATCAATGACTAGAAGTTAGCAACACATCAGCTACATAAATAAATTAATCAACGAACCATTCAGAAATGTCCTGTTGTATTCAACATGTTGTCACTTCTTCTTGAGTCTCTCCATCATTGACTCCGGTTTGAACATAAAAGTCTTTGAAATTTCCAGTGCATGTCTGTGTGAGGTAAAATGACACAAGCTGTTGAAGCTCCGCCCTCTGTGCCTGGAACAGAACCTCATTTGCATTTAAAGGAACAGACACAAAACGGTGCGTTTTTGCTCACCCTCAAAAAGTGACAACTTTAAGATGCTATATAAAATCTTTTTTTTTTAGCTAAAACTTCACATACACACTCTGGGGACATCAAAGACATATTTTACATCTTGTGAAAAGGGCATTATACCACCCCTTAAAAAAAAAAAAAAAAAAAAAACGTAATTATCCTCAGTGCCAGCTTTATGGTTTCATGGATTTTTATTTTTATCTTTTATTTTTACAGTACATGCATTTGGTTTATCCTAATTTGTGTTCATCATAATCATTAAACTAATTATAATATTTTAAAAACTGCCCAAAAGAATAAACACATTAATAAGTGCACATTAATGTAGCCTATTATCTTAACTCATGTCTGCGCCAATATGAGGGCCTCTAAACTGGTCTAATTTGGCCAGTCAAGCTAAAAGTGTTTTTTTTTTATAAAATGAGTTTTAGGCTTCGTGTCGGAAAAAAAGAATAGCCTACACGTATAACATTAGGCTATAATAACAACGGCAATCTTGTATTCTTATTGCTGATCCTGTGCCTGTTTTAATTTGGAGGAATATTTGAAGTCATTATTCATTATGTAGTTATTTGTGCTAACTACATTATCCCTTTTTATTTATTACCCATTATTAATATTATTTACAAGCTGATGGAAAGCTGCTTACCGGTATGTACATGATAGAGTTAGGAGATGTATGACACAAAATAGCTAGGCTAGCTAGGCTGAATTATGGGATTAAACGCATAAATAGATGCAAGTCTTGATTTTGCAGAGACACGTTCCTGGGTCAACATATTTTGTTGATCCTGCACAACATTCCTGTCCGAAAATGTTATCCTAACTATATCCCTACCCCTAAACCTAACCCTACACATATATCACTAAAATCTGAGGGAAATGATAAGTGACTATAACACTGGTGTAGTAGCATCTGACAAAGATGTTGATCCTGGATCATGTTGCACTTTTTCAAACAGTCTGGTTTGAATTGGATTTGTAAACCTTAGACATACAGACCAACCAAACATCTGTTGTTTCTGATTTAGCTAAATTGCCTTCATTATTGTTTTTGGACAAGGTTTTGACAGCTAAGACATTTTTTGATATCATTTAATGAAGAACAAGAAGATTAGGATTCTTAAAAGACTAAACCCCTGGGAAGCTCAGTGTTCCTTTTCCCATAAACAAGATCAGGCTGGAATGTTAAGGACAAGTAAATATTTACTATTTGTTTTTTCTTCAATATCCTCATGCACAAACTATCAGTTTAATAATAAGGTTTTTAAAATTTCAATTATTTAACTGTACACTTCAGAACAGCCAGTTGTATATTTCATATATTCATATAACAAACCACTAAGACAAGACAACAAGACAAGACTGCGACAGTGAACATTTAATGACTGCAGATGCCTTTAATATTAGGCTTTAAAAAAAAAATGTTTGGAAGTGTTCCAAAGAGCATTTTCAAATAGGAAAAGAGCATTTTAAAATAGGCCATTAACATATATTATGATTTATTTTTATTATTATACCTAGCCCTAGCACCAGTCCTTGAACGTAGAATCTCTCTAACCAGATCTACTGCTTGTTAGGTTACAAGACATGTTAGATGTCCGATATGACTGCAGAGAATGAAGAAAAACAAAACATGAACTCTGTGTTTGTCCAAATTTTGATTGATTAAATCATTAGTTAGTTCTATGTATTATATTGTAAACATAATGTAAAAAATAATTATTTAAATTAATAAGAATGATTTTCACTTTCATTTTAAAAAGGATACATAGAATGTGGATCTGCACTACAGTCAGGTGCTCTGACGTCTATAGGCTGAGCAAGATACTGTTATCTCACAGTGCAAAAGTTGTACAAATATATATTGATAAATATTGACAGGCATGGCTGAAGTAATTTGAGAAGAATTTGCCCTAAGGTGTTGAAAAGCGCTCATACACTAATTTAAAGTGTAATTCAATTATCAATACTTGAATAATTTTTGTAATATGGGTTTTGTAATATTTGTTTTGGTTACCTAAGAGCAAAGCTCTTTCCTTGCTTGTCAGTGATGATCTAACTGCAGCTACAGGCATTTCTTGTGTGTTTAAGCCAAAGTACTGGTAATAAATCAACATATTACTGAAATACTAAATTAATTTATTTTAATACTAAATACTTGAAATACCTTAAATAATTGTATAAGATCTGATTGCATTGGGACATTGTTCTCACCAGATTCTATCCATATTTTTACCCATAGAAAATATTATTTGATACATTAGTTAATAAATGTCATGTTCAGTTAATGTATGTAATCTACAGTGCCTTCTCTCATTCTTCTCATGACTAGATAATGCTACAAATATTTAAACTGACAAACATTTCAAAAAAATAACAGATACTCTGTCTGATGGGAAGATGCATTCCAAAGACTCCATAATCACTCATGATTCATCTCTTAAATAACAGATCCGTCCTGAGTTACATCAAGAGTTATAGAAGCTGTTGTATAATGTTCCTATTACAGTCATTCATTGTGATGATAAGCATGAATGCTGTAAGGAGGTGTCAGTAGTTATTGCATAAGTTGTCACAAGTTATTGTGTTAAAGTGTTATTTTTATATTTAATAAACTTATATTTACATTTAACTGTTAGTGTTAGGTAGCTAACATAAAGGAATGCTAACTTAAAGATGACATTCATTATTGCAATGCTTGAGTTTTTAAATTATGCATCAAGTCATGTTTTTGAGAAATTTAACCCTAACACAAGACCATTTGACCTTGTTAAGCCACTAAATTAACATCTCTCATAATGGGAGTGGGGGAACGGATTTCGACAGTTGGATTGTTTGCTGTCAGATTCTGTTTCCTCCATGTTTCTTAAAAAAAGGTTTTAATATTTACAAAACTGATACTGACTAGTTGGCACTGGCCAGTGTGTTGACATAATTGTAGGGCTGCTCGATTTATCGAAATTAAACCGCATGTGATTTGGCAAAGGTTTATTCCGATTATTCTGTGCATGCACCTTGTCAGTGAAGCAGGGCTTTGTGTAGGGGTATGCGTTATTACGATTTTTGATCGTGGATGATAAAAATGGCTCCACGATCTGCTTTTGAAGAAATATTGTATGCTACAGTGCATTCTATCAGTTGCAGTTCTGGCGCCTCCGTCCCAACATACTGTACAATGTAACGTAGGCCTACATTCACATCACATGTTAATGCAGAGGACGAGTTACACTCAGGGGATAATGCAGTTCACAAAAGTTCATTATTTGCATGTGCATTAAAGCTTGCCGGTTAAATATTTAAATTTGCTTGCTGATGTGCTGTTCTAACATGCGCTTTTCTGAGCGCATACAAAAAAGTCTGTCAAACAGCACCTGGTTACTGGACTAAGTTATTTTTCGAGTCTTATTGACTTGAATTCAATAACTGGAATGTATAAGAGAAAAATAAATAAAAGAAAATAAAAAATATATATATTTAAAAAAAAAAAAAATACAGTGTGTACTTCTGAAACAAATAAAATAAATTCTTTAAACACCTCTTTTTTATATAGGTTTCAAGGACTTCAAATACTGTAAAGGACTCAAAAGGTAAGTATAATCACTTGTTTTTTAAACACTGTTTATGTACATTAATACATTAGCCTCTTGTTAGTTCCCTTCTAGGTTTCACTCGTATTTCATTCAGTTTCTTTGGGGGAAAAAATATTTACAAATAATATTAAAAAAATTAGTCACCACCAGTAACACTGAATTCACCTTATAACTTAATTTTAATTTAGAATATAATCAATTAAAGTTAAATTCCTTATTTGATACCTTTTGAATTTTTTGTTGAATAGGTGTCTTCTTCTGGCTTGTAATTTTCACACAAAAAAAAAAAAAAAAAAAAGAGCCTACATTTGATCAAGCAACACAATAAAACAATAACAAATAACCCCAATAAATCCACATTTAATTCCCTTCACAGGGATTTAACCCCTCAGGTTACAAATGAGTTCAGTGCAATCTCTGAAGTTATATTCACAACCTTGTGAATATTAGTGCGGTGGCGTAGTGAAAATAAAACACAGTGATTTTTAAGTTCCTGCACAAGATAAAGTGTCCAAAAAAATAAATCCCAGAGTTAACATTTTATATGTTTATTTATGTTTATGAACTTTTACATAACTAAAGCTTCAATACATGTCAAAGTATTAGCAATATGATCTTTATTGGCCCTGTAATTGATAATTATGAGTCGTTACAATTGCAATTGCAAAGAGGTGAGCAGGCTGTGGGGACTTCTTGAAGTGTCATCCAAACTGGTTCCCAAGACCTTGATTCCTTGGTCCATCCATAGTCCCTTGGAGAAGGAATACCTTGCTGTGAGTGTGCTGGTCGCCCAGATTCCATTCTGATAAACTGCCCGTCTGATGTGCTGCAGCAGTGTTTTAAGTGTTTAAAATATTTATTTTAGGCTACTTCTAATAATATTGATTTATATCTTAATTTTTTTTTTTTATATCTGTTGTTTTTTTACTTACTATGCAACCGGCGGTTTGAATTTTAGAAAACTGAATTTGAAGTTCCGAATTTCTTCTTCATCTTGAAAACTTGAATCTTAATTCTTAGACTGCAAATATCCAGTTTTAAAAAATACAGAACATAAAAATAGCTGTTTGAAAATAAATTTTTTATAAAATTCAGCCATAAAACCATTTCAATTAGTTAAATTTCAAATGTTCAATATTCGTTTAAAGAAATCAAATTCAGAACTATTTAAAATTCCACATAATACAGTATAAGCTCTGTAATACTGTCCTATCATAATAAAAGGCAAAAAAATATTCTTTAAACTGATGACAGTTAAGCTCCATCCACACACAGAATAGAATCAGCATTTTTTAAGCCACCTATCAACACTTCTCATAATTGGAGTAGGGGAATGGTTCCCGACAGCTGGATTTTTTTTTTTATTCTTTTTTTTATTTTTATAAATGATTTATCTGTGCACATCATTATTAGTTTTTTGAAATTCATATACCCTCTTAATCTTTAATCAAAAACATTAACCTCCAAACAACAGGTTTGTTCAACTTTGTTCAAGCACGCTGCAGAGACCGATAGCCTGTTCCTATTCCTATTCCTATTCGCTGTATGACACCAAAGTACTGCGAGAGCGACTCGAAAGCATACGGGACATTCTGCTCTCTAAATTCTCTTGCAAAGCTTTGATGTCATACACTGATTGACCTGCGCAGCACTGCTTCAAGTCGAACACTAGGGCCTTATCATACAACCGGCGCAATGCAGCGCCAGGCGCGGTGCAAGTGTTTTTTGCTATAGTTTCAGCCCGACGCAGTTATCATTTTCACGTCCTGCGCCGCGTTGTTTAGATAGCAAATGCATTTGCACCCATCTGTTCACCCATGGGCGTGCTGGTCTGAAAACAAGGTGTGTTCAGGCGCATTGTTGGTGCATTGCTATTTTGAGGCAACTGAAATACACTGAGCCATTGACCAACAAAAACCTGGTCTAAAGTCAATGGCGCAGTATTTATTTTGTTATTTAAAGGGTGCAAGCGCAACTGGCTTTTAAATGGAATGGGAGATGAGACTCTGATTGGTTTATTGAACGTTACGCCCAAAACACACCCATTACACCCATGCGCTGGGCGCGCCTACCATTTTTCCTGTTGTTAAACGGATTCGGACACGCCCTAAGTGCACTTGCGCTTTAGACCATGCGCTTAGATCGTTAAAATAGGGCCCCTAATGCCTGTTCTCTGTATGATGTGTGTCGCAGAAGAGGCATCCTCCACAACTGACTGCAAACTGGCATTCAGATCTGCCTTCATTAGCAATGCCCAACCCTCTACGATCCAGTCAATTTACAAGGATGAAATCAAGTCAACTTCTGTTTCATGCTTCATTTAACTGGTAGTAGGAAAAAAAACAACTTATCTTAAAACCCAATGATAAAGTAACTCAAGCCAACTGAGGAAATCGATTGCTTTAAACCATTTAAGTTTAAAAACTAATATTTATTATGAGTACTGTGAGCCTATTCCATTTCAGTCCAAATAATATTACATTAAACTATAATTCCTCTTAAATACTTCGGCCCAGTTTCATACAAGGCTTAGATTAAGCCAGGAGTAGCAAGCCATGGTGAAATTAGGTCATTTAAGAAGCTTTTATAAATGTGCCATAGAAAAAAAAAACTTCATCTGCAAAAATCTGCATCTTGAAACAAGACAATGGATCCGCAAGTTGCTTTTTTAGTTGAGACAGCTCAAAAAAACAAAACAAAAAAAAAAACATTTTAGCCTGCATGAGAATAGATTTAAGCCTGGTCTGTGAATCTAACATCTGTGTATTAAAGCATATGTTTTACTGACAATAGTTAGTTAGCAATAGCACAAATATTTTGCAAGTACTTAAGCAATGAGTATCAAGATACTGTGCTAAACTTTGCAAAGCAGTAGCTTTTTATATTACACAAGATGTAGATTAAATTTGTTTTGGTCAATCCTCAACCTAACCACAGGCTCTCTTCAACACAATGGTAACCCCACACATAACAGAAACCCTTTTAAATTCCAACATACACACATTTACATTTACATTACACACTAACAGTTCACCCCCTATATTAATCTTGAGCAAAAACACATAAAATAACACAATTTTAACATTTACTCTCAGTCGGCAGCAAAGCATGCTGGGAACGAAAAATCTGCTGTAACTCATTTAGTTTGAGTTCTGCTTAATATAATCAGTTTTTTCTATTAAGCAGGGCGAGTGGGGCACATCCTAACGCTTTTTGACTTTCTCAGTTTGTGTAAACCTATTTAGGGTTCAGAGTATTTTTTATTTTATTTTTATTAATTTAATTTCAAACGTCTAGTACAATTATGTGGTTTTGTTTTGAAAAAAAATACTGTTTGAATTTTTTAATAAAATTGACAGAATCTGACAGATTCTCAGAATCTGCAGAGCTGAGAATTTGTTTCATATGAAAAGTAACCTGCTCTGGAACCTGCTGTGTCAGTGTCCTCTTTGCTTCGTGATTTATCTCTGCATGAGAAAATGGATGTGTGGCGTGAGAAAAATGTCAATTGCGCAAGTCTCACGCTGAATGCATGCATGAGAGTTGGCAGCCCTGCTAAGCCCCGCGTTATGTTGCCCCTCTCACACCTATAATTTAAGTAATAGGCTATTTAAGTAAAATTAACTTTTCATTTAGTAAATTTGACTGTTAGGTTTAACAGTGAAGAGTAAATTCAGAGAGGACCCTTTATTTATTAAATAATCATAGGCCTACTCAAATCCCAAACAATTTCTCCACCCCCTTATCCCTTCATTATCAAAAGCTGAGACTCATGTCAATAAAGGGAATTTCACAGGTCACGACTTGACTGACAACAATTTTTGAAATTTACACTGCTTATAAAAAAACATATTAAAATGCCTGCAGTCACAGAACAAGTTGACACATCTCTACTTCCCCTGCAGCCTAAACAACACCCACCGGCCACCGCCCTCCTTTGGTAATGCTTAAAAGCTGCGATAAAGAATCGCGCTAATACAAAAGCTTCTTCGAATCGTACACGCACAACTACGTAAGCGCTGACAGACACAGACTCCCACACATAAACAGTGTAAGTATGGCAGACACCCCTACCAGGTGGACAGGGAACCAACAGGCTGATCTATATGGCAAGCCGTTTTAGCTTAAATCGTACCCAGCGTTACTTGTCGTAATTGCATTTTTACTAGTAAGAATTAAATTTGAGAGCTCTACAATTCAATTCTTACTAGTAGCAATTACAATTAGAGAGCTCTACAAATGAATTTTTACTAGTCATATGTCTCCATTGATTTCCATTCATTTTTTAATTACAGAGCTCTACAGTTGAATTGTCACTAGTAAGAATTCCAATTAGAGAGCTCTACAATTGAATTGTTACAAGAATTACAATTAGAAAGCTCTCTAATTCAATTATTATTAGTAACAATTACAATTAGAGAGCTCAATTCAATTATTACTAGTAACAATTACAATTAGAGAGCTCTCTAATTCAATTATTATTAGTAACAATTACAATTAGAGAGCTCAATTCAATTATTACTAGTAACAATTACAATTAGAGAGCTCTCTAATTGAATTTTTACTAGTAAAAAAAACGAATTAAAGATATGTATGATTGCAGAGCTCTGTAATTGAATTAAAGAGCTCTGCAATTGCATTCTTACTAGTAACAATTATATTGTAGAGCTCCGTAATTAAAAATGAATGGAAGTCAATGGAGACATATGACTAGTAAAAATTAATTTGTTCATTAGAGCTCTCTAATTGGAATTGTTACTAGTAAGAATTGAATTAGAGAGCTTTGTAATTGTAATTTTTTCTAGTAATAATTGAATTAGAGAGCTCTCTAATTGTACATTTTACTAGTAGTAATTGAATAAGAGAGCTCTCTAATTGTAATTGCTACTAGTAAGAATTGAATTGTAGAGCTCTCTAATTGAATTCTTACTAGTAAAAATGCAATTACGACGAATAACGCTGGGTACAATTTAAGCTAAAACGGCTTGCCACAGATCTAAGTCCTGAAGAGAGCTATAGGCCAATGGGCAAACAAGATTGAATTTCTGCTAAGTGTAGCCAGAGCTATATCATTGGGCTACACCTGATAAATTGCTGATTAGGGTTTTAAATGTATTTGTGAGTAATGGATCAGGTCATTGCCTGCAATATTTTTTTTATGATTACAAGTACATTACAGTATTTAAAAATTACTTTAAAAAGAGATTAGGATTTTGAAGTGCTATAGGCTAAGTCTATATAATATCCTTTAATGTCTGTGTTTTTGAGAAGCATTTATAAACCATCTGTTTCACATACTTTTAATAAATGACTGCTTTTTATCATATTATACAACGTTAACATATTCATAATCAGTTACATCTTTATGTGCAATTTGTTTTTGGATTCCATTGTGGGTAACTTTGAACAAAAAGCATTCAGAAAAATACAAAATTCAAACCCTTTTTTCTAAGCAATATTCTACATAAAAATGTTGAGGTTAGGTTTACTTTATAGTTTTTTTTTAATTTATAATCCTGATGTGGTATAGATTATAAGAAATTAATATGACATTAGGTCAGAATAACCTTCAATAAATCTTCAATAAAACATTTAGTTACATCTCCAATTGAATTGGGGGATTCCACAAGAAACCAAATGATACTTCAGCAACTTGAACAGAGTATGTATGGTGCTGGCTAACAGTTATACTGGACATCATGGACATAAAAATATTATTTATCATCTCATTTTACCATTAACATCTTAAATCCTTAGGGGCTTTTTTCATTCCATACATCCTGTACCTAGTTACTTGTGGTATCCTGCTTTTTGTGCTTGAGACATCTTTGGGTCAGTACACAAGTCAGGGAGGCATCACATGTTGGAGAAAGATCTGTCCTCTTTAATAAGTATGGATTTTGTGATGCTTCCTATAATGTAGTCAAATGTTGTACAGATTGTAATGCTTTTGCTAACCATGTTTCTGTGGTTACGTTAATGTTTTAAAAGTTTAAATTTAAGTTTATATTAAAATATAAGCTATATATTTTTCAGCAACCACATTTTTAGTTGCAGAAACTAGTATAGCCCATTAGAAACATATTACTAGAAACTATTTAGTGGCCCACAATTCCAAGCTTTTGTTGCTAATTGTTAAAATAAATAATATATCATAATAAAATATAGTAAAATAATAACAAATGCTTAATTAACTATATTTTAAACAGTGCCCTCTATCTCTAGAAGGCTATATACTTTTTTTGTGTATTTTTGTTGCATACTTTCTATTGCAGTATTTCTCTGTTACCTAAAATCAGATAACATTTGTTTAAACATTTAGTACTAACATGACTCTTTTTGTCAGGAATGGGTTATGCCAGTCAAATGATTATTGTCTATGGCTCAATCACCTACATCGTCATCATAGCCTGGGCTTTTCTGTACCTATTCTCAGCCTTCAGTTTAGAACTACCCTGGGCCAGTTGCAACAATCTGTGGAACACAGGTAGGCTACATTTGGTTGAAGCTCACATGGACAAGTAGGCTATGTAGGCTTTGTGTTACATTTACATGTTCTGTATGGTTCTGTACCAGGCTAGTAGACTGGGTTTTTGATGGAGTGCTAGCTCTTCAATCTTTTCTAAAATAAAAAAAGTTAGTAACAGCAGGACATCTAGCTTAAAATTATTTTAAATTGTTTTTACAATCATTTCAGCACCAATTTCAAAACCTTGATGTCATTTTTCAAAACTCTACACACAAAACAGTCATCACTGCCTGTAACACAGGCTGTCTGATATTCAAAACGCTGCAGTGTGTATTCATATATTTAAAGAAGCCTTGCACTTGCAGAATCATTGCTTCAAATAACTAATTCATCTTTCCTGTAGCTCAAACTGTAGAGCGTTGGCGCTAGCAACGCCAAGGTCATGGGTTCGATTCCCAGGGAAAGCAAGAACTGACAAAATGTAAAATGTGTACCTTGAATACAATGTAAGTCGCTTTGGATAAAAGCGTCTGCCAAATGCATAAATGTAAATGAAATATTATAGGAACATTACTTTAGATCACCCACAATGTGTAGTTGTTAGTACA
Source organism: Abramis brama (assembly GCF_963993115.1). Lineage (NCBI taxonomy): Eukaryota > Metazoa > Chordata > Actinopteri > Cypriniformes > Leuciscidae > Abramis > Abramis brama. The sequence continues at coordinate 10,820,949 of NC_139973.1, read as the reverse complement.
ATCATTAAATATTGTTGTACAAAAAATGTGATGCAGGTTTCAGTATTGTTCTACACATATCACACATCACTGTAAATGACTAGAGAGAATAGTACAGACACAGCGGAATTATTGAATCACTCTGAGATTTATTGATGAAATAATCAAATCAGTCAAAGAAAAAAGAAAGACTACATACAGTAAAATGTCAACTGGTGTGTTCCTCACTGCACTTCTGTTTCCATCATCCCTGTCTTGTGGATTTGGCCACAGGTTCTCCTCAACATCACTATGATTTTTTTCATAGCTAAACATCTTGTAAAGACTCTTCTGGCATGGCAAATCCAGGCCTGACATCGTGATATCATTGTGTTATCCATGGCCTGGTTTTGGAGACATAACAGTTAAAGACCCAGAACCAGATACGATGAATAAAGACCCAGAGTCAGAAGTGCAGTCATTTGAAGAAAATTTGACTGAAGATAGTTTGCAGTTTCATCAGACAGAAGTCATCTTCAAGACTCACAAGGAGTTTGTAGGCCGCTTCAGGTTGAATGATTCTGATTGGCTAAGAAATAGATTAACATGGTAATTTTCCATATAGACAGATAGACCGAAGCATATCTCAATCGATTATGCGGCTGACACCCGGACCCTGGATATGGCCACATTGTGACCTTCCATCATGTCACAGAACTGCGTTTCTAGGTGCCAGCTTGTCCGGAACAACAAGTCAACCTATAACCCAAAATACTAACACACACAGACACAGCTTCTTCAAGGTTGGGCTCTAACTATAAACAGGAGACTTTTCCAAAACATCCAGATAACATGTTCTTTCTCTCAGTGTGAGGACATTTTAATATAGAACAGTAAAGTAAATGCTTTAACTAAGATGTGGTCACTTAAACTATTGGTTCCAATGACTCCTATGTCCTATAGCTTTCAGAGCTAGAAAAACAGATATGTATTGACACATATTGGAGGCCTCTCTCAATCCTTACAAAACAAGTCCATATTTAATTTCTGGAAGTCGGGCTAAATGAGCAAGCACTGTTACTGCTTTCCTGGCATGGTCCAGACAGTCACCTCTCAGGTATTTAAAGGGCCCCTATTATAGATTTTTGAAAATGACCTTTCATGTAGTGTGTAACATAGCTCTAAGTGCATGAAAACATCCTGCAAAGTTTTAAATCTGAAAGTGCACCGTATATAAAGTTATTGTCTTTCAAAAGTAAGAGTCAACACTCTGAGTCAATTAAAGAATCGTTTTTCAAACGAGTCATAAGCCGTTTCGTTGTGACCTCAAGATGAAACATTAGCATATTGCCCGCCCACTTATTGTGCGCGCAGACACCAGTAGGGATGGGAATTGATAAGAATTTAACGATTCCGATTCCATTATCGATATTGCTCATCGATCCGATTCCTTATCGATTCTTATTGGGTGAGGGAATAAGTACAAATTTGTTTGTATTAACTCGCTTTAATATCTGATCAGAAGACACAGCACAGAGTATACACAAATTATGTGTAGCAACCTCAGAACAAACCTAAAAGTAGGTGAGCTACTTCTCAAAGTAAAGTCCAGGGACCTATAGCCTAGGGCAGTGTTTCTCAACCTGTGTGCCTTGAAAGATTATCAAGAAGAGTGCCTTAGGATTAGGAAATTGACAATTTTCACATTCATTGGTCCGGACAAAAAAATAAATAAAACTGCCATTTATGTGCCATTAAAACTAAAAACACAGACTGAAAACAGTTTAGGAAGAGCTTGTGTCTTTTGGAATATTAACAGTGCTCATTTGGATTAGGCTATTGAGTTACTAAAACAATCTTTGTCAAATAATACACGGGTTTTCTTCACATTTTGAACGTTTTTGTTTCCATTTGTTTAATTTCAAGATCTGATGTGACTTATCCATTGTCGTTTTTACAGCTACAAAGCTGGGAGCACTAAATGATATTCAGTCACATTATACACGCTTTTAACATTAAATAAAGCACAAAAATAGTACCTGATATTATCATTGCCACACTTCGAGATTGTTGTTCCAGCGCGACGTCGCAGTAAAATAGTATCGTTTCAAATAGAATCGTCGCGTGTCGCGGCTGGTTAAACTTTGATTAACATGGAAAATGATACTTTTTATCGCGTGTCGCGCCGTCGCGTCGCATGTAGTTAGGACGCGGTCAGAGCGCTTCTGCCTCGATGCCATGTTTGCTCATAGTGTTTGCTACGTTCTGAACCAAAACAACGCAGCACGTGTGTGACGTCGTGTCACATTTGAACGAGCGGAACCGATAAGCGGAATCGTTAAGCAGGCATGCTAACGGTTCCAAGGAATCGATTCACTGGGCACCGGTTCTGAAGAAGAACCGGTTCTCGGTTCCCATCCCTAGACACCAGTGAAAACTTGAACCTCAAACCAACAGCTGATTCCTGTGGATACAGCATCATGTTGAGAAGACGGCGCTGTGCTCTATAATGTGAAGGTAAAGCCCTGTTTTTTTTTTTTTCACTGCCCAAGGATGAGCATGTGAAGAATCAGTGGTTATTGGTTAAAATTCATCTTTACCTTTACATCTTTTATCTTTATCACAGAAGTATAATCCTAAACTTTTGCTGTGTTCCCCCTATTACTGACGACTGCTTCTCAAATCTCGGAGTTCAATGCAGAATTCACAAACCGCTTTTATTCTTGAAAGATGGTGTTCAAAAAACTTAGGCCTACCTTAACAATTTCACATGCCCCCTCAGTCATTTCATCCTGCAGCCGGGCCTGCTAAGACTCATGCAAATTAAGGGCATTACAAGAATTTCAACTTGACTGACAACACCTTTTGAAATATATAGCTACACTGCTGAGAAGAAACCTTATTAAAATGCCTCCAGTCACAGAACTAATAGACTTAACGGAACAAGTTGACACATCTCTACTCCCCCTGCAGCCTAAACACCCACCGCCCTCCCCTGGTAATGCTTAAAAGCTGCGATAAAGAATCGCGCTAATACAAAAGCTTCTTCGAATCGTACACGCACAACTACGTAAGCGCTGACAGACACAGACTCCCACACAACAGTGTAAGTATGGCAGACACCCCTACCAGGCGGACAGGGAACCAACAGGCTGATCTAAGTCCTGAAGAGAGAGGCCAATGGGCAAACAAGATTGAATTTCTGTTAACTGTAGCCGGAGCTATCATTGGGCTTGGAAATGTCTGGAGGTTCCCATATCTTTGCTATAAAAATGGAGGAGGTGAGTAGTATTGGACAATAGGCTACAATAAGGGATCAAGTCATTGCCTGCAATTTTTTTTTTTAGTATACAAGTTCATTACAGTAAATTACTTTAAAAAGAGATTAGGATTTTGAGCCTTATAATATCCTTTAATGTCTGTGTTTTTTAGAAGCATTTATAAACCATCTGTTTCACATACTTTTAATGAATTACTGTGCTTTTTATCACATTATACAACGTTAACATATTCATAATCAGTTATATCTTTATATGCAATTTGTTTTTGGATTCCATTGTGGGTAACTTTGAACAAAAAGCATTCAGAAAAATACAAAATTCTAACCCTTTTTTCTAAGCAATATTCTACATACAATTTTTGATGTTAGGTTTACTTTTATAGATATATATATTTTAAATTTATATATAATCCTGATGTGGTATACATTATAAGAAATTAATATGACATTAGGTCAGAATAACCTTATTGTTCAATAAAACATTTAGTTATATCTCCAATTGAACAGAGTATGTATGGTGCTGGCTAACAGTTATACTGGACATCATGGACACATGTAGGATTTATGTAGGTTCACATAGGACTTTAAAAAAAAAATATTATTTATCATCTCATTTTACCATTAACATCTTAAATCCTTAGGGGCTTTTTTCATTCCATACGTCCTGTACCTGGTTACTTGTGGTATCCCGCTTTTTGTGCTTGAGACATCTTTGGGTCAGTACACAAGTCAGGGAGGCATCACATGTTGGAGAAAGATCTGTCCTCTTTTTGAAGGTGGGTTGCTCACTTCTCAATAAGTATGGATTTTGTGATGCTTCTTATAATGTAGTCAAATGTAATTCTCATTTGTAAGTCGCTTTGGATGAAAGCGTCTGCTAAATGAATAAATGTAAAGGTTGAACAGATTGTAATGCATTTGCTAAAAATGTTTCTGTGGTTAGGTTAATGTGTTAAAAGTTTAAATTTAAGTTAAATTATATTAAAGTATAGGTTATATATTTTTCAGCAACCACATTTTTAAAGTTGCAGAAACTAGTATAGCCCATTAGAAACTTATTGCTTGAAACTAATTTAGTGGCCCACATTACCAAGCTTTTGTTGCTATAATTGTTAAAATAAATAAAAAATATATCATAATAAAATATAGTAAAATAATAACAAATGCTTAAGTATATTTTAAACAGTGCCCTCTATCTCTAGTATATACTTTTTTGTGCATTTTTGTTGCATACTTTCTATTGCAATATTTCTCTGTACCTACCTAAAATTTAGTACTAACATGACTCTTTTTTTTTCAGGAATGGGTTATGCCAGTCAAATGATTATTGTCTATGGCTCAATCACCTACATCGTCATCATAGCCTGGGCTTTTCTGTACCTATTCTCAGCCTTCAGTGTAGAACTACCCTGGGCCAGTTGCAACAATCTGTGGAACACAGGTACATTTGGTTGAAGCTCACATGGACAGTATGTAGGCTTTGTATTACATTTACTTGTTCTGTACCAGGCTAGTAGGCTGGGTTTTTGATGGAGTGCTAGCTTTAAAGGTTTTTTTTACAATCATTTCAGCACCAATTTCAGAACCTTGATGTCATTTTTCTAAACTCAAAACAGTCGTCACTTGTAACACAGGCTGTCTGATATTCAAAACTCTGCAGTGTGTATTCATATATTTAAAGAAGCCTTGCACTTGCAGAATCAATGTGTCACGGTGTGATGCAGGCAGAAGACGAAGGAGAATCAAAAGTTCCAGTGCAAACTTTTACTAACAATATAATAACAGATAGTGATGTGACGTTCGGCACCGAGGCTTCGAAGCTTGTATCAAAAAAACAAAACATCACACATTGAAGCAGTGTTCCGGAGCTTGATTCGTTTTGCCGTAACCACGTGATCTGTGACGTCCGAAGCTTCGTTTCCACACACGTGACTGCTTCGTATTCAGATTCAAAAATAGCGCGAAACCCTTGAGCAGGTTTCGAGTGTCATGCCCTTCAGCAGTAGAAAATAAAAAAAGAAATAGACTTAGTCCTCACACTGTTGAACAAGTCCTGTTCCTTAATAAAAAAACTTAAATTTATTAAATTACCCACAAAATAAAATGTCAGCTCCCCAGTTCACAAGCACTTTACCATTCCACAACAATTTTCCTTTATATTGATTATATATGCCTACTTGAGCATTGCCTATGAACTTGTAGGATTAGGACTGAGACTAAAGTTTATGTGAATAAGACTGCATTTGTAGATCAAAGCAGATGCATAAGAACTATTTCTGTACAAGTGAATTAGTCCCATTTATTATTATTTTTTTCATAAATTAATTCATACAGTTGTTTGTTCATACATTGTATAAGAACTACATCAACACTAACACATGAATTATGAGAATTAATTGTATTGCTTTGTGGTTTACAGAGCACAAAGTGATTTATTAAATGAAAAGAAAAATGAAAAAAGGTCTTCTGGGACAGAAAGGCAGCTTTTCCACCTTTTGACCACAAGATGTCATTAGTGTGCAACGTGTGGAAAAGCTTCGAGTAATTAACCATTTTACGATACAGTCTGAGAATGTCTAATAAGGGGTGAACTTCCCCTCTCAGTAAACGTCCGTCTTCTGAACTGGTTGCAGTTCCACTCTGGTTCCATATGAGGGCGCTCACAGGACGACTGCAGAATGAATGGAGGTCTATGGAGCTATACCCCTCAAAATCCACTTTTCTCAGGATATCATTTTTTGTCTAGTAATTTGAATGTTGTATTCGAAAGGAGATGCAAAGAAATTACACATTGCTGGGTGTTCGATTTTTTAGAGTCACTTATTTGCTTTAAAAAGTCTTTTAAAATGTCAATGACGTCATACACATCGTACGACCAGAGATACTGCTTTACGGCAATCCTTTCAGTCACTTTGGTGCTTTCGCGCTCTGCACTTTCTTTTCTCTCGTGGCATCGACAACACAGCTGACACAGGTAAATACACATGCTAGAAGAGTTTTTGTTTTGTTGTTTATACACACACACGGCTCTGATGCCATCAAGCAGTATCTCTGGTCGTAATCAGTCCTTCACTGACCAATCAGCATTCATTAGCAGAATGCTAGCGTGTTATGGGCAACAACAACTCAACCTGTAAGAAATCGAAAGGACATAAGTACTCGTTCATTCAACTTTTGACCTATAACCCATGTTGAGCTTGCAAAACCTACAATCATATCTGAGATTTCTCAACGGCAATCGGGTGAAAGAGACAAATTTAGCCGTCTAGCGCCATAGACTCCCATTCATTTTGCACTCATGGGCGATCACCCCCAGTGGAACTCTGGTGGAACTACAACCAAAATTCTGTACAATAGGACTTAATAGGGAGTGACCGAGCTCTCCGTAGACGGGCTTTGATACAGTCGAGGGGGAAAGCCCCAGTGCTTCATTTCACCATCACTAATAACAGAAACAGACAGGCAGATGGTTCACACACACTCAGTAAGACGAAGATCGGACCAGAATAGACAGAACTTAAATACAAACACAGATTACACTGATTAACAGAACACAGGTGAGACAGATGCCAATGATGACGAAACAGGTGATACAACTGAACTGATAATGACGGTAACCATAGATACAAATGAGTGGTGGGAAAACAGAACAAAGGAAGACGTGACTAATGAAAACAAGACTCAGAGAGAACACAACTGTGACACATTTCTTCAAATAACTCATTTATAATGAAATATTATAGGAACATTACTTTAGACCACCCACACACAAGATACCCACAGTTTCAATGTGCAGTTGTTAGTACAAAATGCATTATTGTTCTACACATACATACATACATCACTGTAAAAGACTAGAGAGAATAGTACAGACACAACAGAATCATTGAACAAAATCTGAGATTTTGGTACTTTGGTACTAGATGTGGTACTTCACTAAAAACAGTGAAGCGTGTGTATTTTTGCCTCACGCACATATGATGGAGGAGATTTCTAATAATGTTTAGCTACTATATATGAACCAGATGTTTTGTGAAATTTATGAATATTTAATCAGATTAGGTCTGGGTTTATTTGTTCTTCAGGATTGTTGCTATATACCTTTAACCATATTTGTATCTCTTTGGGTTTAGATGCTTGTACTGTGCTTGGTGGGAAGAATTCAAGTTCAGAGTGGATGTCTCCTCTTAATGCCACTTCCTCTGTGATGGAGTTCTGGCAGTGAGTTAAATGAAAATGCAACTCACGCTGAGAATAAAATAACAAATCATATATAAGTTTAACATTTTAGAGAATCTGACACCAAACCAGGTCAGAATTACTATTTCAATTGGACATGGTGCCATGCAAATTTCATGGTATATGAATATGATAATGTTCTGCTTGTGTCTTTCTTACAGCAGTTCATTTACATAAGACAGACAGCCAACTCACTGTTATTATATTGTTGAACGCTTTCTGTATGTTCAGTTACAGAGTGTTGCAACTGTCCAGTGGAATAGAGCATTTGGGAACAGTAAGGTGGGACTTGGCCCTTATTCTCTTACTCGTCTGGATCCTGGTCTACTTCTGCATCTGGAAAGGCGTGAAATCCACTGGGAAGGTTATAGTCCTTACAAACATCCATAATACCTTTCATTAAAACCTATGGGCATCCAAAATGGCACCAAATGGCTTGAATAAGTAAATAATTTTTTTATTACCGGTGACAGAACAGAAAACAGTTTTCAGCATGAAATATACACTCTACATTATTGTCAATTAAAAGTCAATTAACTGCTGTAATATTATTATATTTACAGGCAGCCTATTTCACAGCAACATTCCCTTATGTAATGCTCCTGATACTGCTCATACGAGGGGTCACTCTACCTGGTGCCATCAACGGCATCCACTATTATATGTACCCGGATCTGACACGGCTAGCTGACCCACAGGTAAAGACATTAGAATGAGTTACAGCAAATCTAATTTAGATACTGTATTACTGTTTTCTTTTACTGTGCTTTTTAAGTGATTCTTTCTGAATTGTCTTGTTTTTTGTTTGTTTGCAAGGTATGGATGGATGCTGGTACTCAGGTTTTTTATTCTTATGCTATATGTCTTGGATACCTCAGCTCTCTTGGAAGCTACAATCAATATAACAATAATTGTTACAGGTGAGTGTGCATTAAATGAAGCAGAACATTTTATTTGAACTGATAACATTGATTGATTTAATCTGTAGTAAAAGTTAATAAACTCAAAGTATAAGACCCTTCAAAAACTTGCTAACTGTCCACAAAAATATTAAGCAGCACAATCGTGACCAACTGTAATAACAATAAGAAATGTTACTTGTGCACCAACTCAGCATATTAGAATGATTTCTGAAGAATCACTGAAGACTGGAGAAATGGCTTCTGAACTTATAGTTTTGTCATCACAGGAATAAATTACATTTTATAATGTTAAAATAGAAAACAGTTGTTTAAAATTGTAATAATATTTCACAATATTACTGTTTTTACTTTGATAAAATAAAAAAGTATTTCTTTTTTGATACCATTACATTTGCTGTTTTTTCTTTTTCTTTTGACCAAATACACAACAGACACAATAAGCCAAGTGGTGCTCACTGCAGAGTCAACCTCTCTGGACATGTAATGGGGTGGAGGGATAGAGTTGTGGATAGGGTTAGGGCAGGGTTCACCAATCTCGGTCCTGGAGGGCCACTGTCCTGCAGAGTTTAGCTCCAACCAGCTCCAACACACCTGTTTGAAAGTTTCTAGTATGCCTACTGAGACCTTGATTAGCTGGTTCAGGTGTGTATAATTGGGGTTGGAGCTAAACTCTGCAGGACAGCGGCCCTCCAGGACCGAGATTGGTGAACCCTGGGTTAGGGTGTAGTTGGATATTCTAGCTCCACCCAATAGGGCCAAATTACATTCGCTCTTCCTCGCTGGACGTCTAGCGAGGGGGAGCTAGACGTCAAGCTCCACCAATTTTCTTTGCAGTGAGTAGCCTCTCCAATAAGCTAATGTTTGTGATGTGAAAATATTCCTAGGGACTCTTTCTTCCTCTGCTTGCTGAACAGTGGAACCAGTTTTTTGGGTGGATTTGCCATTTTCTCTGTTCTGGGTCACATGGCACAGGAGCAGGGAGTGGACATATCCCTTGTGGCCGAGTCAGGTAAGAGAAAACTTTTTTATTTGTTCTTTTGAAACTTTCCAACAAATCAAATAAATTATCAAACTGAATTTTAAACGGAATAACATTGTTTGTTTTAATACGGTCTCGTTGTCACTGCCTCAATTCAGTAGTATTTGTTATTCCAAAAAATTTAAGCAGACCCTATTACTTGTCATCCTTTGCAAGTGCTATTTTCAATTGTGGCATTATGTGTCTTAATAAAATAATTTCAGCTCAAATCAATATGCTATCTTTATTTATTAATTTGGTAGTTATGTAGTAAGTAGGATACTGTATGGATGCTGCAAGAGGCTCTAGGTGGTGTTGGTCATTGTACCACATTGTACCTCCTCCCTTGGCTGTCGTTAGGTCCAGGACTGGTGTTTATAGTGTACCCTCAGGCGGTGACAATGTTGCCATGGTCTCCGTTCTGGGCTGTGTGTTTCTTCACCATGATCATCCTTTTGGGCTTGGACAGCCAGGTTAGACCCTTTTGTCTTTCTAGGCCTAAAATCTGTTGCTTTGCTCTCCCCCTATCCAATGTCTTTTCTTGCGCCACAGTTTGTTGGACTGGAGAGCATAATGACATCAGTGACGGACATCTTTCCCACTGTGTTGAGACGTGGCCTCAGAAGAGAGATGCTGCTTTTAGGGATTTGCCTTTTCTGCTACCTGATGAGCCTCTTCATGATTACAGAGGTATATACCATTTTTATATAGTATTTTATATAATGAAACCTGTAAATATGTAAAAAATTTGTTTTTGGAAGGCATTTCTGATCCTGCTGAAGTTTTTGTAGTCCATGGCTTTGCATTTTGTTCATTAGAATATCATTGTTTTATATCTTAAAAAAGTGTCCTACTTTTTGTTTCACAGGGTGGTCTGTACATCATTCAGTTGTTTGATCATTACGTGTGCAGTGGAGCAACTCTCCTGTTCCTGGCTACATGTCAGTCTGTGGCCATTGGCTGGGTATATGGTGAGTGGCCTACATTTAAATTTGCCTTAAATTGTACTTACTACTCTTTCATGGGACTTTATGTGCTTAAAATTGTGCTGTCTCTCTCCAAGGTGCTGACCGATTCTATGAGAACATAGAAGACATGATTGGTTACAAACCCTGGCCTGTGATGAAGTACTGTTGGCTCTATGTCACCCCCTCTGTCTGTGTAGTAAGTGTGTTTCTGTCACAGGGTAAAATAGGAGCACTAAGCACAGTTTATTAAAATACATTACCAAACTTTTATATGCATGTATAAAAACATCAGAATCTTACAGCGTATTGATACATTAGAACGTACCATAATGAAAAATGCAACGTAGAAATTATATTAAACAATTATTTTTGTCCTATCATGCTTTCTAATATAGATATATAAAATATGTGTTTTTTTGTGTGTTTTTTTTAAGAATACATATGTGGTGTGATCAAACCTGTATTGTTAATTCTGTCCTGTAGGGTACCTTTATTTTCTCTCTGGTCAAGTACAGTCCCCTGAAATTTAATAACACATATGTGTATCCATGGTGGGCATTCGGTATCGGCTGGTTCCTGGCTATATCCTCTCTCTCCCTCATCCCCATCAACATGATCTACAAACTGTACAAGGGGAAAGGGACCCTCTGGGAGGTAGGTGTTGTCATGAAAAAACAAATATAAGTGCTCTTTTATGTTTTTTCTCTCTGATTTCACCGATGTTTAGACTGTATACAGTATATATATACAGTGAGGAAAATAAGTATTTGAACACCCTGCTATTTTGCAAGTTCTCCCACTTAGAAATCATGGAGGGGTCTGAAATTGTCATCGTAGGTGCATGTCCACTGTGAGAGACATAATCTAAAAAAAAAAATCCAGAAATCACAATGTATGATTTTTTAACTATTTATTTGTATGATACAGCTGCAAATAAGTATTTGAACACCTGAGAAAATCAATGTTAATATTTGGTACAGTAGCCTTTGTTTGCAATTACAGAGGTCAAACGTTTCCTGTAGTTTTTCACCAGGTTTGCACACACTGCAGGAGGGATTTTGGCCCACTCCTCCACACAGATCTTCTCTAGATCAGTCAGGTTTCTGGGCTGTCGCTGAGAAACACAGAGTTTGAGCTCCCTCCAAAGATTCTCTATTGGGTTTAGGTCTGGAGACTGGCTAGGCCACGCCAGAACCTTGATATGCTTCTTACAGAGCCACTCCTTGGTTATCCTGGCTGTGTGCTTCGGGTCATTGTCATGTTGGAAGACCCAGCCTCGACCCATCTTCAATGCTCTAACTGAGGGAAGGAGGTTGTTCCCCAAAATCTCGCAATACATGGCCCCGGTCATCCTCTCCTTAATACAGTGCAGTCGCCCTGTCCCATGTGCAGAAAAACACCCCCAAAGCATGATGCTACCACCCCCATGCTTCACACTAGGGATGGTGTTCTTGGGATGGTACTCATCATTCTTCTTCCTCCAAACACGTTTAGTGGAATTATGACCAAAAAGTTCTATTTTGGTCTCATCTGACCACATGACTTTCTCCCATGACTCCTCTGGATCATCCAAATGGTCATTGGCAAACTTAAGACGGGCCTTGACATGTGCTGGTTTAAGCAGGGGAACCTTCCGTGCCATGCATGATTTCAAACCATGACGTCTTAGTGTATTACCAACAGTAACCTTGGAAACAGTGGTCCCAGCTCTTTTCAGGTCATTGACCAGCTCCTCCCGTGTAGTTCTGGGCTGATTTCTCACCTTTCTTAGGATCATTGAGACCCCACGAGGTGAGATCTTGCATGGAGCCCCAGTCCGAGGGAGATTGACAGTCATGTTTAGCTTCTTCCATTTTCTAATGATTGCTCCAACAGTGGACCTTTTTTGCAATTTCCCCGTAGCCCTTTCCAGCCTTGTGGAGGCGTACAATTTTGTCTCTAGTGTCTTTGGACAGCTCTTTGGTCTTGGCCATGTTAGTAGTTGGATTCTTACTGATTGTATGGGGTGGACAGGTGTCTTTATGCAGCTAACGACCTCAAACAGGTGCATCTAATTTAGGATAATAAATGGAGTGGAGGTGGACATTTTAAAGGCAGACTAACAGGTCTTTGAGGGTCAGAATTCTAGCTGATAGACAGGTGTTCAACTACTTATTTGCAGCTGTATCATACAAATAAATAGTTAAAAAATCATATATTGTGATTTCTGGATATTTTTTTTTAGATTATGTCTCTCACAGTGGACATGCACCTACGATGACAATTTCAGACCCCTCCATGATTTCCAAGTGGGAGAACTTGCAAAACAGCAGGGTGTTCAAATACTTATTTTCCTCACTGTGTGTGTATATATATATATATATATATATATATTGCTTTTATGTTCACAGTTTAAGGTCTTCTGATTTTATTATCTTATTTTTTTGAAAATTTTATTTCAACAATATATATAAATGTCTTGAAGTGTTTCTAAATTAAAACCTTTAGCAGAACCAGCAGGCAACTGATTCACAACAGGAATGAATTTCTTTCATTTCCTATGGGATAAAATGTAATAGAGATAACTGAATAATTTTTTTTTTTGTCTGTGTTGCCTTCAGCGTCTCCAGCTGGCTTGCACTCCAGCAGAAGATCTACCTCAATCTCACAGACCTTCAGCACATAATTATACTCTGTCATCCTGTACAGACAGAGAAAAGACCCCAGACAACCTTTAATGCTCAGCTGCCATTAAGTCAGTTGTCCCTACAGTAGATATTAAACCACAGTTCAGTCACAATTAAGCTTTTGAAGCTTAAACAGGTAAATTAATTTGATTAATTTATTAGTTATTAATTTTGAAGAAAAAAATATAGTAATGTTCCCTAGTGAAAGTTCATAGAGTAACACAGGTAAACAGCTGACACAATGCACATTTTCTCCCATCTGAATACAGAAATTTAATAGTGCCTTGTTTAATAATTGTTTGTCTCATTAGGAAAACTAAATCTCGCCTCATATTTACAGATGCAGACACGTTTACTATGCAGAAACATACCGTAAGCATCGCCTTAAAGCAGGGCAGCCATGATGAAAAGCAAACTAATCATGCATTTTGACAGCTGGCTGTTCTCATAGGGACGGGTTATTAGAAATGTTCTTTATGATCTTCTCATGCAAACCTGTCATGAGATAAACTGAGCCTTCAGGCACTGTTTTTATTTGATCCATGGTAAGCTTTATTGATATTTCTTTCAGTGATATTCAGTGTTTCACATACCTTGAGGGCATTGTGTAAAATGTGCTTGATCAGCACCAAGGTGTTTGGAAGTATAGGTCATGTCTAAGGATAAATGTATAAATGTATTTTTCAAGTAATATGTAGTCTTTCTATAAGATTTTTAATCTCACATTGTAATTTTAATTCATTATACTTTGTATATCAGATTATATGAAATGTAAATCGAAAATATTATGTATTTACAGAATGTGTAGCAGAATCATTTTAACATCTATCAGATCACACTGCAAATCATCTACATTTAAATGGGGTAGAAGGTAAATAATACTTCTTTCTGTCTGTTCGATTTCCCCATCTCCCGGATGATAAAAAGCAATGCTTTCAAATGATTTATTCTACTTATTCCTCGTGGGATCTGCTGAGCAGCTTATAAACTCAACAAGAGCTCATTTTAAAGATTTTAGGATCCAACAATAATAGCATTCTGTGGGTCACAACCTCCCTGGTTTTGTTTACTTTTTTCCATAGACACAGATTAAGTTTAATCCAGGATAGTTGCACTCTGAAATGTGAGTTTTCAATAAAAATCCTTTGAAGTCTAGGATCATAAAAAACATCTGTCCCAGAAACTCAGGATTAGTGATATTGCATCAAACTGATGTTGCTTTGCCAAAACAAAAGTCACTGCTAGGCCAAGATACCGCAGATTTTGCAATGTTTTGTGTGTGCTATTTGTATTTAACCCTTTTTAAATCCAGTTAGCATGCCTGCCAGCAGTTATAAACGGCACAATGATTTATGATTGCATATTTTGTTGGTGACCTTGTGCTGTGGCACGAGTACACTTTATCTCCATATTTGATGTGAGAAAGTGTATGATAGTTTTCTCTTATTTTGTTCCAAAGAAAGCATTTCAAACACCCAGACATCTTTACTGATCTATGAGCAACTAATGCAGTGTGAGTGTGTTGAAACCATAACTGTCATCTCCAATTACATTCATGAGTTGCCAAATAATTCTTCACCTTTCTGTGTGTCATTTAGCATAATGTAAAGTGTACACATTAAAAAGACAGTTTCTCTATAATGAACCCAAACTCATATAGTTAAGTTTGGCCAGGGATCCCACCCTCTGGCCAGGGATTTGTACTCAGGGTAACCAAGAGAACAGTGAACATATTAAATGTAAAGTTTAATGTAATAAAATGGCTGTACAAAAATAAGGCATAAAATGTTAGACATCTTAGTTAGGTACATTCACTCTGAGAATTTTAATGTCATCCATAGGACGGTCCTGACTGTTGGTTTCAACCATGCCAATACGATTAAGAACTCCAATGCCCTGGCAGACCCGTCCAAATATAGTGTGTTTCCCATCCAGCCATTGTGTGGGAGCCAATGAGAGGAAGAACTGGCTTCCGTTTGTATCTGGCCCTGCATTGGCCATTGCGAGAATCCCAGCACCTACAAAATACAAACATAATTTAAAAAAAAAATTCTCATGAAAATTATGTGAAGACTTTATTGTTTTCAAGTCAGATGGAGTTATTATAAATTTGTAATCTATTATTAAAGCTACAGTCCGTAGTTTTTCGTCTTTGTCGCCATCTCTGTTCGAAATCTGCAATTGCAGTTATTCGCGGAATTATCAACTTTACGTGGGTTGTGCCTCGGCACGGCACAGCGCGGATGAATCCAGTGTTTTGAGGAGAATGTGCGGCTGTCAGTCGCCGCGCCGGTGTGGATACTGTCATTCGGAATCACAGATTCTACTTTTTGGAAGTATGACCAACATAAGAATTTTCACCGGAAAATGTCATCCGAACAAGTAAGTAACATCCACTTTTGTTCTAACCAACTAAGGAAATAAAAAGCATTGCAGTAAATTGCGCTGATTAAATATAATGATCACTTATCATATCACGTCAAACCGTGCAAATTATACTTTGTTCTCAAATTGTTAGTTAACATCAGCACTGCGTGACTACATTTAAAGCTACACTGTGTAGGATTTTCTCCCATCTAGCGGTGAAACTGTTTAAGACTACCAACTGAATATTACTTTCTAGCCCCTCCCATTCTGAGGGCGTTTTTGCTAAGAATCAACTTAAAAAATTACACAGTGTAGCTTTAATGCCCTTCCGATATTATCCTTGTTTTAGCATGGGCCCGGTTGCAGTCTCATTTTTTTCTGTAGCCAGTCCGAAGTCCGAATTAAGTCTTTTGCATTTTACAACGGGTGAATCTCCAGTGGTCACTCACTGGTGATTGTCGTTTGAACCTTTCTGGATCTGCCATTAAATTGATAAGTTTAATGATATCAAGTGCTATAAGAAAAGGCTATAAATCTCCACCTCCAACATCCTCACACGCAACATAGCCTACTAGCCGGGACATCTTCTTTATGTGTAAAGATGTGACGTAATGACGCAAAGACATGCTCATATTCGCGGAAATCCAACAGTACCACTGGAATTAAAAACACCTGTACCTTCTACTCACCTGTAAATTTCAACTCTGGATGCAATTCATCCTCAAACTGCTTGCCATATATAGATGCACCACCACGACCTGCAGAAATGTGTCATACAATTTTACATAAAAATGCTCTTAATGGTTAAACAACCCAAACATAGCATGACAGTAAATTTAAATTAAATTCCATTCATCTATTATGGAAGACAAAAGTAGTTATGGTTTCCCTTGGTAAAGCAAATTATTGACATTAATTCAATAATCTTTTGGATTTTTTTCACTATGTAGAATGAGACTTTTCAACAACCTTACTCTGATTCATCTTATTAAACTGTCAAATGAAATGTCTAAAAGGAGTGTTGAATGATGAGCATTGTTTCCATGGCTGTCTCACCTGTGCCTGTTGGATCGCCCCCTTGAACCATAAAGTCTTTGATGATGCGGTGGAACTTGATGTTGTTGTAATATCCTCTTCTGCCCAGCTCTGCAAAATTCTTGCATGTTTTTGGCGCATGATTCCAGTACAGTTCTAGCACTATAGCTCCCATCCTGAAAAGACAATGTGAAGTGTGGGTATGTGGTAATATGCTATTAAAGGTTAATGTCTACCAGCAATGTCCGATTCATGTATGAATTGTTCTTTTGGACTGGATCTTTTAATTGGACCGGTGGATTTAATGGTGGATTGCTAGATTTATCATCAAGCATACAAAATGTCTGTTAATAAATTATTATTTTTTTTATCAAGAAATCAGTTGAAAGTTACAGATTGAAGCAGATGATTAATAACAGACAATAAAGATTACAATTAAAGATTTTAACATATTAAAAAACACCTTGAAGAAGAAAGAGCAAAAAATCTTAATTTTTATATTTGGAAATGTAGAGTAAGGAAGGGCATTACACTGTTTCTTTGTTTTGATAATAAGCATTAAGAACTCTTTCAGCAACAAGATAAACTGCAGTTGTTTATTTGTGAATATAGAATTTGCCATGCAAAATTTAGAAATTCACAAACATACTTCATCTTGCTTCTGTTTGTAAGAGCTTCAGTGTTACATTTATGTACTGAGTAATAATAATTAACTACATGTAATAGGGTTAAGGTTAGGAGGAATAGGGGTTGGTTTGGGTTAGTTGCATGTAATTATGCATAATTTATAGTTATTATTACAGTAACTACATGTAACGTGTAGCAAGGACACTGTAAAATAGTGTTACCTTAATTGCTAGCAACTAATTACATCTTCAACAGAGTAATTAGATTACTGTACTAATTACTCTCTATAAAATGTATTGGATTACTTATTACTTTCAAAATCCCATATCAACCTCAACCAGTTGAACAATCCAAGGATAGACACAAAACTGCACTTTTGATTCTTTCAAATAAACATAAATTATTTAATAATTGCATAAATTATTCTTGAACTGAACTGTGTGTAAAGGGAGAAGTTACAATAAAAATAACATTAAATTGTGATGTTAAATCCACTATTGTTTTATAATCTATACAGTATCTAATGCAATTACATCAGAAGTACTTACAGAAGTACAGTAATTAGATTACTTAGTAATTAATTACACCCAACACTAAAGAGCATATAACATCTTTCAGAAACAACTTAAAATTTAGCGTTGTCTAATGCACATTAATAAATGGAATGGCGTAATTACGTCACAACGTAAAAGAATCATTGAATGCGTGATTTTTGAAACTGAGTCGGACATGGGTAACGTTAGCACTCTGATCTAAAACAATCAGTGCGTGATTAGATCTTTAACCCTTTTGCATCATTCATACAATCAAGCGTTAAAGCTACACGTTTATCTCTATATATAAACTTAATAAAACGGATAAAACAATAACCACCGCTATACTGATAGTGCAGTGTGTTTTCAAAACGTGTCTCATTCATTCACAATTCTATTACTAATGTATTGTGCGACTTACGTTGTATCTAACGATACCGTGGGGGGTTGCCAAGAATCCGGCGGTATTCCAGACATGTCTGTTGATCAACAAATATGGTTTAGACAGAATGTATTATCGTTTCTATTATTTTAAATTATGTCGCAAAGCGTGATAAGGAAGTAGTAGCACGGTTTGGTTTATTCGTTATTGTAAACCGTCAAGACTACACGATGTAAGTGCTGACATCTAGTGGACTGGATGAAAAGCCACGCTTTTATACATCCCATATAAAAGATACATCCACATATCTTTGCACTCTCAATGATGAACATTAAAAAGTCTAAAATGTTA